>NW_024609836.1:32585694-32947542 GCF_016920785.2 Ixodes scapularis | reverse complement strand
ATTCAAAATGAATAATTAATGGCGAATACTTTTTCTTTGCGCAGGATGTCCACAAACAAACAATTAAATAAATAAATAAATAAATAAATATATATATATATATATATATATATATATATATATATATATATATATATATATATATATATATATATATATATATATTACCAAGCACTTTTGAATTATGTGTACCCTGTTAGGTTCGCATTGTTAAACGTCGATTTTGGGAATCTTTGCATCGTTGTGGCATCTATGATTGCGTGGTTTAAGAAATTTGTGCCGTAATACGTTTTTCATCCGTGAGTTCAGTCTATATCACTGCCATCAATTACAATCTCTGAGCACCATGATGACTCATGGTGGGGATGTGTGTTCCAAGAAGCTCCAATGAGTTTAATGTCTAATAATTTAAAGAAAAAGAAGAAAAATTAGCCACAGCGCTTGCTGATTTGTTGAATTCGCAGAACAAAAAGATAATAGGACGCACCTAGGGTAGCGCGTGCCTAATGATATGAATTTTTTTTTCGGCTGTTATTTTTGTATATTTCGCCGTTCTCGACATGGGCTTTGACGGACATTGCACCGCTGCCTACGCCCCTGCCGGGGTAAGCTTTCTTGTTGTCACGACACTCTATCGCGCTACAGGCGCGTCGATTTAACGCTCATGAAGTCTCGAGAGAACTGTGAATTGTTTAGTCAGAGCAACGACGCAGCAATCGCGAAATGAGAGACGACTGCGTTGGACTCTCGAGCGTGGGACTCTCGAGCAGCGTTAACTTGCTGATGATGCAGGGCGCTGCTTTGTCGTTGAGATTCTTTGTCCTGCGAACGCCGGCGAAAACGTTCCAGTGCTCGGCGTACCCTAGGCAGCAGCGCCTGTCAGCGACAGCCCGCGCAGCATCGCAACCTTTCTGGAGCCTACTGGCAGTCTGCGAGCGCCGACGATTTATCGTTGCGACTTGAATGGAAGCATTTTATGAACTCCTGCGGTGAACATGAAACACCGCGAACATGAACTCCCGCGAACATAATCCCCGCGACGGCGAACCGCCGGCGCTCGCAGACGGAGGGTTCCGATGCTGTGCGAACGGTTGTTGGAAGACGCTGCGTAGGGTATACGCCGGGCGCTAGAACGGCTTCGAAGCCATTCGAAGGGCAAAGGATTCGCGACGACCAAGTAGGGTCTTGCATCTTCAGTAAGCTAACGGGGCTCGAGAGTCCCAAGCTTACATTTCCACAGAGCGAGCGCGGCCGGCCAGATCGAGGCGCAGTCAGCACTCGCGTCGCGATTGCTACGTCGTTGCTCTGCCTACACCGATGACATGTGCACCGGCATTCAAAACCGCCCTCTCGAGACTTTATACGAGTCCAATAGACGGCTTTATAGCGCGATAGATTGTCGTGACAAGAGTAAAGCTCACCTCTGTAGTGGCGTAAGCAGCGTTCTTGACGCCGCGTCGAGAACGACGAAATATACACACAAAAAAAAACATTAAATATATTTAACACAGCAGGCAGAAAGAAATACAAACATGGCAGGCACACGGACAACGTAGAAGGCGCGCTACGAAATACATATACTTACAAAATACACTGGAAACGACAGATAATTAGAGCTAAAAAACGGAAGATTGAGATGACGTCAACGCCGAAATAAGGCAATGCGCAGGGAAAGCAGCCGGCAAAACTGCAATAGTCCTATAGACCTTTGCAGAAACAGCTCGCTGGCCGCCGCCATTTTGCGACTCGAGCGACCCCTATCAGCCAAAAATTTTCAGCCACCGGCCTGAGCTGTGGAAGCCCGGTCAGCGCAACTCCCCTCCTGCATTGTGTGTTCGGAGTTCGCCGGCTTTCCTTGAAAGTGTTTACTCTATTCGCCTGTTCAGGACGCTTGCGTGTTTTTGTAATCTTCCACTGTGAGAACCAGGGAATACCAGGGCTTGTAGCCTGCTGGACCTTCGCAGGAAACGAACAAAGAGAGCGAGCGAAGAAAGCGAACGTCAAGCAGCCGCGACGCTGGCCGTTCGACGTTCTTCAAGGATTATTTCCGTTGAGATAATCTCCGAAAAGCCTTCCCGGATATGTTCCCGGTCTTGGCGAGAAGTAGCTGATAGGGTCCGGGGTATGGTGGAACTGAAATTCTGAATAGACACGTTCGTTCATTTGCTTTAGAACTCTGTAAAAAAGCATCACTCTTCAAAACGTACCCCAAGACAAGCCGGATTCCGTCCGATCGTCGTGAAGTGACTATCGTCGACACTGTATATTGTATATGTTGTGTTATTTGAGACCTTCCTCAAATCCTGTTCGGATAACGCGGCACCATGGGGTACGTACAACATGTGTTGTTCGATTGATGAGACTCGTCGAATTTGATATAGTGAGGGGGCAATACCCTTGCAGTTCGGCTATCGTCTGGTGTGGTCAAATATGTTGGAGATTTAAGATCTTTGCAGGTTGCCACGGCTGAGTGTATGGTGTCATTAAAAAGATCATCATAAAATGGAACAAACATCTCAGTTGCATTTGTTCTGTCGCGCACGGACTCGCCGAAAATAGCTTTCATTTGTTTGTTGTTGTTCTCAAAAATAGTTCAACGCATTTCCTAATAATTTCGAGAAATTCTCTTTGCCATAGAACACGAAAGAAAAAATAAAGCGATTCGATTTTTCCGCCACCAGCGTTCGAAATTGCTCCTACGCAGGCTGCCACAGCCTACTGACGGGAAAACCCACAGCTCAGCGCAGTCGGGCAACACTGACGTACACTCTCAAAACCAGGGATGCGCGCTGGAAATCGCTTCGTTCGAGACTGCCGCCGGAAAGGTCTATAGGCAGCTAAGGACGCTTTTGTGATCGCGGGCGTTTAACCTCGGCGACGTACGCCCCGTTAACCTGGCTGAAGAAAATTCTCGCCCCGATCGAGCGCATGAATGACTCTCTTCCACTTTCGTACATCTGCAGTGAAAAATAAAAAAAAAAATAAAAAAAAGAGGGTCGCGGGCCTATAGCCTAAGCAAACCAGTGAGCCGACTAAAAAAAATGGATGGTCGCGAGTCCATAGCTCGGGAGACATACATCCCTCTATAGCCGGCTAAAGTACATAGTAAGGTCGGAGGCTATAGCATTGGTGACATAGAACGCTTTTGAGTCGGCTAAAGGAAATTCAATGGTCACGATTCTATAGATTTAGGGACATACACCACTCTATAGTCGGCTAAAGCACATTGAATGGTCGGAGGCCTATAGCTTTGGGGACATAAAACACTATAGAGACGGCTAAAGAAAGTTCGATGGTCGCGAGTTTATAGATTTAAGGACATACACCACTCTATAGCCGGCTAAAGAACATTGAAAGGTCAAAGGCCTATAGCTTTGGTGACATAAAACGCTATAGAGGAGGCTAAAGATAATTCAATGGTCGCGAATCTATAGATTTAGGGACATACACCACTCTATAGCCGGCTAAAGCACATTCAATAGTCGCGAATCTATAGCATCAAGGACATACATATTTCTATAGCTCGCTAAAGAATATTGAATAGTCGCGAGTCTATAGCTGCGTAGTCATAAATTATTCTATAGCCAGGTATAGAAATCGGAATGGTCGAGATTCTAAAGCTTTGAAGACATACGTTTTCCTATAGGTGGCTATAGCGTGTTTTATGGTTTCTAATGGCTGACCATAGAGGGCCATAGAAGGTGATAGCCCACCATAGGATTTTCTATAGACGTCCATAGATCATTTTTGTATATACACAAAAGGCCGAGACAGAGGAAAGAAACGGCAGGGGCGTTTTGCATTAGATTCTGCTCTATCGGCGGAAATAAGAGGGATATTGCCGCACGCAGGGTCACGGACTTCTAGAACTTTCTCGTTTATCCTTGCTCCGGACATAACTTCTATTGTTTATCCCTGCTTGTGTTGTTCTGGAAAGTGCGTGTTCATTCTCGCCCCGAGCGCGCTACGCCCGAACCTTCTCCGCCGAATCTTCGAGATAGTCACTCACTCTAGATAAGACGCCGCTCGCGACCTTGTCGAGTCAGTTTCGCCCCAGCGTTCGACTCCGCTGCTACGCCGACTTCGACGCCCGCGACGCTCTGTTATTATCTTTTGTACCCTTTTATTATGGCACAAGTTCGCCACATTAAACGTTTATTTCTTCCTGTTCATTTCTTGTTTATTGGTCACCACCCGTGACATTTTGGTGGAGGTGCGGGGTACCGCATGTCCGTGCAGCGCAGCCCTCCGAGTTCCCGCAGTACAAGTGCGAACCCAAGCTCCCGAGGCAGCCGACGATGGCCAAGCAGTCGCAGACCCCCGCCGCTCCTGGCGTTGTCTACCTTCCCGTCGCTCCTCGGACACCGGCTCCATTCCACGGCGAGCAGTACGAAGACGTCGAAGACTGGATTGACCTGTATGAACGCGTCGCCCGCCACAATTGCTGGACCGACGAGCAGCGCCTGCACAATGTCTATTTTTCGCTCGAGGGGACCGCGAAGCACTGGTACGAGAATCATGAGTCCTCCCTGACGTCGTGGGACATTTTCAAGACCAACCTCAAGGCAACCTTCACAAACCACCACCGCCGAGGGAGAGCCGAGGACCTACTGCGAACCAGAACCTAGGGCCCCAACGAGAGTGTCACTGGCTTCGTAGAGGACGTCCTGCGCCTGAGCGCCCGCGCCGACCCTCGGGCTACAGAAGAGAAGAAGCTACGATTCCTCATGCGGGGCGTGAGAGAAAACATCTTTGGTGGCCTTGTCCGCAGCCCTCCGACAACTGTCGAAGATTTTGTCGCCGAGGCAACGAACATCGAGCGTGCCCTGCAAGCCCGAGCCAGCCACTACAACCGACTGCCCGACACGCCTGTTGCTTCGACGCTGGCATCTTCCCGAATCGACGAGGACCGCATCCGCGCTGACAACCTTCGTGAAATTGTCCGGGACATCGTCCGGGAAGAGCTCCGGAAAATTCTACCCGACACTGATCGCCCCACCTCGATCTCCATCGCCGAGGTCGTGCGGGAAGAAGTGCAGAGAGCCATCCAACCAGAGGCTCCCATCAGCAGGGAAGTCCCCGAAGAACCCACGCTAACTTACGCCGCAGTGGCCCGACGGCCACCACCTCCTACTCGCGCCTATGTCGCGCCGCCCCGACGTCACTCTCCTGTGCCGCAGCACAACCGACGCCACGACGATCAAGTCCAGTACGCCTGCACGGAGCCCCGCGTACTCCGGAAGACCGACGTGTGGCGAACGCCCGACCGACGCCCTCTGTGCTTCCACTGCGGGGAAGCAGACCACACCTACCGCCGATGCCCATACCGACGACTCGGGCTGCGCGAATTCCACCCAAACGACCCGCGCCCCCGGTATGGTGAACGCCCTCGGGGGATCGACGAGTACTTGCGACGACCCCAGTCCCCCGAGCCTGCGTCCCGCCGAGAGTTCCGATCGCCTTCACCACGACGTCCAGCTTCGCCGATGCACCGACCCCGACGTGAGAGCCTGTCGCCCCTCGCTCCACGCAGGGGAAACTAGGCGCGGCAACCCCTGGAGGTGGAGTTGCCGAAGACGACCGACGCCAAGATCCTCCACGAACGTCGGACGCCCCCACTCGAACGCTACAGGAGACCGAAACGACGCTCCTGAAACGGTGTCCAATAACCTAAACGTCATCATCGACGGCCACGACGCATCGGCACTCGTGGACACCGGAGCAGACTACTCAGTCTTGAGTGGGAGGCTCTCCCGCCGCCTTCGAAAAGTCACGACGCCGTGGGATGGACCCCAAATACGAACCGCAGGAGGGCATCTCATCACGCCCGTCGGAAGGTGCACTGCTCGCGTCGAGATTCACGGCGAGACGTGTCCGGTAAAGTTCATCGTTCTACAAGACTGTTCCAGAGATGTCCTTCTTGGCATGGACTTTCTGTGTGAATACGGCGCCGTCATCGACCTGGGTGAGAACAGACTGACGCTGCGGAAGCCCGCTCCACCTTCAGAGAAACCCCAAACAGGGTCAGCCGCCGTCCGAGTCGCCACCGACCACGTGAACCTGCCGCCGCGATCAAGTCTTGTCGTACCCGTCGTGGCCGATACAGCTACCTGCGGCGAAGTTGTCCTAGAATGCAACCTTCAATTGCTCCTGGGAAGCGGAATAGGCGTCGCAAGAGGAGTAGCTGAACTTCAGGATGGGCGGACTGTGGTCCTCGTGACGAACTTCCCAAATGAAACGCAACACCTCACGAAAGGTGCAGCCGTGGGCCACGTCGAGGAACTTCGAAACGCCGCCGAAATCGCCACGATTACTGACAAAACCTTGCCACCTCAGCAAGACAGTCCGTCGCCAGCGCAGCTCGACATTGACCCTAAGCTTCCGAGCCCAAAACGACGGCAGCTAAGTGACCTCCTCGCCGAATACAGTGACTGCTTCGCGACGTCGTCGAGGGTGCGCCAAACCGCCGTTGCGAAACACCGCATCGTTACCGAGGACGACGCGCGCCCTGTGCATCGATCGCCGTACAGAGTCTCCGTTAAAGAAAGGGAGGTGATCCAGGAGCAAGTGCAAGAGATGCTGAACGACGACATAATCCAACCTTCAAGAAGTCCGTGGGCCTCCCCAGTCGTTCTGGTTAAGAAGAAAGACGGGACGCTTAGGTTCTGCGTGGACTACCGGCAGCTGAACGCAGTGACGAAGAAAGACGTCTATCCACTCCCCCGCATCGACGACACGTTAGACCGGCTGCGCCACTCCCGATACTTTTCATCCATGGACCTGAAGAGCGGCTACTGGCAGATCGAAGTCGACGAACGGGACCGAGAGAAGACAGCTTTCGTCACGCCAGAAGGGCTGTACGAGTTCAAGGTGATGCCCTTCGGACTGTGCACGGCTCCAGCAACGTTCCAGCGTGTCATGGACACTGTACTGGCAGGACTGAAGTGGCAGGGCTGTCTCGTCTACCTCGACGACGTCGTAGTGTTTTCCGGCGACTTCGACGAGCATTTGCGACGACTCCGAGCTGTTCTACAAGCCATACGGACCGCCGGACTCACCTTCAAGCCGTCAAAGTGTCGGTTCGCCTATGACGAACTGAAGTTCTTAGGTCACGTGGTTAGTAACGAAGGCATTCGTCCAGACCCAGAGAAGACTCGCGCCGTCGCAGCATTTCCAGTGCCAAGAGACAAGAAGGCCGTGCGAAGGTTCCTTGGGCTATGTGCCTACTATCGGCGCTTCGTTCGAGATTTCGCAAGGATTTCCGCACCGCTCACAAACCTCACGAAGGACGCCGAGAAGTTCGAATGGGCCGAGGAGCAGCAGCAGGCATTCGACGAGCTGAAGCGACGACTGCAGACGCCTCCTGTTCTTGGACATTTCGACCAGGATGCGGAAACCGAGATTCACACGGACGCAAGTAATGCAGGATTTGGCGCGGTACTGGTTCAAGTTCAAGAAGGCACCGAGCGAGTCATCGCCTACGCAAGTCGGACATTGTCCAAGGCGGAGCGAAATTACTCCACGACTGAAAAAGAATGCCTTGCGGTCGTCTGGGCGATCACGAAGTTTCGTCCGTATTTATACGGAAGCCCGTTCCGCGTAGTCACGGACCACCATTCGCTCTGCTGGCTTGCGAACATCAAGGACCCGTCAGGACGCCTTGCGCGACTACAAGAGTTTAACATAACCGTAGTCTACAAGTCAGGCCGCAAGCACAGCGACGCCGACTGCCTGTCCAGAGCTCCCGTCGATACACCTTCCGACAGCAGCGACGAGGATGACGACGAGTGTTTCCTGGGCGCAGTGAACACCGACGACATGGCCCGACGTCAACGAGACGATCCTGAGCTGCGCGCACTAATAGAGCACCTGGAAGGACGTGGGAGTGCCATACCACCTGTTTTTTCCCGAGCCCTGCCGACCTTCGCCATTAGACAAGGAGTTCTCTACAAAAAGAACTTCGGCAACAACAACTCGACGTGGCTGCTGGTAATCCCGACCGACCTTCGAGAGGAAATCTTCCAAGCCTGCCACGACGACCCGACGTCCGGACACCTTGGTTACAGCCGGACACTGGCCCGTATTCGTGAGAAGTATTACTGGCCAAAGCTCCCCAAAACCGTCCACCTATACACACGATCATGCCATTAATGCCAGCGACGAAAGAAACCTCCAACGAGGCCGGCCGGTCTCTTGCAGTCAATTCCTCCACCAACGGCACCTTTCCAGCAGATCGGAATGGATCTACTTGGCCCTTTTCCGCCGTCAACGTCGGGAAATCGCTGGATCATTGTCGCCACAGATTATCTCACGCGGTACGCCGAAACGAAAGCCCTTCCTTCCGGAACTGCTGTGGAAGTTGCCAAGTTTTTCATTGAATCCATCGTCCTCCGGCCCGGCGCTCCCGAAGTCCTGATCTCCGACCGTGGATCCTTTGTTCATGGCCCAGCTGACACAAGAAGTCCTTCGTCTCAGCCACACCAGCCACCGTCGCACCACGGCGTACCACCCTCAGACCAACGGGCTGACGGAAAGACTCAACAAGACCATCGCCGACATGATTTCCATGTACGTCGTCGTGGAGCACAAGACATGGGACGAGGTGTTGCCGTACGTCACCTTTGCCTACAATACGGCCGTGCAAGAAACCACCGGGGTTACACCCTTTCAACTGGTTCAGGGTCGCAAAGTGACGACAGTGCTGGACGCAATGTTACCCCACGAACCGACTCTCGACGGAAGTGACGACGCCCAGGTGGTTGCCCAACGGGCAGAAGAAGTCCGTCAGCTCGCCAGACTTCGGATTCAAGCCCAACAACGTATCGACACTGGCCGCTACAACCTTCGTCGCCGGGACGTCCACTTCCAGCCCGGAGACAGGGTGTGGGTGTGGACACCGATCCGCCGCCGTGGTCTCAGCGAGAAACTCCTGAAGCGCTACTTTGGACCCTACAAAGTGCTTCGTCGACTCGGGGATCTGAACTACGAGGTGATGCCCGACGGAACAAGGACTTCATCACGCCGCCCTCCACGACCAGAAGTCGTCCACGTCGTGCGCATGAAGCCGTACTACGCTCGATAGGACAGTGGACCTTACGTATTCCAAATGACTCTTTAGTTTACCGTTCTTTTTATTTGCTTTGTTTTGTTTTTGGGTTGCATCGGGACGATGCACTTTTTAAAGGGGGGGATAATGCCGCACGCAGGGTCACGGACTTCTAGAACTTTCTCGTTTATTCTTGCTCCGGACATAACTTCTATTGTTTATCCCTGCTTGCGTTGTTCTGGAAAGTGCGTGTTCATTCTCGCCCCGAGCGCGCTACGCCCGAACCTTCTCCGCCGAATCTTCGAGATAGTGACTAACTCTAGATAAGACGCCGCTCGCGACCTTGTCGAGTCAGTTTCGCCCCAGCGTTCGACTCCGCTGCTACGCCGACTTCGACGCCCGCGACGCTCTGTTATTATCTTTTGTACCCTTTTATTTTGGCACAAGTTCGCCACATTAAACGTTTATTTCTTCCTGTTTATTTCTTGTTTATTGGTCACCATGCACCCGTGACAATATCAGAGAGCCAACTTCGAAGGCGTTGATATTAGAGGGCAATTATCTTAAGCCTCTGTTATTCGTTTTAGAGACCATCAGATATGTTGGTCGCAGCTGATAATTTTGGCTGTGACGTTACAGGTATGAACCAGGGTCATCTCCGCGCGCTCTCTCGTGCTGCTCTACCTTTAGCGAAAAGTCGTTCAAAATCAGTATACTGAAAGTATACTGAAAGTATACTAATAGTGAACTTAGGGTATGTACTGAAATCGTACTAGTTTCACACTTTTATGAAACAAGATAGGGTACCTCTAGTACACCCCAAGTACATATGTAGTATACCATAGTGCACCTTGAGTGTACTTTTAGCATACTATAAGTGCACGTTTAGTACACTTCACTAAATGTACACTACCAGTACATATATGCGGAGTGTCCCAGATAACTTCCACCAAACTTCAAAAAAAAACAAAAAAAAACGGAGCGTTCTCCGGGAGTGAAACCAACTGTACGCTGTTAGAAAGTCTCTTGCGAAAGTGCACGAAATTGTTTTAGTGCGCCTATTTACTTAATTAAGAGTAGCAAGCTAACTTTTTAAATCTTCGTTTAAAAGCCGAGGTGTGAAATGGAAAGTTGTAGAGCGCATTAACACCCAATTAAACCATTTTCAACAAGGTGCGCTTTGCATGCTCCTTTTTCCTAGCCTTCAAAAAAACGCCCGCGAAATACAAAACAATACCGCGTGACAACTCGCTTCCCCAATCACGGCGTGCGAGCGCGCCGCGAATGTGCGTGCTTTGAAGGCTGGAAAAAAGCACGAAAACGTATTATGTTTCAAACACTTTAAATGGGTGTTTCTCAATGCGCCCGGCAACTTTACTATTAACATCTTGGCCCTTAAAAGAATATTCGAAAGGTTAGCTCAATAATCTTAGTTATTTACATAACCAGGCGCATTAAAAAAATCTGTGCTCTTTCTCGACACTTGCTAACGACAGTTGATTTCACTCCTGCAGAGCCCTCCGGTGTTTCTTAAGTATGGTGCAAGTTATCTGGGACGCCGTGTATGTCGGGCGTTTTGAATGGAAAGCACGGTCTCAAATTGATCAGAAAAATCGCCGCCTGCATTTAAAAAGCTGACTTTTCAAAGGTGTTTCTTTGAACGGCTGTATTCCAACCTGTGAAATTTCATCTTATACCGCTCCATTCTCGTGAAATGTTAAGAAACGCCGTTGACAACTCAATTGATGATGATAATACAGAGGGGCCACCATCGGGAGATGCACTCTTAAAAATGAGTCAGGAAATTAACGAGGAAATCTATGGCAGCTCTATTCCTCGTGAGAATGACGTACTGGCGTCTTCTGAAACTGTCTGAGAAAAGCCATCAAGAAGAGGTGCATTGCATTTTTCAACTGAAAGTATGTATGTGTAGCATACAAACATTATGGTCAGTGTTCTTCACGTAATTGATAAGACAGAAATTGAAATCCTACTTATCACTTTATTCAAGTTTCCGAGCCTGCCTCACTGTACACTCTCCTTTGTGATGGTGGTATGCCATTACATCCTGCGTAAAAAGAGAAGAGAACATTAGCCTATGGCCACTCTATGATATAACATCACATAATTCGCTCAAAGGACCACTATGTGAGGAAGGCAAGATAGTAACAACTTCATCCTGACAAAAGGGCGAGGAAAATCGGGCAACATCGTTTCTGAAAACCTGATACCTGAAAGAAGCTCTAACACAGAGCAAACAAAATGATTGGCATTTTCTTAATGCCTCCTTTTCTTTTGCTGTGAACAGACATACAAGTCATACGCTATTACACATTCAGTGGTGCGGCTTGATTTATAATAAGTACTTTTTTATATAACTTCGAGCTTTTAGAGAAAATATTCAATATAATGGGTCGGACATAAATGGTTGCTATGAACTATCCAATATATTTACACATTATCTGATATCATAAAAGCACTAGAGCAGGGTAGGGCTGTACTGTATCAGTTATAAATTTCTAACCAATTAAAAGTTTGAATTTATTTAACATATTAGTATTGGCTATTATTCTTTGACAAAGAATAACTGCGCGAGTTGGTGCGTTGGTGGTCTTTCAACTCCATCGAATACTCAGGTCCTTTTAACATTTTTTTCATGCTTTTGCTTTTTCTAACTGCTCTGCCTTTTGTAGCGGCTTTCGCCGCCACTAAAAAACGTGACATAGAAACTCACTTTATTCACAACACAAAATCGCAAACTTGGAAAGCGTGCCGCTTCGGCATACGCAGAGATCGTCCGTCTCTACGGCACAGGCATCAGCACGGGCAAGAAATCATGCTGCTCGCTCTTGTAACGTTTTTCACGCTAACGCTTTATGAAACAAATCGTTGACGAGAGACTGTTGGAACCGCACCTCAGAACTAGCATGACCTGTGATTGCTTGAACTGCCGTCAGACTGTACTTGAACGCTCCGCAAAAGCGTCGTCGGGCGACCGTCGTAGGGACGGCGCCCAGGACAGGCCCTCGGCTGGCCCTCGGTTCCGCCGCACGCGAATCTTTCTCACTCTGCAGAGAGAGCCATAAATTTTGAAGATGCGCTCTTTTCAAATAACGAAATAAAACCGGGTAGAGCATAGTGAGAGTCCAGCATAGCTTAGCAAGCACACGGTACAAGACAAAGTTTGAAACAGCGGCGCATTTCGCAGAAACAAAAGGAACTTCCTCACCTTCGCTTGCACCAGTCGGCCATGACTATCCGCTACTTGCGACGCTGTGTCTCACAGCTCTCAGTAATCGCTTGCTATTATTGAACACGGTATTCGTAAGTAAGGTATCCAAAATATCCGCAAAAACGGCTAAAACGTAAAAAGGAAGCGATGCTCGAACTCCCCGGAACTCCAACGGCGGCAGAACGGAAGCTGATTGCAATAGCGATGGTCTTGCGCAGTTTTCAAAAGTCTCTTCTTTTTGTTCTTTTTTTCTTTTCTTTTTTAAGACAAAACTATGCAAATCAATATATTAATAATAATAATGTTACTTTATAATATTCGTAAAAAATTAACAAACCGTTTAGTCTATCTTAGGTTTTATCGAAACTTTCGGTTTTATTTTTCAGTGTAAAACCGAAACTATCTCAAGCAATTTCTCCCTTGTCGCCAAGGCTATTTTGATTCATCAGCGCATGCTTGCACCGCTGGTATTTGGGCTTTTCTGGAAGGATCGGCTCTCGCGGCACATAAACCTTGTGTTTTGAAACAATGAGCGTGCCCGTCTTTTTTGACGAAGGAAAGACACGTTAAATTTACGTCGATTTTTTACAGTGTGGAAATCTCGATCGACTGTGTTGTTCGTTGTTGCAATTGTCAATCTCTTTTCACGTGAAATGAGATGTCCTTAGAGTTTTGCAAGATAAATCTACACCATGAAACACTTTCGGTGAAAGCTTGAGGTTGTTGCATAGAGGCGCCGATTTCTCCAGCCAATTTCAGAGCGAGCTTCCATTCATAACATCACTTCGCTTACGCGGTTCGGAAGTTGATTTGCGCTGCATGCGACCATGCAAGGTGGAGGATCTTATGTCCCCATTACTAGCCGTGGTTTCTTTTGCCTCCTGTCTTTTTGATTACTGTGGATGCAGATATCTGAAACAGCGTATAGTACGCTGAGACCTGCATTACAAAAACACCGGATTATTTTGGGTTATTCATAACTATGAATAACCCAAAACTCGTCACCTTTTCGCAAATTGTTTCAGTTGGGCTAGAGTTTATTCATAGCCCCTTTAAAATTGAAAATTCAACATGGTCAATTACACTGTCAATTAAAAAAAACTAATTAGACAACGTACTGTGACGTTTATCTACTCATCTAATGTCCGCCGAGCCCCACAAATATTCTGTGAAAACGGCATCGGCCTATCTATCGCGTTTTTAGTGTGTTGATGTTAACAATCGCACTATATATATATATATATATATACATACCCATTACTATAATTTGAGTACGCCGACTGCAAGCACTGAAAGTAAGCCTTTAGTACACTTGAGTGCACTCCTTGTATACTAATTTTGAACTACTTTTTACCGTGGGCACTACGATCCTACTACATGTACTAGTTTTATACGGACGAGTATACTTTCAGTCCACCGCCATTTTTACTGGAAGTATACTTTAATTGCGCTTAAAGTATACAATCAGTACAAAGACCGCACTGAAAGTATACTTTTAGTATACTTCAGTACACTTCGAGTGTACTGATTTTGAACGACTTTTCGCTAAGGGTATACCCTTAGCGAAAAGTCGTTCAAAATCAGTATACTGAAAGTATACTAATAGTGAACTTAGGGTATGTACTGAAATCGTACTAGTTTCACACTTTTATGAAACAAAATAGTATACCTTTAGTACACCCCCAGTACATATGTAGTATACCATAAGTGCACCTCGAGTGTACTTTTAGCATACTATAAGTGCACGTTTAGTACACTTGATGTATGCTTTTAGTGTACTAAATGTACACTACCAGTACATATATGCGGAGTGTCCCAGGTAACTTGCACCGAACTTCAAAAAAACAAAACAAAAACGGAGAGTTCTGCGGGAGTGAAACCAACGGTACGCTGTTAGAAAGTCTCTTGCGAAAATGTACGAAATTGTTTTAGTGCGCCTATTTATTTAAATAAGAGTAAGAAGCTAACTTTTGAAATCTTCGTTTAAAAGCCAAGGTGTGAAATGGAAAGTTGTAGAGCGTATTAAGAAACACCCAATTGAACCATTTTCAACAAGGTGCACTTTGCCTTCAAAAAAACGCCCGCGAAATACAAAAAAAAAATACCCCGTGACAACTCGCTTCACCGATCAGGGCGTGCGAGCGCGCCGCGAATGTGCGTTCTTTGAAGGCCGGAAAAAAGCACGAAAACGTATTATGTTTCAAACACTTTAATTTGGTGTTTCTCAATGCGCCCTGCAATTTTACAATTGATATCTTGGCCCTTAAAAGAATATTTGAAAGGTTAGATCATTAATCTTAGTTATTTAGATAAACAGGCACATTAAAAAAATCTGTACACTTTCTTAAGAACTACAGTTGATTTCACTCCTGCAGAGCCCTCCGGTGTTTTTTTAAGTATGGTGCAAGTTGTCTGGGACGCCGTGTATGTCGGGCGTTCTGAATGGAAAGAACGTATATGTATGTATGTGTAGCATACAAACATTATGATCAGTGTTCTTCGCGTAATTGATAAGACAGAAATTGAAATCCTACTTATCATTTTATTCAAGTTTCCGAGCCTGCCTTACTCTACACTCTCCCTTGTGATGATGGTATGCCATTACATCCTGCGTAGAAAGAGAAGAGAAAATTACCCTATGCCACTCTAAGATATAACATCACATAATTCGCTCAAAGGACCACTTTGTGAGGAAGGGAAGATAGTAACAACTTCATCCTGACAAAAGGGCGAGAAAAATCGGGCAACATCGTTTCTGAAAACCTGATACCTGAAAGAAGCTCTAACACAGAGCAAACAAAATGATTGGCATTTTCTTAATGCCTCCTTTTCTTTTGCTGTGAACAGACATACAAGTCATACGCTATTACATATTCAGTGGTGCGGCTTAATTTATGATAACTACTTTTTTATATATATAACTTCGAGCTTTTAGAGAAAAGATTCAATATAATGTGTCGGAAAGAAATGGCTGCAATGAACTATCCAATATATTTACACATTATCTGATATCATAAAAGCACTAGAGCAGGGTAGGGCTGTACTGTATCAGTTATAAATTTCTAACCAATTAAAAGTTTGAATTTATTTAACATATTAGTATTAGCTATTATTTTTTGACAAAGAATAACAGGGCGAGTTGGTACGTTGGTAGTCTTTCAACTCCATCGAATATTCAGGTCCTTTTAACATTTTTGCATGCTTTTGCTTTTTCTAACTGCTCTGCCTTTTGTAGCGGCTTTCGCCGCCACTAAAAAACGTGATATCCAAGCTCACTTTATTCACAACACACAATCGCAAACCTGGAAAGCGTGCCGCATCGGAATACGCAAAGAGATCGCCCGTCTCTACGGCACAGGCATCAGCACGGGCAAGAAATCATGCTGCTCGCTTTTGTAACGTTTTTCTCGCTCCCGCTTTATGAAACAAATCGTTGGCGAGAGACTGTTGGAACCACACGTCAGAACTAGCATGACCAGTGATTGCTTAAACTGCCGTCAGACTGTACTTGAACGCTCCGCAAAAGCATCGTCGGGCGACCGTCGTAGGGACGGCGCCCAGGACAGGCCCTCGGCTGGCCCTCGGTTCCGCCGCACGCGAATCTTTCTCACTCTGCGGAGACAGCCATACATTTTGAAGATACGTTCTTTTCAAACAACGAAATAAAACCGGGTAGAGCATAGTGAGAGTCCAGCATAGCTTAGCAAGCACACGGTACAAGACAAAGTTTGAAACAGCGGCGCATTTCGGCGGGAACAAAAGGAACTTCCTCACCTTCGCTTGCACCAATCGGCCATGACTGTCCGCCACTTGCGACGATGTGTCTCACAGCTCTCAGTAATCGCTTGCTATTATTGAACACAGTATTCGTAAGTAAGATACCTAAAATATCCGCTAAAACGGCTTAAACGTTAAAAGGAAGCGATGCTCGAACTCTCCGGAACTCCAACGGCGGCCGAACGGAAGCTGATTGCAATAGCGAGGGTCTTGCGCAGTTTTCAAAAGTCTCTTCTTTTTGTTCTTTTTTCTTCTTTTTTTTTGAAGACAAAACTAATCAAATCAATATATTAATAATAATAATGTCACTTTATTATATTCGTAAAAAAATTAACAAAACGTTTAGTCTATCTTAGGTTTTATCTAAACTTTCGGTTTTCTTTTTCAGTGTAAAACCGAAGCTATCTCAAGCGATTTCTCTCTTGTCGCCAAGGCTATTTTGATTCATCAGCGCATGCTTGCACCGCTGGGATTTCGGCTTTTCTGGAAGGATCGGCTCTCGCGGCACATAAATAATGAGGGCAACCTCGCGTTTTGAAACACTGAGTGTGCCCGTCTTTTTTGACGAGGGAAAGACACGTTAAATTTACGTCGATTTTTTATAGTGAGGAAATCTCGATCGACGGTGTTGTTCGTTGTTGCAATTGTCAATCTCTTTTCACGTGAATTGAGATGTCTTAGAGTTTTGCAAGATAAATCTACACCATGAAACACTTTCGGTGAAAGCTTGAGGTTGTTACATAAAGGCGCCGATTTCTCCAGCCAATGTAAGAGATAGCTTCCATTCATAACACCACTTCGCTTACGTGGTTCGGAAGTTGATTTGCGCTGCATGCGACCATGCAAGGTGGAGCATCTTATGTCCCCATTATTAGCCGTGGTGTCTTTTGCCTCCTGTCCTTTTGATTGCTGTGGATGCAGATATCTGAAACAGCGTACACTGCGCTGAGACCTGCATTACAAAAACACCGGATTATCCTGCAAACGTAATTTGTCTACTAGCCTATGAGACAGCACACAAGTGGCGGTGCACTTTGAAAACAAAGTCATGTGCATGCTTTTTCATCAGCAGCGTTAAACACTTGGTGCGATTGCCCTCGATCGCCAGCTTCCGAATAGTGCTAACAGTTTTTTTATAGTAACAAATACAGCTTAGGGAAAATAAAAGTTATCTTTGCAATAAAAGTAGACTGTTCAATTGATAAATATGGTATAAATGACTAGCTAAAATAATTTTTGACAAGTTAGATAACGCTACTTTCCGTGGCGTACAATGTAGCTAATTTTTCTATTTGTGCTTTTTTTTAGGCGTAAGTTCATGTTGCATTTGCGACGTAAGTATGCTCTGACAGTGCCGGTCGTTTCCCCGGGGAACTTTTGGACCACGTGGTCTGCAGTGAAATGAGAAATGAAGCATCCCTTTGTCACATTATGTCAGCTATACCCGGTGATATTTTTTAATCATCTGGTTTCAGGAAAATTGGGGGCTCATGTCATGTGATGCACTCTTCATGTGTGTCGTGCGACTCGGCGGACATTACGTGGGTGAATAACCGTGGCAACATTTTTTTAAGTAATTAAAATTCGTAAATTTACTTTTTTTATTATTGCTGTTTTAGAGGCAGTCGTTATTAGAGCCTAACACAATCAAAACTATTCACGAAACAGCAAGGGGCTTTAAGATATTTATTTATCAAATTTCGCACTTTTTCCCTCGATTCAAGAACCACGCGCGGCAGGGGCGGGCAAAGTGGAGAGTGACTTAGTGGTTTTGACATGGCATATCGGTGATGGCATGTTTGTTTGTGTTAGCGAGAACTACTCATACTGGAGTTCTACGCATTATTTAATTTTCTAGTGAAGTTACAACCCTCATAAAGTGCTGTCGCATTGAGCATGAACGAAGTTGCACACTTTTTACAGCGTCCCTTTGGTGGATGCTCCAGCATCATACTTCCAACGGTTCGACTGAAGGGAATACGTAAGAGTAGCATCCTGCGCTCTGTTCAACGCGCTGTTTTTAATCAGGCGACGAAAGGCAGAGTTTTAGCTATGAATAACCCAAAACTCGTCACCTTTTCGCAAATTGTTTCAGTTGGGCTAGAGTTTATTCATAGCCCCTTTAAAATTGAAAGTTCAACATGGTCAATTACACTGTCAATTAAAAAATCTAATTAGACAACGTACTGTGACGTTTATTTACTCATCTAATGTCCACCGAGCCCCACAAATATTCTGTGAAAACGACATCGGCCTATCTATCGCGTTTTTAGTGTGTTGATGTTAAAAATCGCACAATATATATATATATATATATATATATATATATATATATATATATATATATATATATATATATATATATACGGTTCATTCATCTGCACATATTCGTTCATATCCTCCTCGGAGACCACGTACGATGACGTGAAGTGCCCGTGTTGTATATTCAATAACGTGGCTCTTGATTCTCGCAGATGATGATGATACCGTGTCTCTAAAAGCTCATAAACAAAGAATACTACATGTACACGGGGCGAGACAAACAGTGGGAGGATTTCTGGAGCACAAACGAGCACGTACCACGTGACACTAAGCGTCGTACCGCGTTCCACGCGGCGGCGTGTGTTTCCAGAACACCTCCGATTGGATACATTTCGTTTCTTGTGCATTAATAAGACAGGTAGGAAACGCCAGAAAGCCAAGGTGAAGTGGTGTAGTGGTTAGCACACCCGACCGGACATTGGGAGGCCCAGAGTTCAAATCCTGGCTCCGCCAATTTTTGGCTTTCGGCGGGTTCCTGGAAACTTCTATTCTTTGATTCATTAAATTAAGTACGGTTCATTCATCTGCACATATTCGTTCATATATATATATATATATATATATATATATATATATATATATATACCCGTTATTATAATTTGAGTACACCGACTGCAAGCACTGAAAGTGGACCTTTAGTATACTTAAGTGCACTTTCGGTATACTGATTTTGAACTACTTTTTACCGCGGGCACTACGATTCTACTACATGTACTAGTTTTGTACGGACGAGTATACTTTCAGTCCACCGCCATTTTTACTAGACGCATACTTTAAGTACACTTAAAATATAAAATCAGTACAACGACCGCACTGAAAGTATACTTTTAGTATACTTCAGTGCACTTCGAGTATACTAATTTTGAACGACTTTTCGCTAAGGGTAGATCGGCGCTTACCGCTCATTCACACTGGAAGCGGATCTGCGTTCGCAAAGCGGTTGCGAACGTGGTTGTATAAAAATTCAGTACAATTGCACGCGCACTTCATGTCATCGAGTGCGTGCGCAATTGTCTTCGGAACCGCTTTGCGAGCGCGAATCCGCTTCCAGAGTGAATGAGCGGTTAGGGAGTGGTAGGGGTTTTTCGCCCATTCAATGAAAAGCGTCACGAAGATAAACGGATCTTCGGGTTTCTGAAAAAAGAAAACTTTGCGGGCGTTCTTTCGGCCACTCCCTCCGCGTCGTCATGACGCAGCAAATCTTTGTTTTTCGCGAGTTTAGCGATCCTGGTTGAACATCGTACCGGCGTCCGGACACGTATCACATCCGCGCGGTGCTTGTCAAAGGGGCCCAGCAAACCTATTTAAGCGTCTACCTTTTTTTACGGTTTCCACGTCACTTGTGGTTCGGGCAACCCAGCGGGCACGGAGAGAGTAACTAAACATCAGCGCGTCATACTTTAAACGGACGACACGGAAACCTCCTCCTCCTACGGGGCGCCCCGTGGTGTAGACCGCGCGCGGCATGTGACGAAATCCTGACGTTTTTGGTCCTGGTCAGCCGAGGAGAGCTGTCCCGTTCCCGGGCAGCTCTCTCCCCTCGGCCTCACCTTCTTTCCCCGTCTTCCCCTCCTTCCCCGCATCCCTCGTGGCCCTCACGCACTCATGCCCCTCAGAGGACCAAGGACGTCATAAGGAGATTAACTTTGCTTGTTTTTTTGTGTTTTTTTTTTTGTAATATTAATATGACGATAACTTTTAAAATAAAGCGGATTTCAAGAAAAAAAAAAGTTCACTAAGTTAATACGTTCTGTGCGCTCAGGGTCGGTGCAAATCAAAAACGAAGACAGCAAAAAGTCCAGGTTAGCGGTTGTACCGCACTGGCTAAATTGCTCATTTACAGGTGAATGATAAGTCGCTCAATGAGGCACTCTAACTTCAGGCTCTATAAACATACACAAAGCACTACTTCTTTAGTATTTAATATTTTTTATGTATTCTACAGTAATAACGATAATTACAAACTAAAGAGCTGTTTTTAACTACACTTTAATTTCTTGATATTATGTTGCTTTTGAGTTACTCGTTTATTATTTCGCTTTTAATAAACCACAGTTGCTGATAATGTACAATATTTTCTCGAGTTGTAACGTCGATCCCTGCCCTCGGGATAATTTAAGTGAATGTACCCGCGTCCACTTCGCATTCTGCTGAAATAAATCTGAATGTTTTGTATACATACGTTCGGAGTGTGCTATCAAAGCGAGACGACATCTCATCTTTGATTGAATCTTGCTCGGCTGATGTCGTTGCTCTCACAAAAACCTGGTTGAATGATGAAGTGGATGACTCAGTTATCTTTGAGGGCGTGTCATCGTTTACTATATTTCGTCAGGATAGACAACAACACAGGGGTGGCGGGGTTATGCTTGCTGTCAGGAAAAGTAGAGTTTGTACACGTATTTGCGTTGACATATGTATAGTTGTTGTTGTTGTTGAATTATGTTTATTGATGAGATGAGTGGTTCGGCTGTCTTGGTGGGGTGGCCTCAGACAGGAAGGGGGGGGGGGGGGGGTTGGCATGGGGTTTTAGGGGAGAAAGGAAATGAATGATGTGAAAAAAAAAAATTAAATGTGATGATGGGTCCCCGTCTCCCTGATGTAGCTCATCAGGGAATCGAGGATTGCTTTTCTGTGCTGCGGTGTTCCCTGAGGTCGGGACCACTCCTCGAGCGTCGCCGGTCTGTCCTCTTCCCGAAGAGATTGGATCGCTTTCTTCCTCAGCCGTTCCAGGCCTGCACAGTCCCAGAGGAGGTGGCGTAGTGTGGCTGTATTGTTCCCGGCGCAGACCTTCCATCTGGAGCCCTCGATGTCGACGAGCCCGAAGCTCGCTTGTTTGGCCGGTGTGAATGCTGTTCCGGTCCTGATCCGTCGGACTCGGACAGCTTCCCATCTGGTATAGCTCGTTGGTATGTTGTCTTCTTGTGACGGCAGCAACCCTCTGAGGTAGGCCTTCCTCGCCTGCCTGGCAAGTTCAGCCTGTTCCTCAGGTAGTACCGTGTTATTCGTTTCAGAATGAGAGGTCGGGCCAGTCGCGGAGCCGTGAAATATTTCTTCCGCTGCGGCCCTGTGTGCCCTCTCATTCCCGGGGGTTTTGCTGTGCCCGGGAAACCATGTGATGTGGAGGTCGGTGCCACGTATGCGAAGCTCCGTCGACACTTTCTTAATCTTTTTTATTGTTCGGCCCTTTGGTCTGCTGCTGTGTGTAGCGTTAATCGCTGCTTGCGAGTCTGTAAAAATTCTGGCGTGAGGTGCCGTCGCGCTCCTTCCTGCGATGTCCTGGGCCGCCGCCAATATCGCCCTCAATTCGGCCTCCCTTACCGTCGTGCCCGACGGTAGTGATTCGGTTTGTGTCCTGCCTCTTCTTGCGTCGTGCCATGCAGATGTCACTTTGTCACCGTTCTTTGCGGCGTCGGTGTACCGTACTTCTTCGTTTGGCGCATGTGTTTCGCACCAAGCCGCGTGCATCTTAGCGGCTCTAGCCCTCTTCCCTTGGTTCAAAACTTGAGGCAGAGGTCGATGATCTGTTATCACCTCGTCCTGCCACGGAGGTAGCGCCTCTTCCAATGGCGGCTTGTTGCTTGTCTCGTATCCCAGGCCTTGCAGGAATCTACGTCCATGTTTAGTGCGCTCTAGCCTTTGAAACTGGGCGATTGCTTGGGTTTCGGCCCTGTCTTTTATGTTTTTCATTTGTGCTTCCCTTTCTAGCATTTCGAGTGGCGTGTATTTGGGAAGGCCCGTGACTACTCGCCTGGATTGGTTGTTAAGTCTCTCGAGTTTCTTCCACTGCGTCTGGTTGAGATTCAGCCAGTTGCAACTGTACAGTGCTCGTGACGTGAGAAGGGCCTCTGTGAGGATACGCAGAGCCTTTTCATCTGCTCCCCAGGACTTGCTTGTTGTTTTCTTTATGAGCTTGAGACCTTGAGCCCACGCCTTCACCATCTCCGGGATCCACCTTGTGCTTCTTGCCGTCTGCTCGAAGGTGACTCCAAGGATTCTGATATGTGGCGTTTTGCCGACTTCTTGTCCATTGAGTTCTAGCCGTACTGAGCCTGCTATTCCTTTCCTGTGGTCCCTAGGGCGAGCGACCATCATATATTGCGTTTTCTCTGACGACGCTTCCATTCCCACCTCTGCCAGGTAGGTGGCTACTTCATCTATGCCCCGCTGCATCGTGCTCTATTGTTCCCCCAGGGATCCCCCTCGGGTCCAGAGCGTCACATCATCCGCATAGATGAATCCCAGCCCTTCGATGACTCGAAGCCGAGCTGGGAGACCCGCCATTACCATATTGAAAAGGGTCGGCGATAGAACTTCCCCCTGGGGCACTCCTCTTTTACTCGGCGTTTCTGGGCCCATGGCCTCTCCGATCTTCAACTGGAACCTCCTGTCGCGCAGAAAGTCTCGTATAAAGTTCAAAGTTCTTCCACGGATGCCGCATGCTTTTGCCTCCCGGACGACTGCCCAGTGCAGCACTGAATCAAACGCCTTGCGTATGTCCAGGGCGACCACGAGCCGTGGGTCTTGTTTGTCTTTTTCGGCCAGCACCTCCTCATAGAGCAACCTGAGGCTATCTTGTGTCCCCATCGCTTCGCGAAAGCCCGTTTGCCGGGGATCCAGGCGTTCGTGTTTTTCCAGATACCATTGTATCCTTCTGAGCACGATTTTCTCCATCGTCTTGCAGATATTAGATGTTAGAGATACAGGTCTCATATTTTCAATGCGATCAAGCAGTTTACCGGGCTTGGGTATTGGCGTCACCCACGAGAGTTTCCAGGCTCTCGGTAGCATACCCTCTTCCCATACTGTGTTGTACTTGTCTAGAAGTTTCTGCTTCGATTCTTCCGGTAGGTTTCTGAGAGCTTGATACGTTACCCCGTCCGGGCCAGGAGCACTACCGGTCTTCGCCGTGTAGATTGCCTCGATTAGTTCTCCCATATTTAGTGGGTCTTCCATTCCTTCCTCTTCTGGCGTGCGGGTGTTCATTGCAACCGGTTTCTGGTTTGTGCTATCTTCTTCTTGGGGAAAGAACAATTCTCCAGCCCTGATCGCCATCTCTGCCTCGCTGATATTGAGCTTGAGGGCCAGGTTCTGCGCAGCGTTTCTTGTCTTACGCTTTGCTCCGTTCAGTCCCTTGTAAGTTCTCCAAGCTCTTCCCAACCCGTTTCGTGTGTTAAAGGACCCGCAATGGGTCCTCCACCTCTCGCGACCGAGCTGTTTAGAGTACTGCCTCGCTTTCGCTGCTGCTCGTTTGAGCTTGATTTTTAGATGCAGCGTCCTGTTCTTTCGGTACCGCTGCAGTGCTTGTAGACGGCTGGCCCAGAGGTTTAGTAGGTGATTGTCCGGTGTTGGGGCTCCAGGCTTTACTAGAACTTTCGTCCTCGCTTCGCTCAGAGCCGTCCGAATGCACTCCTCGATGTCTCGGCTGTCCTCTGTCTCAAGCAGTTCCCTAAAACGATCCCATTTTACTACTGGTCTTTGTTCTTTGCCACTGTTACGTTGTCCGTGATGAATCTTCATTTCTACCGGAAAGTGGTCACTGTCAAGGTTGTCTCTCCACGTTGACCAGTCGAGCACTAGGCTTGCAGTGGCCCAGGAGAGGTCCGGGGTGGAGTCCTTTTGCCTACTGTGCATTCCAATCCTTGTCTTGGTTCCCGGCTCGTTGCGAAGTGTAAGGCCCGCAGTTTTCATTGCGTGTTTAATTAGCCGGCCTTTTCTCGTGCTGTTGGAGTACCCCCAATCTTTGTGTCGAGCGTTGAAGTCCCCGGCTATGACAATCGGATCCCCTTCGGCTAGACCGACAAGTTCGCCTATCCATGCCGTTGCTTCCTTGTGATCTTCCGTTGCCGTTCCTGGTCTTATATAGACGGAGGCTAAAGTCATCCTCTTCCGTTTGTGACTGAGCTTTACGGCTACCACTTCTCTGTTGCCATTGCAAAGTGACGCCGTATCGAGCTGAGCATGTGGTATGTGCCGCAGGACTGCTACTGCTGCCCAGCCTTTCTTCGTCTCTGGGTTCCTTTCGCTCGGCCTTGGGGTAGTTACTATGGTCGGGTTCGTGTAGAAACTATAGCAGGGGAACCTTAGGTTCGGGGTTCGTGTTTCTTGAAGAAAGGGTACATCCGGCGGCGGCTGTCTCTCGAATCTCAACCTCAGCTCTGCACTTTTGGTCGAAAATGTGCAGCAATTCCATTGGACAATGCGGGTCTGTTCCGTGGTGGCCTGTCCTGTACTGCTATGTGAGTTACTTCCCATGTCGCAGCAACGCCAGCTCCTTCTTGATCTCTCCGATGGCCTCGAAGATCATCTTGAAGCCGATGTGTACGTCGTTCTTGAGTTTATTCATCTCTTTCTCGGCGTCGAAGTCTGACGCCTGCTGGCTTGGCTGTTGTCGTAGGGTAGATTTCGCCCATTCCGGTATCCATGTGGGAAGCTCGTCTTTATCGTTTTTCCCCGATGCCTTGGGTCGCTCCGTGATGGACTTGGCAGCTGCAGCGCAACTCTCTTTATTTTGCGCCGGAGGTTTGGGTGTCATCTTCTTTTTGTCGGGAATTCTTCTTTTTGGACAGTCGTTACTGGTGGCCGGATGTGGGCCGTCCCAGTTACATTTTGGTTCTCGGTCGCACTTGTCCATTCCTTCGTCGTGCACGTCCCCGCACTGACCGCACCTTCGTTCCTTGCGAGGGCAGACATCCGCCTTATGCCCGAGCTCGTGGCAGCTAAAGCACACGATCGGGCGCGGGCGGTATTCTTTCACGCTCAAGATTGCTTGGCAGAAGACGACCCTCTTGGGTAGTTTGTTACCTTCGAAGGTAACTAACACCGCACTTGTGCCTTTACCCATAAGTCGGGCAGCGATAATCCTTGCCTTGTCGCATTTCATGTCTGCGAGCAGCGTCTCTGGTGTCTCTTCGCTGTTGTCTCCCGGCGGGTATATGACACCGCGGATCTGGTTCTTCTCCATTGCTCTGTAGGGGCAAACTGTGTACTGCTTGCCGTTCTTCTCTATTGCCTTAAGCCGTAGCAGCTTTTCTGCCGTGCGTTCTTCTTGCGTAGTGAGCGTAATAGTGTTGGTCTTAGTCTGATACTGGATTTTGAAATCCTCTTGGCTTTCGATTCCTGCCGTTTCCGCGGCCTGCCTGATATGTCCCTGGCTCTGAAGCCATTTACTGCCTCCTTACATACCGGCTTCAGGACAATGGCCCTGGTAGTTTTACTGCCTGTCCTCTCATCAATGGACATAGCAGCGGCTTTCTTCTCGGGTTCTTCGATTGATGTCAGCGAGCGTTTACGGCGGCGCCTGTTCTGGATTAGTGTCCAGGAGTTGTCCTCGATATTTTCCGCCAAAGGGGTGGCTTCTGTCCCGTTAGATTTAGCATTCTGGCTCTTTAGCGGGGTCTTTGTCAATTGTGCTGCTTGAGCTATCGTGGGATATTCTTGTCCAAGGCTTGAGCTTACCTTTTCTGCTGCGGCTGGTTGCTCGCCTTTTCCTTGCTATGCGGTAGCGAGGTAGGTCAAGAGGCTTACAAAAAGCCTTCCGATATCTTCCCTCGCAACTCCAAAGTCGTTCAATTTGCTGAGGGTGTTCAGGTCCAGTACGATTTGAAGGCCTTCCGTCGATGGGCCCGCCGTGGTCACGGTTGTCCCTGTAGTGGCAGCCTGAGTTTCCATGTCTCGCATTCCAGACGTTAGGTTTAGCGAGGTGTCCATAGTATCGGGTTCTATATTCACCAAACTGGTCCCTCCTGGATCCAAAATCGACGGTCGGAGGGTGGCGGAGGGTTGCCCTTGATCCATGGGGCCCTTTTCCGGGCCGTGAGTGCCTTTTAAACTCGGAGTTATAAATACATGTCGGCGGAGCTAGGAAAAACACGTCCGGTAGAACTAGCGCTTCGTCGTCGTCCAATAAAAAGAGAAAACCGAAATTTGGATGTCGATCCCATGCATTCCGCCGGGCGAATCAACATATGTATAGAAAGTGCGTGGTTTTCCATGAAAACAAGATATGCTACTGTTGTATTTGGGGTCTGTTACAGACCTCCTGATTATAAAGTGGGCTTTGTTTCAGCTTTTCATGACATACTTTGTGATTTTTCATTGCGGTTTTCTGGCACCTGCCTTGTAATTTTCGGTGATTTTAATTATCCTTCTATAGGTTGGTCTCAAAATCAACCTTCTTGTCAGGATAACATTGCTGAGTGTGAAAGTTTCATCGAGGCTTGCCTTGACTTCAACCTCTCGCAGCTTGTAACAATACCTACACGCTCCACTCCTTCGACCTCAAATATTCTTGATCTCATCTTGACTACGCAACCCGACTTGTTTCATCTAATTACTACCCTTCCAGGGTTATCTGATCACAACGTCCTGTTTGCGCAAATCATTCTGCCAGTAACAAGAAAGGAAACCATTCGTAAACTCATTAGAAGTTATGGCCGGGCTAACTACGATGCAATAAACAGCGCATTAGCACTTTTTTATGAACAGGTTTTCTTGCATAACTTTGAAAGCCGCACAGTTGGCTACGTCCCTGTCATGAGGCATTTTGATTTTGCAATATACCGTGGTAAGGAATTTAAAAAAAAAATATGAATATTGATTTCATTTTAAGGTAGGACAGAGCGTTCGAGGAGGGTGCTGTGGGAGCCTCATAATGCAACGCGCGGAGAGTAGTATTATGGGGCGTCACAGACCTAAACACTAATTCAGTTTCTCCACTAAATTTAGCGGAGAATTGAATTGGCGCATAGTTCTTTAACGTCCCATAACTCAAGGGGCGCGGATACGCCCACACCACCGGTGGGACGAATATGCTGAGAAAAACCGACGAATTTTGCCCGGCGAATCTTGCTTTGGGTATGAATTTTGCTCTGCGCATGCTGTGCGCTTTGCCCTGCCCAGGTTTGTTTTTTTTTTTTTTAGATTGTTTAAATATGGCGATAACTCGCTCTGGTGGCTCTAGACATACTAGAAATCCTCAAATCATGACGGTACGCCGCCGATCTCGATATTCAAAAAGCAAAGATCGCAACACACCAAGGTCACCTCAGGCGACGGGAGAAGCATGTTCCGAAACCAGGACCACTATCAGCCAATAGCGAGCGAAGGATCCTCACGCCTCCGACCGGTGGAACCGCGGAGTGATAACTCGAATGCCCGCGGCTCGTTGCCCATACAGCCTGGACTACGATATAACCCAGCGAGCACGGCGCTCGAGAGCTGACGACATCACCCACGCGGAAAAAAGATTAAACAAAAAACAAACATAGCGCGTTGTTTTTTAGACGATTATTGCAGTATTGTGGTCCCTCTCTGCGAAAAGTTTATATTTCTCAACTAGTTTTTTTTTTTTTTTTTGCTTTTATCATCTACAAAAGCATACACATTTTGTAATGACAGCGTTTGCAACCTCAAAGAAAAGTCATGTTTTCATTGGTCACATGTCGTCCTGGCTGCCGGAACATGTTGTCCTGGCTGCGGAGATGACCTGTGTGTGTCCGATGTTTGATTGATTTTTGATAAGGAATCGGACGCGCATCGTTATGATTGCGCATTTCTAGGACGGTTAGAGCTTGCAGAGTGAGTTATCGCCATATTTAAGAATCTCAGAAACCTACTCACGTCAAATATAAGAGACGACCTCTAAAACAATGATTTCGAGTCTGAATCTGACACAATATGATAAAATGAGAATCAATTGACGTAAAATACACGTGCAATCATTTTAATTCACCACGTGAGGGGGAAGTTTATAACACTCCGTGAGGAGCACTACTTTTTTTACTACGGTTTTTGAGGCGAAAACGAGTGGGTAGTAACATTGATATTCAGTTATTTGCCGCCAGCACATTGCATCCCTATACAAAATGTGCTGTCTCATGGGCATTTTGTACGTTTTGCAGCAAAAGCGGCCCGTCAGAGGGGCGGGACGTTGCTGCTCGACAACATGGTGATTGTAATGAACAGCATGATGGGCCATCCGTCCAGCTGCTGTTCAGCCTGGCCGGAAGTAAGGGCAAGTGGCCCCTCATTGGCATGCAGTTTTGCCTATAGTGGCAATAGGTAATCACTTTTTACTAAAACTTGCTGCTGTCTTGCGAACTTCATTGATTGTTTACCGCTACCGTAATATCCCGAGTCACCGCCCACCCCCCTGGAGCCTCATATATTGTCTTGAAAAGTGGTATGAGCGATATCTCGGGCTCGATGTGCAAGAATTTTTGAGAAAGCTTAAAATCATGAATTTTCTCTATACTAGTTTTCACCTCAGAAATCATAATATTATATTTTATTTTTTGATTATAAACCAATTAAATGCAAAGGTGCAAGCGAGCTGGACAAGAATGACGCAAATAATTCCAAGAGAAGGGAAACAAGAGGGACAAAAGACAAACACAAATCTCCAACCACAGCTAGGTGACTGGTGCGCGACCGAAAAAAAAAACCGCCTGGTCCAGGTACCGAACCGGGGACCTCTCCATTTTAAGTAGAACAGTCTACCAACTGAGCTAACCAGAAGTTAGACGTCAGTAGAGCAATCAGGCTTTATCAGCTTCACGGGAGTGGTGACTGGACTGCCACCAGTCCCGTGAAATAAGTGGGCAACCGGGATGGAAGTTTCTAAAACGATTGAACATTACGCATAGCTACTGGATACTGACAAAGCGGGATTTCGCATAACGTGAGTAATGTTTGAAAACAAGTTTTTTAAGCAGACGACACGATGATCCTCTCTTCGTTGCGTAATTCTTCACGGGACGTCAGGCCTGCCCTCTTAGCTCGCTCGCCCGGCACGGTGGACGAGAAGTCCCGAACTGCCCTCTCCTCGCGGCAAGAGGGAAGACAAGGAAGGTTTTTTTCTTGTTTTTCCATTCTTGGACCGCGCCGCGACGACGGGGTACGAAAATGAAATTTCTGCAGAGTGTCGCCTATAAAGCTATAGCTTTAATAAGAGGTCCGTCTCTTCGGGGAGCGTTACCGATTTCCCCACTTATGTGGAGAATAAAGTTATATGCAGGAGCATTTCAGATTCGATATTTTCTACCTTATCGAGTCGTACACGTTTCGATGGCAAAGAGCATCGCTTCTTGCTCCGACAACCAAATCTTGTAAGAACTTCTTCGCCCGGCGTATGAACAATGCCCAAGACTTTCTTTTTTTTCTTGCGGTGAAAACGAGCATAGTGCGGGTAAACAGGAATTACAGCAAACTCTAAACTCGTCATCATCGTACACGGAACGCTTGCAAAACAATGTTTACCATCTCGTAAAATGCATTGTTTTCGCATCTCCTTTTGGCCCGAGCACTTGTTTCGAGAGAGAGCGTTCCAGAGCACAGCTGCGTGTGGCCTTTGTTGATCTGCAAGCGTTGTCTCCGGAGCATGAAACGACCGCTCTTCGCCGGGCGTACGCACTCCTACAATCACTGCAACAAGCGCAGCAGATCCTCAGACGGCGGCCACTCCTCCGCTGCCGACAGTAGTTTCCGCGATGCCTCTAAAAAGGAGGAGCGCGCTGCCACTCACTGGCGTAACATACAATGAGCAGACAGTTTTCTATTGCCTCAAGCTTTTAGCGGCGAAGCTCCTTAGGGTCTAGCCTTGTCCGTGCGTCCGTCCGGCCGTCCGGCCGGCGTCCTTGCTCAAATGTAAAGAAAAAAATGTTTGCGCAGTCAACAGGATTCAAACCTGCGCGGGGAGACCCCCATGAATTTCCAGACTATCGCCTTAACCACTCGGCCACGACTGCGGAACGAGTAGGGGGCTCTGAGATGTGGTAGTAACTCAAGAGCTGGGGTTTCTGTCATGGATGAAATGTTCCATGTAGCCGCCCAACGTCTATAGAGGAGAGTGCACTGCGGTCAAATGCGTATATAATCACGTTAAACTCCCCCCCGATTGATACGCCCATGTTCGACGGTCACGACTTTAACACACGACTTTACCAAAGATTAAAATTTCACCACACGCTTTTTCTACGATTACAGAGGATGATGTAATTTTAGTAGCGGTATAGCAACGTATAAGTATAATTTCGTGACCACATAGACGTAGCCAGCGTTCAGGAATGCTAACACTATTCTCTTTTTTCGGTTGATGAAGACGCGTGTAAATTCGCGCTCTTCATACACGCTCTTAAATACAGTACGTTCCAGTGATACCTTGAACTTGAGGACACGCATGAAGTGCGCAAACTAAGAAATCCGGACGATGTTCGGGGACACAAATACAAAAGAAAAAAAGTACTACTACATTCGAGGAAATTAGCAAACACGACGGCACGAGCGTTTCCGCCGTCATGGGAATGCCTCCACGACATCGCCGCACGTGTGGATGGATCCTCCCTCCTAGGACGTGCCGGTTTATCAACACGTTACATGACGAGATTTCACAGTCAAGGATAGCGCTCTGCACGGAACGATGAGCTTCCTTCACGCCGACCACGTCGGCGATCACCACCGAAACCATGTTTTTCAGCAGGCATACTTCGTTTCAGCTTCGGTCCGTGCGCGGCCGATGTTATAAGCCGAAGGGCCAATCAAACACCGCAAGAAGCGCAGTGTCATGGCGTGCTCTCTGCGCTTGATAAGGCTAGCCGGCGGAGGAGCACGCATAGAGACACGGCGAATACCGGCTGGTCCTATCAACTACAGAGAGCACGCCATGACGTTGTGCCTCTTTCGCTGTTTGGTTGGCCTTCAGGCTCCTAACATCAGCCGCGCTCGGACCGAAGCTGAAACGAAGTATGGCAGGAATGCGCCATGACCGGCATGCAACGCGAGTGGCAGAGCTCTCCTCGACCTATTGTTGGTCTGTCAATGTGATCACTCCGTTCGTTCCAACATGTCCCGAAAGGGTTCAGCCAACTCATGTCCTTCCGTTGCGAACGAACACGAACGAAACGCCGGTTTTGCGCTTCCTTGTTACATCAACTCCACGTTCCAACCAGTTGCATTCGGTCGTAAGCGTAGCGGTCGCTCTGAAAGGAAGTGTATGAACAGTACTTTAAAGTCTAAAAGGCTCCCATTGAGTCTGTCTACATGTGCCATCTGCAAAAGGAAAAGAAGGTCGACACCACCACGACCTGGCCTGTAATCGGCGGATGGTTGTCGAGGTCGGTGCACAGAGGGGGTGGCAGGAGGAACTGCTTCGAAGCGATAGTAATTCCCTCCCCACCCCAGGACCAGCCACCTGCAGCCCAGTTCTGTTGTTGTTTTATTTCTTCAATGAACATTTGAAAAAAAAAAAGTGCTCATTGGTTACGAATTGTATTCGCGTGCCAAATAAAGCTGTGCATGCAAACTTGCCTTTGTTCCTTGCATATTTTCCGCATACTAAGGGGTGAAGAATAGCTGCGATTGTTGGAATACCCATTCGGAGTTATTGGAGCCAATACTGGAATAGTCAGTATTTAAGATACAACGCCATTATTAGAATAACCAGCATATAAAACATGATAGAACTGTTGGAATAGCCGAAAAATAACCATGAACGCCAATATTGGAATGGCCAACAAATAGCCATGAATACCGTTCCTTGATTAGCCAACGTTTAGAGTTCAGTGCCAATAATGGTTTTAGAACACACAACCATCATGTGTCAATGTTGGCTGGAACGCTGGTTGAAGAATGTACCAAGATTGGCACAAATATGACCGGGCCAATATTTGTAAAAATAAGGCCCCAATATTAAGCTAATATCTGTGGCCAATATTTACCAATATTATGCCGATTTCGGGCCAACAATGATGTACCGCCTGGGACTGGAGTGCACCCGTGTTTTTTAAGCAAGTATTGTACGTTATAATCTAAAATGAGCTAGATCCATTCGTCTGAGATGTTAATTTAGCAGACTTTTTTCTTTATTTAATTAAATTTTATTTTTATCATACGACAACTTGTCAAATGAGATGGTTTGCTCAAGGCGATACTCCTGTTGTGGAGTGATCAACCTGTGCGTACCTACCGCAAGCCTCAACCGAGATCTTTCATCAATGAGACAGCACTCTTGTTAACTGGACAATTAAGTGGAAGCCGAAAGATTATTTAATTAACTTCGAGCGACTCAGCGCTAGGCGACCATCCGCAGGTAGTAAGCTCGTTGGTTTTGAAATAAAATATTTAAATTTAATTGGGTGATCCTTCCCTACAATGCTGATATCCCAGCATCCATCATCGCATTAGTACATAAAAATTAACGAAAGACAAAAATCAACAAACTCGCTTTTTCATACGTAACATTACACTTATTGGAGGTCATAAATCAAAGTTGAAATTAATTCACTTTATGGTTTGGAGAGGACAGCAGGAAAAATAAGCTGCGAAGCGTGTAGCATAGGAAGCCCTGTCTCCCGCCGTAAATAGTCGCGATATGGTGTTGACCAGGGCAGGCCTAGCATCATAACTCTATGGGTAAGCCGCAAGTTCAAGAGCTAATGTCATCAAAGTCACTGATGACACTAGCTCTTGAACTAGCGGCTTACCCATGAAGTTATGATGCTAGGCCTGCCCTGGTCAAGTCCATATCGCGACTATTTACGGCGGGAGACAGGGCTTCCTATGCTACACGCTTCGCAGCTTTTTTTTCGTGCCGTCCTCTACAAACCATAAAATAAATTAATTTAAACTTTGATTTGTAACCTCCAATAAGTGTAATTTTACGTATGAAAAAGCGAGTTTGTTGATTTTTGTCTTTCGTTAATTTTTATGTACTAATGCGATGATGGATGCTGGGATATCAGCATTGTTGGGAAGGATCACCCAATTAAATTTAAATATTTTATTTCAAAACCAACGAGCTTACTACCTGCGGATGGTCGCCTAGCGCTGAGTCGCTCGAAGTTAATTAAATAATCTTTCGGCTTCCACTTAATTGTCCAGTTAACAAGAGTGCTGTCTCATTGATGAAAGAGCTCGTTTGAGGCTTGCGGCAGGTACGCACACGTTGATCACTCCACAACAGGAGTATCGCCTTGAGCAAACCATCTCATTTGACAAGTTGTCGTATGATAAAAAAAAAATCCCATTAAATAAAGAAAAAAATTCGCTAAATTAACATTTCGGACAAATGGATCTAGCTCATTTTAGATTATCACGTACAATACTTGCTTAAAAAACACGGGTGCACTCCAGACCCAGGCGGTACATCATTGTTGGCCCGAAATTGGCATAATATTGGCAAATATTGGCCACAGATATTAGCTTAATATTGGAGCCTTATTCTTACAAATATTGGCCCGGTCATATTTCTGCCAATCTTGGTACATTGTTCAACCAGCGTTCCAGCCAACATTGACCCATGATGGCTGTGTGTTCCAAAAACCATTATTGGCACTGAACTCTAAACGTTGGCTAATCCAGTAACGGTATTCATGGCTATTTGTTGGCCATTCCAATATTGGCGTTCATGGTTATTCTTCGGCTATTCCAACATTTCTATCATGTTTTATATGCTGGTTATTCTAATAATGGCTGTGTATCTTGAATACGGACTATTCCAGTATTGGCTCCAATAACTACGAATAGGTATTAAAACAATCGCAGCTATTCTTCACCCCTTAGTATGCGGAAAATATGCAAGGAACAAAGGCAAGTTTCCACGCAGTTTTATTTGGCACGCGAATACAATTCATAACCAATGAGCACTTTTTTTTAAATGTTCATTGAAGAAATAAAACAACAACAGAACTGGGTTGCAGGTGGCTGGTCCTGGGGTGGGGAGGGAACCACTGTCGCTTCGAAGCAGTTCCTCCTGCCACCCCCTCTGTGCACCGACCTCGACAACCATCCGCCGATTACAGGCCAGGTCGTGGTGGTGTCGACCTTCTTTTCCTTTTGCAGATGGCACATGTAGACAGACTCAATGGGAGCCTTTTAGACTTTAAAGTACTGTTCATACACTTCCTTTCAGAGCGACCGCTACGCTTACGACCGAATGCAACTGGTTGGAACGTGGAGTTGATGTAACAAGGAAGCGCCAAACCGGCATTTCGTTCGTGTTCGTTCGCAACGAAAGGACTTGAGTTGGCTGAACCCTTTCGTGACATGTTGGAACGAACGGAGCGATCACACCGACAGACCAACCATAGGTCGAGGAGAGCTCTGCCACTCGCGTTACATGCCGGTCACGGCGCATTCCTGCTACCTGCTGAAAATCATGGCTTCGGTGGTGATCGCAGACGTGGTCGGCGTGAAGGAAGCTCATCGTTCCGTGCAGAGCGCTATCCTTGACTGTGAAATCTCGTCGTGTAACGTGTTGATAAACCGGCACGTCCTAGAAGGGAGGATCCATCCACACGTGCGGTGATGTCGTGGAGGCATTCATATGACGGCAGAAACGCTCGTGCCGTCGTGTTTGTTAATTTCCTTTAATGTAGTAGTACCTTTTTTCTTTTGTATTTGTGTCCCCGAACATCGTCCGGATTTCTTAGTTTGTGCACTTCATGCGTGTCCTCAAGTTCAAGGTATCACTGGAACGTACTGTATTTAAGAGCGTGTATGAAGAACGCGAATTTACACGCGTCTTCATCACCTGAGAAAAGTGAGTAGTGTTAGCGTTCCTGAACGCTGGCTACGTCTTTGTGATTACAAAATTATACGTATACGTTGCTATATTGCTGCTAAAATTACATTATCTTCTGTAATCGTAGAAAAAGCGTGAGGTGAGATTTTAATTTTTGCTAAAGTCGTGTGGCTAAAGTCATGATTAACAGGGACGTGTCAACCGGGGTGGGGGGGGGGGGGGGGGGGGACCAAGGAGGGGGCAAGGCACGTGTTTTGCCCCCCCCCCCCCCCCCCCTGCCCTGAAACAGCCGCCACTGGGAAGGGCAAATACTGGCCGGCGGCGCCCAAGGGATACCAAGGGCACCGCCCCTCGGTCCTCTGGGGGAGGGGGGTAGAGTTTGCCCACCCTTCACACTCGGAAACAAGTTGGCACGCCACTGTTGTCGTACTAGATCCTTTTCTTTTTTCACTCACTTATCCCTGCGAGCCCATTCTTGACAAAAAAAGCTTGAGGCACTAGATAACTGTGTGTTCATTGTATGTTACGCCAGTGAGTGGCAGCGAGCCCCTCCTTTTTAGAGGCATCGCGGAAACTACTGTCGGCAGCGGAGGAGTGGCCGCCATCTGACGATCTGCTGTGCTTGTTGCAGTGGTTGCAGGAGTGTGTGCGCTCGGCGAAGAGCGGTCGTTTCATGCCCCGGAGACAACGTTTGCAGATCAACAAAGGCCACACACAGCTGTCCTCTGGAACGCTCTTTCTCGGAACAAGTGCTCGGGCCAAAAGGAGATTCGAAAACAATGCATTTTACGAGATGGTAAACATTGTTTTGCAAGCGGAACGCTTGCAAAACGTGTACGATGATGACGAGTTTAGAGTTCGCTGTAATTCCTGTCCACCCGCACTATACTCGTTTTCTCCTCAAGAAAAAAAAGGAAGTCTTGCGCATTGTTCATACGCCGCGCGAAGAGGTTCTTAGAAGATGTGGTTGTCGGTGCAAGAAGCGACGCTCTTTGCGATCGAAACGTGTACGACTCGATAAAGTAACAAATATCGAATCTGCAATGCTCCTGCATATAACTTAATTCTCTAGATAAAGGGGGAAATCGGTAACGCTCCTCGAAGAGACGGACCTCTTTTTAAAGCGATAGCTTTATGGGCGACACTCTGCGGAAATTTCGTTCTCGTACCCCGTCGTCGCGGCGCGGTCCAAGAATGGAAAAACAAGAAAAACCCTTCCTTCTCTTCCCTCTTGCCGCGAGGAAAGGGGAGGTCGGGACTTCTCGTCCAACGTGCCGGGCGAGCGAGCTTGGCAGTCCTGACGTCCAGCAAAAAATTACGCAACGAAGAGAGAATCATCGTGTCGTCTGCTTGAAAGACTTGTTTTCAAACATTACTCATGTTATGCGAAATACCGCTTTGTCAGTATCCAGTTGCCATGCGTCATGTTTGATGGTTTTAGAAACTTCCATCGCGGTTGCCCACTTATTTCACGGGACTGGTGGCAGTCAAGTCACCACTCCCGTGAAGCTGATAAAGCCTGATTGCTCTACTGACGTCTAACTTCTGGTTAGCTCAGTTCGTAGAGTGTTCCACTGAAAATGGAGAGGTCCCCGTTCGATACCCGGACCAGGTGGTTTTTTTTTCGGTCGCGCACCAGTCACCTAGCTGTGTTTGGAGATTTGTGTTTGTCTTTTGTCCCTCTTGTTCCCTTCTCCGGGAAATATTTTCGTCATTCAGATCCAGCTCGCTTGCAGCTTTGCATGTAATTGCTTTATAATCGAAAAATACAAATATTTTATTATGATTTCCGAGGTGAAAACTTGTATAGATGAGCAAAAATGCGAGATTGTAAGCTTTCTCAAAACTTCTTGCAGATCGACCCTGAGAAATCGCCCATACCACTTTTCTGGACAATATATGAGGCACCAGGGGGGTGGGCGAAGACTCGGGATTTTACGGTAGCGGTAAACAATAAATGAAGTTCGCAAGGCAACAGCAAATTTTAGTAAAAAGTGATTACCTATTGCCACTATACGCAAAACTGCATGCCAATGAGGGGCCACTTGCCCTTCCTTCAGGCCAGGCTGAACAGCAGCTGGACGGATGGCCCATCATGCTGTTCATTACAATCGCCATGGTGTCGAGCAGCAACGTCCCGCCCATCTGACGAGCCGCTTTTGCTGCAAAACCTACAAAATGTCCATGAGACAACACATTTTGTATAGGGATGCAATGTGCTGGTGGCAAATAACTGTATATCAATGTTACTTACACTTGTTTTCGCCTCAAAAACCGTAGTAAAAATAACTAGTGCTCCTCACGGAGTGTTATAAACTTCCCCCTTACGTGGTGAATTAAAATGATTGCACGTGTATTTTACGTCAATTGATTCTCATTTTATCAGGTCGTGTAAGATTCAGACTCGAAATCATCGTTTTAGAGGCAATCTCTTATAGTTGACGTGAGTAGGTTTCTGAGATTGCTTAAATATGGCGATAACTCACTCTGCAAGCTCTAACCGTCTTAGAAATGCACAATCAAAACGATGCGCGGCCGATTTCCTTGTCAAAAAGCAATCAAACATCGGACACACAGAGGTCATCTCCTCAGCCAGGACGACATGTTCAGGCAGCCAGGACGACATGTGACCAATGAAAACATGACTTTTCTTTGAGGTTGCAAACGCTGTCATTACAAAATATGTATGTTTTTGTAGATGACAATAGAGTGACCATAATACTCCAATAATCGTCTCAAAAACAACGCGCTATGCTTGTTTTTTTGCTTAGTTTTCTTCCCGCGTGAGTGATGTCGTCAGCTCTCGAGCGCCGTGCTCGCTGGGTTATATCGTAGTCCAGGCTGTATGGGCAACGAGCTGCGCGCATTCCAGGTATCACTCCGCGGTTCCACCGGTCGGAGGTACGAGGATCCTTCGCTCGCTATTGGCTGATAGTGGTCCTGGTTTCGGAACATGCTTCTCCCGTCGCTTGAGGTGACCTTAGTGTGTTGCGACCTTTGCTTTTTTAATAGCGAAATCGGCGGCGTACCGTCATGATTAGAAGATTTCTAGTATGACTAGAGCCACCAGAGCGAGTTATCGCCATATTTAGACGATTTCATAAAAAAAAACCTGCACAGGGCAAAACGCAGAGCATGCGCAGAGAAAAGTTCATACGCAGAGAAAAATTCACCGGGCAAAATTCGTCGTCGCCGTCGGTGTGGGCGTATCCGCGCCCGTTGCGTTAGGGGACGTTAAAGACCTATACGCCAATTCAATTATCCGCTAAATTTAGTAGAGAAACTGAATTAGCGTTTAGGTCTGCGACGCCCCAGAAATCTACACTGCGCGCGTTGCGTTCTGGGGCTCCCACCGCACCCTCCTCAAACTCTCTGGTCTACCTTAAAAAAAAATCAATGTACATTTTTTTCTTTAAGTTTCTTACCACGGTATATTGCGAAATCAGGATACCTAAAGACAGGGACGTAACAAAAAAAAGGGGGGGGGCACCCCTTCCCCTCCGATATTTTCCGTTTTGCTGAGGCCTCCTCTCCACCCTCCCGTCATACAGCATTTTGTCACGGGCGGACATCCCCCCCCCTCCCCAAACCACAATCCTGGCTACGTGCCTGCGTCAACCTCGCTAGGTGCCTGCCCCAAGAGCTCCGCTCTAATTCTACATTACAAAGAAGCGTAAACGTCTGTAATTTTGTCTCTTACGAGTGAATCCGGTTGCAGTTAAAGTTGAAAAAACGAAAACGTCCCATAACAGTCTGGATTCTTTTCTCTACCAAGGTGAACAAGTAAGGTTGCTACGAGTATTGATGCTCTTTGCGAACGGAAACATAAAAAATGAAAGCCGCTTACAACTCCCTGTAACACCGAATTAGAGCGCAGCTCTTGAGGAGGAGGAGGGAAGGGCACTGGGGGGGGGTTAAACTAACCAGTGGGGGGTCACGTGACCTTGGGGGTTACGTGACCCCCAGTGCCGATGATGTCATCACTGACGTCACTGATGACGTCATCACTGACGATGACGATGCGGGTACCGATGACGTCATTAGTGACGTCACTGATGATTTCACCAGTGATGATGACGATGACGATGCGACTGTCGGTGACGTCATCAGTGACGTCGCTGATGACGTCATCAGTGATGATGACGTCATCAGCGAGTGATGAGTGATGATGACGATGCGGATGCCGGTGACGACATCAGTGACGTCACTGATGATGTCATCAGTGATGATGACGATGACGATGCGGATGCCGGTGACGTCATCAATGATGATGACGATGTGGATGCCGGTGACGTCATCAGTGATGATGACGATGACGATGTGGATGCCGGTGACGTCATCAGTGATGATGACGATGACGATGCGGATGCCGGTGACGTCATCAGTGATGATGACGATGTGAATGCCGGTGACGTCATCAGTGATGATGACGATGACGATGTGGATGCCGGTGACGTCATCAGTGACGATGATGATGTGGATGCCGGTGACGTCATCAGTGATGATGACGATGACGATGTGGATGCCGGTGACGTCATCAGTGATGATGACGATGACGATGCGGATACCGGTGACGTCATCAGTGATGATGACGATGACGATGTGGATGCCGGTGACGTCATCAGTGATGATGACGATGACGATGTGGATGCCGGTGACGTCATCAGTGATGATGACGATGACGATGTGGATGCCGGTGACGTCATCAGTGATGATGACGATGACGATGTGGATGCCGGTGACGTCATCAGTGAGGATGACGTCATCGGGGGGTCACGCGACATCGGCGGGGGTCACGTGACCTCGGGGGGTCACGTGACCTCGAGGAGGGGGTCACGTGACCTCAGGGGAGACGTGAATTCGGGGGGTCACGTGACCTCGGGGGGTCACGTGCCCCCACGAGGTCACGTGACCCCGGTGGGGGGCTCGCGCGGTGCATTATGGGACATTTCCCATGATGCACCGGGGTCACGTGACCTCGGGGGGGTCACGTGCCCCCCACGAGGTCACGTGACCCCGGTGGGGGGCTCGCGCGGTGCATTATGGGACATTTCCCATGATGCACCGCGCGGTTACGCCGACGCCGACGCCGACGGCGACGGCGACGCCGATGCCGACGGCGACGCCGCTCAAGCCGGAAACGGGCCCCTAAGAGCTGCGCTCTAAAAAATGAAGCCGTTTACAACTCCCTGTAACGCCGAATTAGAGCGCAGCTGTTGAGGAGGAGGAGGAGGGAAGGGTAGGGAGGAGGGAGGGTCATCTGACCTCGGGGGGGGGGGGGTGACGTGATCTGGGGGGTCACGTGACCTTGACGATGACGATCCGATGACGTCGTCAGTGACGTCACTGATGGCGTCGTCAGTAATAATGACGATGACGATGTGGATGCCAATGACGTCATCAGTGATGATGACGATGACGACGCGGATGCCGATGACGTCATCAGTGATGTCACTGATGACGTCATCAGGAATGATGACGATGCGGATGCCGATGACGTCACCAGGTTGCATGCAACCTGGGTTGCATGCAACAGGTTACATACAACACGTTGCATGCCAGTTGCATGCAACAGGCTGCATGCATCCGGGTTGCATGCCAGCTGCATTCAACAGGTTGCACGCACCCTGTTTCATGCAACTCCCGAAGGAACCCGAAGTCCTCCCAAAGGAACCCGAGGTCCTCCCGAGGTCCTCCCGAAGGAACCCGAGGTCCTCCCGAGGTCCTACCGAAGAAACCCGAGGTCCTCCCGAGGTCCTCCCGAAGGGACCCGAGGTCCTCCCGAAGGACCTCGGGTTCCTTCGGGAGGACCTCGGGTCCCTTCGGAAAAATTTACTTATAATACACCGCGCGGTTACGCCGACGCCGACGGCGACGGCCGCTCAAGCCGGAAACGGGCGCCTAAGAGCTGCGCTCTTAGGCGCCCGTTTCCGGCTTGAGCGGAGTGGGCGTCGGCGTCGGCGCAGCCGCGAGGTCACGAGACCCCCGAAGTCACGTGACCCCCCACCCCCGAGGTCACGTGACCCACCCAGGTCACGTGACACCCCTAGGTCACGTGATCCCCCGAGGTCACGTGACCCCCCGAGGTCACGTGACCCCCCGAAGTCACGTGACCCCCTTGAGGTCACGCGACCCCCAGAAGTCACGTGACTTCAGGGGGTCACGTGACCTTAAGGGGGTCACGTGACCCACCCAGGTCACGTGACACCCCGAGGTCACGTGACCCCCAGAAGTCACCTGACCCCCTGAGGTCACGTGACCCCCCTAAGGTCACGTGGCCCCCCTAAGGTCACGTAACCGCCTGAAGTCACGTGACTTCTGGGGGTCACGTGATCTCAGGGGGTCACGTGACCCACCCAGGTCACGTGACACCCCTAGGTCACGTGACCCCCTAAGGTCATGTGACCCTCGAGGTCACGTGACCCCCTGAAGTCACGTGACGCCCTTGAGGTCACGTGACCTCAAGGAGTCACCTATCCCTCTGTACGCTTCCATCTTCCTCCTCAAGAGCTGCGCTCTAACCGGCGTTACAGGGAATTGTAAACGGCTTTCATTTTTTCATTCGCATTAACGTGGAAATAGGTTAAAATATACAATATTTTCTGGCCGTTGGTCCTCCAGCAGCCTCACGCTTGTTGTTCTAACCATATCTGACTCGCTCACTGCGGCCATCCGGGCATCAGACACCAAAATATCTGGTGTTATTTCTGTCCCTCACGCGGCGTTCCAAGCGAAACATGACGGCGCAAAAGCAAATCAAGCTATTCTTGAGAACGAGTGAGCATCTGTATTCGATAAAAAAAAAGGAAAAACGTTGAGGCTTGTTTTAGTAGAATAAGTTTGAGGCAATACCAAACTTCGACGTTTGATCTATCAATATGCCGCTTCCGGCAAACGTAACATCAAAAGATGTTTCAGAATTTAATTTCTCGTTATTTCCATTAGTTGACGTGATTCTGGTTTTATTGCAAAAGGAAACAATACCATTTTCTATTTTTTTTTATAGTTATATATCCACTGTTCGTAAAATTCAATGCTTACTTCTTTAATTCACTCTGATCGAACAGTCTATTTATTTCTTTATTGAAATACCTTAAAGGTCTTTCTGGGAAGGACATTACATAAAGGGGGGGGGGGGGTGATAAGTACATTATGTGTGAAACACAGAAAATAATAAAATAAAAAAATGCACAGCAGTGCAAACATAAAATATCGAAAATCAAGCACCAAAAAATAAAAGCTTCCACAGTATTGGCAACATGCAAGAAATCGTGTCATACAATACCTAAACGGCTGCTGATAAGAAGCGAAAGCTATCAGGGTTAATCTCGGCGGAGGTGTGCTCTGTTAGATCATTCCACCACACTGCTGTTTTGGGAAAGAACAAAATACAAAAAAGAGGAAGTGCGGCAGTTGGAACGGTCAATCTTACATGAGTAATTACGACGAGGTGTAACGAAATGCGACTGTGTTAGGGTGCCTTGGCTGAGAGATGGTGCAAAGCGAATACGATGAAAAAGGCATAAGCAAGAAAGCTTGCGTCTTAAGGCCGGTTCTGGAAGATCGGCTTTCTGTTTAATAAGGTGACGCTGAAATGTCGAGAATAATCAGAAAAAGTGAAGCGGGCGACCCGGTTTTGAAAGGCTTCTATTTCAGTGATCCAATATGCTTGGTGATGATCCCAGATGCTCAATGCGTACTCAAGTTTCGGCCGAATCAATAAAAGGTATGCAGTTTTTTTTAAGTGAGGAGGAGCGCAACGAAGTGTATGTTTTAAGTAGCCCAAAGAACGATTGCACGATGATAACAGTGACCGAATATGTGCCTTCCAGGAGAGACGCGAGTCGACGTGACCACCTAAGTGTTTACAAGAGGAAACAGACTCAAGAACGTTAGAATCAATAAAATAGTTACGAGAAAAGAAAGGTTTCCTTCCTAACAAAACAGATGAGTTTGCATTTAGAAGGGTTAAGCTTCATGAGCCAAGTCGAGCACCACAATGATACGTTAGTGAGGTCATGTTGTAGTTTCGTGCTATCTTCTTCGTTAGACATTTGCCTGTATACAACGCAGTCGTCTGCAAAAATACGGGTGCTGGAGGAAATACATGAAGGTAAGTCATTAATATATATCAAGAAAAGCGAGGGTCCAAGGACGGAGCCTTGAGGAACAGTTGAAGACACAGGAATAGAAGTTGAAGAATGTGAGTTCACGGCCGTGTACTGACTTCGGTCAGAAAGCCAGTCTTTGATCCACAGGATGATGTTGGTATCTAATTTTAGATGGGCAAGTTTTTGCAACAGACGCTTATGTGGGGCCCGGTCGAACGCTTTGGCGAATTCAAGAAAAATAATATCAATTTGGGAACGGAAGTCAATAGAAAGATGGATATAATGAATGAATCCTGCGAGTTGAGTCTCGCAGGAATGACCCTTCCAAAACCCATGCCGATAATTAAAAATAATTGATTTTACTCTAAAAAGCGAATGATGTTCGAATGTAATATATGTTCAAAAAATGTTCAGGCAATGCCTGTAAATGATATGGGCCGATAGTTTAAGGGATTAAACTGATTTAAATAACGGGATAATTTTACCGACCTTCCAGTCACTAGGAACTGAATAAGAAAGCAAAGATTGTGAAAATATAGCGGACAATATCACACTGGAACGTGTTTTAGTATTCATTAAAACCTTCGCATTAATTTCGTCTTCACCACTCGAAGAAGAAACTTTCAAGTTATCAATTAATTTTATAGCACCAGATGAATTAATCGGGATACTTTTCATTTGATCATCTTCAAAAAACGTATCTAAAATAGGCAGGGCTGTATTCTCACATGACCTGTATAACTAATGAGCGATGATCGGTTGCCATTATCAAGTGAAGAAAGCGCCAACTGTCTTAACGACTATTTCACCTCAGCCTTCACCACAGATGACCACAGTAGCATGCCTCATCTTAACAACGCATATCACACTCCCATGGCTGCCATTGAAATAATGTATGCAGGTATCATAAGCTCTATAAAAAGGTTAAAGTTGTCGTCGAGTTCTGGGGATGACAAAATTAATTCCAAGTTACTGAAAAACACCAATTCACACCCAGTCCGTTTTCTGTTAATTACCTTCCAACAATCCTTGTCTTCAGGCAAGCTTCCTACAGATTGGAAAATTGGCAGTGTGGTCCCCATACACAAATCGGGGGATCGAACTTCACCATCAAATTATCGTCCTATATCTCTAACCAGTGTGCCGTGCAAGCTACTTGAGCACATAATATATTCAAATGTCATGAAGCATTTCGAAAATAACCTCATCCTCTTTCCAAACCAGCACGGTTCAGACAATCATATTTTTGCGAAACGCAACTTGTACAACTTGTTCATGAAATACACAGTAACATTGATAACAACATACAGACAGACGCCATATTCATTGATTTTTCAAAAGCATTTGATAAGGTATCCTACAGTTTACTCATGCTCAAGGTAAAACAACTTCACATTCATCCACTCGTAACATCATGGATAGGACAATTTTTAACCAATAGCACTCAGCATACTGTGATTAACAGCCAGTCGTCAGCTTATTCTCCTGTATCATCCAGAGTCCCCCAGGGCAGTGTTCTCGGACCTCTGCTTTTTTAACATTCGTAAATGACCTAGCAGATCGCATAATATCCTGTATACGACTTTTTGCTGATGACTGCGTAATTTACTGATCTGTATCAAATCTGAACGATAACATAACCCTACAATTTGACCTTAACCTAAGAGCCGACTGGTGTAAAGAGTGGAAAATGACAATTAACTTTTTTAACACAAATTTCATTTCCTTCACGCCTGCTCCCCATAGTCCTCTCTCTTTCACTTACACCATGTGCAGCCAGGTAATTAGCAAGTGTGCATCTTACAAATATCTGGGTGTTCACTTATCTGGCGATCTCTCATGGAACACGCATATAACACACGTCCGGTCTAATGCTAACCGCTTTCTTGGCTATCTTCGACGGAATCTGAAACTAGCACCATCATCAGTTAAACAACTAGCCTACACTACACTCGTAAGATCGCAACTTGAATACGCGTCATCCATCTGGTCCCCTTGGCAACATTCATTGATAACAAACATAGAGGCACTTCAAAATCGCGCAATCAGATTCATTTTTTCAGATTACTCACGAGACACCAGCATCAGTTCTTTACGAATGAAAGCTAACCTTGATCTGTTCTCACTCAGAGGAAAATTATCACGCCGTCTCCTTTTCAAAAGATTAACTATCATAACCATGACATCAGAACTTCGCTATTATCCCCAGCCACTCGCACATTTCCTCGCATTGATAACGTCTGTAAAGTTCGTCCAATTTTCGTCTCGTCACTTTCGTTTCTTAACTCCACCTTGCCATTCAGAATAACGGACTGGAATAGCCTGCCTAACAGTATCGTGACCCAGACAGATTATAATACATTCATATCCCAACTGACCATCCATCTGCATTTGCACTAACAGCAAAGTCAACTCGTGTTTATAGAAATGTTTTATTTGGGTATTTTTCTGTTTCATCAGCTGTTTTTTCCTAAAACTGTTTTAAGTGTTTTTTCCCTGTTTTGCTGCTTTATATAACAATGTTTTCCAACATGAAACCCACTTTTTGTTTGTTCCTTTATATAATGTTTCTTCAGCAGTTACTCCCCCCTTGTATAATGCCCGCAATAGCCTTCAAGGTTTATTAAATGATGATGATGAAAATACAGCTGAAAAAGCAGAATTCAAAACACGAGCACTTTCGAGGTCAGATAGTGATTTTCCTAATATATCAATAAGATTTAATGCATAACCAGATTTAGGATTTATTACTGTCCAAATTATTTTGAGGTTTGTACGCAACATATTGAGGAGAGTGATTTGGTACTAAGCTTTTCTAGTTAGAACAACCTTTTGCTTATATTCTGTTTCGCACTCATCGTATGCATGCCAGCTGGAGGGACTGTCACGGCACCTGGCACGCCTGAATAGACGTTTTTTTTTCTTATTCTGTAGGCGCCTCAGTCTTGCATCATACCGCGAAGAAACATTTGACGTCTTAATGAAAATAACAGGAATATACTTATCAATAAGATATTTCACTTTATTTTTACATAGCCCCCAGTTTTGCTCAACTGTGCGGCTTTCAACGTTAAGCAAGAAAACCGGCTCATAAAAATGTGCTAATTCGCTGTTTATTGCATCGTAGTTAGCACGGCCATAACTTCCGATGCGTTTACGAATGGTTTCCTTTCTTGTTAATGGCAGAATGATTTGCGCAAACTGGACGTTGTGATCAGATAACCCTGGAAGGGGAGTAATTGGATGAAACAAGTCGGGCTGCGTAGTCAAGATGAGATAAAGAATATTTGAGGTCCAAGGAGTGGAGCGTGTAGGTATTGTTACAAGCTGCGAGAGGTTAAAGCCAAGGCAAGCCTCGATGAAACTTTCGCACTCAGCAATGTTACTCTAACAAGAAGGTTGACTTTGAGACCTATCTATAGAAGGATAAATAAAATCACCGAAAATTACAAAGCAGCAGCCAGAAAACTGCAATGAAAAATCACAAAGTATATCATGAAAAGCTGAAACAAAGCCCACTTTATAATCAGGAGGTCTGCAACAGACCCCAAACACAACAGTAGCTTGTTTTATTTTTAAGGAATACCACGCACTTTCTATACATATGTCAACGCAAATACGTGTACAAACTCTACTTTTCCTGACAGCAAGCATCACCCCGCCACCCCTGCGTTGTTGTCTATCCTGACGAAATATAGTAAACGATGACACGCCCTCAAAAATAATTGAGTCATCCACTTCATCATTCAACCAGGTTTCCGTGAGAGCAACGACATCAGCCGAGCAAGATTCCATCAAAGATGAGATATCGTCTCGCTTTGATAACACACTCCGAATGTTGGTATACAAAACATTCAGATTTATTTCAGCAGATTGCGAAGTGGACGCGGGTACATTCAGTTAAATTATCGTGAGGGCAGGGATCGACGTTACAACTCGAGAAAATATTGTACGATATCAGCAACTGTGGTTTATTAAAAGAGAAATAATGAACGAAAAACTCAAAATCAACGTAATATCGAGAAATTAAAGCGTAATTAGAAACAACTCTTTAGTTTGTAATTATCGTTATTACTGTAGAATACATAAAAAATATTAAATCCTCAAGAAATAGTGCTTTGTGTATGTTTATAGAGCCTGAAGTTAGAGTGCCTCAATGAGCGACCTGTCACTCACCTGTAGATGAGCAATTTAGCCATGCAGTGCAACCGCTAACCTGGACTTTTTGCTGTATTTGTTTTTAATTTGCACCGACCCTGAGCGCACAGAACGTATTAACTTAGTGAACTTTTTCTTTTCTTGAAATTCGCTTTATTTTAAAAGTTATAGTCATATTAATATTACAAAAAAAAAATAATCTCTTATGACGTCCTTGGTCCTCTGAGGGGCATGAGTGCGTGAGGGCCATGAGGAATGCGGGAAAGGAGGGGAAGACGGGGAAAGAAGGTGAGGCCGAGGAGACTGAACGGGACAGCTCTCTCTCCTCGGCTGACCAGGACCAACAACGTCAGGATTTCGTCGCATGCCGCGCGCGGTCTACACCACGGGGCGCCCCCGTAGGAGGAGGAGGTTTCCGTGTCGTCCGTTTAAAGTATGACGCGCTGATGTTTAGTTACTCTCTCCGTGCCCGCTGGGTTGCCCGAACCACAAGTGACGTGGAAACCGTAAAAAAAGGTAGACGCTTAAATAGGTTTGCTGGGCCCCTTTGACAAGCACCGCGCGGATGTGATACGTGTCCGGACGCCGGTACGATGCTCAACCAGGATCGCTAAACTCGCGAAAAACAAAGATTTTCTGCGTCATGACGACGCGGAGGGAGTGGCCGAAAGAACGCCCGCAAAGTTTTCTTTTCTCAGATACCCGCAGATCCGTTTATCTTCGTGACGCTTTTCATTGAATGGGCAAAAAAAACCCTACCACTCCCTAACCGCTCATTCACACTGGAAGCGGATCCGCGCTCGCAAAGCGGTTCCGAACGCGGTTGTATAAAGATCCAGTACAATTGCACACGCACTCGATGACATCAAGTGCGCGTGCAATTGTACTGAATCTTTATACAACCACGTTCGCAACCGCGTTGCGAACGCAGATCCGCTTCCAGTGTGAATGAGCGGAAAGTCCCGAACAAGAGCAGCACGAGAGAGCGCGCGGAGACGACCCTGGTTCATACCTGTGACGTCACAGCCAAAATTATCAGCTGCGACCAACATATCTGATGGTCTCTAAAACGCACTACAGAGGCTTAAGATAATTTCCCTCTAATATCAACGCCTTCGAAGTTGGCTCTCTGATATCCTTCTTATTTCCGCCGATAAAGCAGAATCTAATGCAAAACGTCCCTGCCGTTTCTTTCGTCTGCCTCGGCCTTTTTAACACAATCAAATTGTGACTAGGTCAGAACCAGCCGAGTATCGTTGTCCACCCTCGGGTGGATTTTGCCGCTGGGCACTTCTCCCCGATCGGCAGGATAAAATAATTTTAATACTGTTTTCAAAGTAGTGACAATTGGCCACGTAGACTACCGAAAGAGTCGGTGTGGTCGCCTTTCATATATTAGCAAGACTGAGATTAATTCTGTTTTTATAAACAGAAATAAGAGTAATGTCAGGTTGTCAGTATTGAGTGCAATGTTTTAAGAACGCGATGGACTCCAAACTTCCACCGTACACAATCATATGTGTCACCGTCGATTCGAACACGCACCTTCGAGTTTGCGTTCATAACTGATAATCCTGACCCTGACGTCAAGGGTAGGAACCATAAAAGAACGTCGCTGAACGCGCTGGCGTTCAGCGATGTTCTCAGAAGCCCTGGCACGATCCTCTCGCTTGGAAGTCTGTCATGGCAGCTCGTGAGTTCATGGACCGTGAACCGCTTTAACTCCAGAACCTCTGGAACCATTATGTCGGAAATAGCACACCCTACTGTTCCTAGTCTCGCTCAATTAGGATGCCTTCAACCTGGGGCGTCGAAATGGGGACGGGAAGTGAAGCGATCCCCCCCCACAAAAAAAAAAAAAAAGAGGAGGCGTTTAAAGAAGGAGCATTGGGGAGGGGGGGAGGGGGGAGGCGATCGCTCCAGCCCCAGAGAATAGCCGACAAGGAGGATAGAAGGGTAGGAGAGGGCATGACGTCGGCCGCGTAGCCTCCACCAAGCCATGCTCCCTTGACGCCCGCCTCTTTCTCATTTTTATCCTTACTCGCCTCACTTACCATGCCAACGTGACCACATCACGTGACCGTAGCTAGCCTTCATCTTGCTATTGGGTACTAGAATACACCACAGTCTAGCCTTCGATCGGATAAAACCTAACGGACGGAGCGCGCGCAAGCCTGCAAGGAGTCCTTCTACAATCAACCATCAATCTCACATGTGACATGTCACACGCACCAATCGCCAGAGAGATCTGCGGTCACGCTGGGCACAAAATCGTTTAAACTTTTTATGACTAGGCTTCACCAATATTGCAACGTGCCCCCTCCTAGTACTTATAACCTCCTTGGTCGGTGACAACTCAGAAGAGATGTAGAATCCCCGCCCAGAAACGCCATGCGCCCACTTGAGGTCCTCCGCCGTCGAGAAAAGACTTGCGTAGACGCGCGGCTTTTTCCTTCCTCAAAAGACGTTTTTAGGTCAATGCGTTAATTATTCATGCCACTCACAACAGTTAGGAGCCGTCATTGCCAACGAAACGAGTTCACTACCAAAAGAAAAGTGTCTTGTCGAACGTGCAGTCTTCCACGTGACTTTCTGTCTGAAACGCTGTCTAAAAGGCTGTCTTCTAGCTGAGGAGAAAGAAAAGTAGCAACATTCTAATTTCTCCTAAAAACAAACAACAGTAGATTAATTTAGTTTGGTCTAATTTACGAAAATTTTGAACCTGTTTTTAGTTTAATAGGCTTCTTTGCCAAATTACATACGTGTATCATGCGGGTATCGGGTATGTTGAAAAGGAAAATTCATACAATTTAAACTTCAGGTGGGTCCTCATAGCTAAGAGAGTGGACCTTATTATTCAATCGAGCTGCAATATCGGCACTACAATGAGCAAGAATTAGAAAATGCTACGCCGTTTTCACAGATACTTTTCGGGTTTTGACGGATTTGAAACTCACGAAGTCATCGACATCGCCATTTTCGGCTGCCTTCCCGTCATGGCTTCCAACGTGTTGACAGCGGAGAGTGATTCTTCGGATTCTTCCTTGTTGAGAGAGCCTGTTACATACATCTTCACCGTCGGCACCAAGGCACCTCTACGAGAAACAGAGGAGCGGCTGGGTCCTCAACCGCGTCCAACGGCAACTGATTATGAACGCGTCAAGACGCGACACGGGAACCCCGCCCTTACCGTGGTTGAGGCATGCAAGGCTGTCAGCAAGCTGCTTGCAGTTGGCGTAGGGAGTGTCCACGAGATCACGTAGGAAGCTAAAGGCTCTGTTATACTCCGACGTAACGCGTGCGCGCGTGCGAGCGCGTCACAGCGACGTCACGTCGGTGAAAACTCCACGCTTTATACTCCGGCGTCGTGGCGTAACCGACGCGACCAGCGGGGTTCGACGCAGCCTGACCGCCTCGACGCCAAAATGGAGCCTGCCGTATTCCGCGCCGGCCGCGCCAGCGACGCCGGACCAGGATGCATCACGCGCTGGCTCCCGGCAGCCCTCACGCGGGAAGCGCGGCGAATACGAGCAATAGCAGACGACAGGAGCCCCGCTCCGTGTGGCGTCATGTTTGAAGAATCAGACTCGGTCGTCGAGAAGCTGATCAAGGGAATTCGTCCACACCCGTGTGTCTACGACACGAGGAAGCTTGAGTACCGTAGACCGTGCGCTTGTGAAAGATGTACCGCATGTACGTTGACCGCCTACGCTTGCGCCGCAGGCGGTGCACCAACAGTGCAAGCGCGAGTTTTTGTCGTGCAAGGTACGTCCATGCCATCGCTCGAACTTGGTGCTCAAGAAGCGCGAGAATTTTCGCCTGCTATTCGAAACGAAAAGGAACCGGAAGTGGCGCACTCTCGCAGGAAACGTGCCCTCGTAGTCAGATTCTGCGCATGCGCCGCGCAGGCGGCCCACCGACGCGCGCCGCGGAAGCCGCCAGGGCCGCCGGAGTATAGAGAGGGCGAATTTTTCACGCACGCGGCGTGACTGACGTGACGTAGACGACTTCGGCCAGCGTTCGCTTGCGCGCGCGTTACGTCGGAGTATAACAGAGCCTTAAAGCGCGAAACACATGGACGGCAGAGTCGTCCGATCCGACGTCCGATCCGACAGTCCGAACGCCGCTCCGAATCGCCGCACGCGACAGTTTGAGACACACGCTTCCGACCTTGCATGCGACACGACGATCCGTTCGGCTCCGCCCAGGGGATCCAGGCTCTCCAGCGGAGGTCCGCGTTCACAGATCTGTGGTCCCAGATTGACGGTTTAGCTCACACGAGCAAACTGAGAAGCTCGTTCTCGTTAGCGCGTGCATTCTTTGCCGGGGCCATCTTCCTCGAATGGGTCGGCGGGATCCACGCGTCCGGCTTCCCGTCGCCCGTCCCGTTTTCTGATTCGTCCCGCCATACCCAGTACGTCATCATGACGTTCGCACTAGTTGTGCTGTCATTGGCTGGACGCATCCGACAATCCGTCCGCCGTGCGAAACTATCTGGCGCGTTGGACGCACGTCTGATCGCCGATCCGACGCCTGAAGCGACCAAATTTTTCGGAACAGGCAGTCGCACTGTAGGATCGGACGTCGGATCGGATGGATTTTTCGCGCATGTGTCTCGCGCTTAAGACAGGGGATAAACTCCATGGCCCACTTCCGACACTCTCCACTCCCTCTCGGAGGCGCCCAGCAAGCGTAGACAAGAGGTGGCGCAACGCCAGGAATGGGGGACTTCGTGTTGTGTGCGCTCAGTTCGTGCATACATCGCTTCTTTTGCCGGAACGAAATCCCCACGGTCGAGAAGATAAAGGTCGAGTTCCGCACAAGCACTAACTCCCTGTGCAGGCGTGGACTGTGCGCCGTGTTCTTCGCGACATTGGCTTCAGGCGTGATAAAAGAGAGTGAAACTCGCGTATGATCAAGCGAGAGGACATCGTCGTGTGGCAGCAGAAATACCTGCGTGACATCGCGCGTCACAGGCAAGAGAGTCGGCAGATTTTTTACCTGGACGAGACAAGAGTGACGGCAGGGCACACTGTCTCGATGGTGTGGGTTGACACGACCGTGACCACGTCCCACCAAGCCTTCATGCATGGTCTGACGACGGGCCTCAAGCAGCCGTCGGGGAAAGGCCAACGCCTGATAGTTACGCACATCGGCAGCGAAAAAGGCTTCGTCAGTGGCTGCTTGGATGTCCTCGGCGAGAAAAAGACAGGCGATTACCACGAGGAAATTGGCGGCAACTGATTCGAGAAGTGGTTCGACCAAGTTCTTTGAGACACTACCGACGGGGAGTGTTGTCGTCATGGACAATGCTCCTTGCCATTCTTGACGCCAAGATGACCAAGAAGGCGCTTTTCGACATTGTGGCGCCGGTCAAGCCACAATTCTTGGAGTTCCGGGTGGATGCTCCTGCAGAGAAGGCTGGCTGCGTTGTGGTCAGGATCCCACTATACCACTGTGAGCTAAACCACGCGGAACTCCTTTGGGCTGAGATTAAGAACGGCGTTGCAGCCCGGAACACCATCTTCAAGATCAGCGAAGTCACTCCTACCCAAGGTTTTGAAACGTTACTTCGTGGTCACCGATAACTTCCGAAAACGACGATCTTGCGACGAGAAAGTTAAGAGTATTCACAGCCTGGCCTAAGGACAATCTTGACAGTATACACTCTATTGCGGCGAAGGAATGTAGAAACATGCGGGCGCGACGTCATCAGTGCGGCTGTTCAATCGGCTAACCCACGGTGTTGCTCGCGCGCGCTACGATAAAGCTCGCTACGACTTTGTGTTTCACAATCTCGCTGGAATTCGAGCAGCGAGGGAGGTTAGATGATTGACATCTCGTCCCGCGTGAGGCCGTCGTCGGGTCACTCCGCAAACTTCAGTCCCAACTTCGTGTTTGACGAGTTAGGCGACCCTGATCGAAACGGGCAGATGGGGGGGTTGAACCCAGCATCCTTGGGGTCCTGCAGAGCTAGCTTTCGCTGCGCGTGCTTCCGAGCTGGCGAAGCTGAGTTTAGAAGCTCCGCCTTCTGCTCGAGCTGGCTGGCTTCCGCAGTGCTCCGGTTGCGCGTGCCTGCGAGTTCACACTTGTGTTAGGAAGGAAAGAGAGCTCGCGCTGAAGGCACAGCTTCTTGTGGGTGAACGTATAGCTCACCCGGCCACCAATCACCCTAAAAAAAAGAGCAAAAATGGCATGCACGATGGCGTTGTAAATGGCGTTGTACCTTAGGAACAGCACATTTGCTCAATCATTTTATATTAATTTGCTTTATGGCTTTATTTCTCAACGTTTTGCCAGAACAATACTTGTTTTCATTCATTCGAACGCCAACGAAGGAGAGCTGAGTGGGTGTTAAGATCCGGCTTTATCGCGTGATAATCTGACGCAATCGGTGACGTAGAGATTGACGTGACGCATCATGGAATGTCTTTAAAAGTGGCAAAGTTAAGACGCAGCACACAGCTCAAGCATTTACTTCATTTCATCGGCAAAGGACAGTACAGTAAGTGTGCTTATGGCGAATTACAAGAGAAAGAACATTATGGGTCCGCTGGTTATTTATTTAATTACCGTTAATGGCCCACCTTATCTAACCTAACCTAACCTAACCTAACCTAGCTTTTAAACATATAGATTGGGTAGGTTGTGTTTTAGCATGTGTGAATCAAAGATAACGCTTGATTAGCACAAACATTATTACTCGTCCCACATGCGCGTAAAGAGCTGATATTCGAACACCAAGTTTTATAGCCAATTTTAGTTTCTCGGTTAAATACTTTTTTGAAAAGAACGGTTTTTTAGTTTTAAAGGACTGAAACTTCACTGATATGGTACGGCGTTTTCCAGTTATAAATGAATTTAAACGGTGGGCGCTCACAATCTGTTCTCGTGATATACTAAGCGAGGCGTATTCTGAAAGTTTCCCTATTACCTTCCCTTCCGCCTGGGCCCACGTTTCGCCAGCGCAATCACCTACACCAGGGGTGGCCAGGCTGACCCGGCCTAAGAGCCGCAAACAAAACCACGAAACTTCCACGAGACGCAGGGGGCCGGGGGGGGGGGGGGGGGGGGGGGGGGCAAACTTATGCACAGAGCAATAAACGAAACTCGAAATACTTTCAATTTATTCGAGTCAAAAGCAGGCAATTGTACGAAAGGTAGTAGTAGCACCATCAACCTGTCTTTCAACTTAAGACGCGTTCCATATTTTTGGGGGGTGGGGTGTGCCGCGAGCCGCGCTTTAACACGTGAAGAGCCGCACCTTGGCCGCCCCTGACCTAAATCATGATATACAAGCTTATCTTTGCGTGACTGGTCTTCTATTTTGTCTAATCTGAGGTTCAAAAGGCTATTATCTTTTTCAACGCGCTGAACAGCTTCGTGGGCTCTTGCCAACTCATGGTGAAATTAGACAATTGAAGCTGCCTTTCACCTCGATAGTAGAAAACTTCGCACCAATATTTGCAATCGTGACTTTTAGTTGTTCGTGACTTGATTTTAGTTCGTTAATCGAGGTGAATATGTTGTTCTGCCCTTGTTCAACCTTCTGAGTACGCACATTTGTATCTTGCAATAACTGCGTTATTTCATCTAGTTCCTTAGCCATTTTGGCATTAGTTGGACCGGGGTCAGTCTCAACATCACCACCAAGTAACAGTAACAGCACTTTAAACGAACTTAGCAAAGCTTCTCGGCATGGAAGCACTGCAATACAGACATCGTTCGACTTAAAACAATAACAACCGTCTTGATTACCAACCTGTAGGGTTAGAAGAAAGAAGTTTAAGATGTGCATCTTTGGCGTGCATCTATGCCAACTGACGGTTCACGGTGAGGGGACCAGCTTTCTAGGCCACTGTGATGGTGCAGGTGTCGATGTGGCTCTCCCGGAAGGACAGAGGCGAAGCTGGTTGAGAACAGTCACGAAGAATGCCTCGGTTGCCTTGCCCTAATTTCTGCTTGGTTAAACTGAAAACTCCGGTAAAGGGGACGACTTCCATGTTGGGCAAATCCCTTGGGGCAGACAGATTGGCGCCCGAAGGGCTAGGTTCGAGACCAAAGGCCATCTCGCTCGAGAACTGTAGGATTAGAAGAACGAAGTTTAAGATCTGTATCTTTGGCGTGCATTGATGCCCACCCGTTACGGGTTTAAAATAAGACGCTCATTTTAGACGCGGTTTTAGGTTTCGGTTTCCTATCAAAGCCCATCTTTGCGTAAGTGGCTGTCATGTGGCCGTCGCGCGGAGCTACGGGCTCGGCTTCCTCGTAGCATGGAAGAATAACGCTGATGCGTCCAGCGTCTCGATCACCGACGGACAGGAGCGGTGGTGGAAAGAAACGCTATCCAGACCTCAAAACTTGTCCAAATCGAGCATTTTTTTTAAAAGCCTAAAATGCTGCTTCTGCATCGTATCTCTCTAAAATCAGTTTATTGGTGTTTCTCGACAATGCTCAGGAGGGTTATAAGTGGAACCACATGCCTATCTTCACTATTTAAAAAAAAGAACATAAATAAATTTTAGTTACTTAAGCTGATTAGTGTTTTTTTTTTTCTTTGCAATTCCTGACTTTTTTTTTTTTTTTTTGCTGGCAAGTTGTAACCGGAAAGTGCTTAATTTTTATTTCTAAACCACCCTATTTTTAAGAATTTTCGAAAGTATTCGGTAAGACACCCGGAAGTTCATACGAACGCAATTTTTCTTCCTTGACGACCTACTACGATGTATTTGTAGGATATTCAGAAAATCTAAATGTTCGTTACTTTAGAAGGTTCTTATCCGAAGTGTTTCATATTCTGTTTGGAACATAGAAGCAGGATTGAAAGTGTCCTTCTTCCCAGTCACCCTTTTTAGAAATATTTGTTTAATGTTGAGCGATTCTGCTTTTATAAGTGGGATGAAAAATTGATACCATGCTCATATGCTAGATAGCTGGTTATTCGAAAGTCAAATCCTCACATGTACTTTTTAAATGTTTGTTCTTTGTTACAGAATGATCATCTTTTTACTTTTAGCTCTAGCCGGGGTGTCAGTGGGAGAGGATGCCGAAAAAAAGAAACCACCTCACATCGTTTTTATTCTCGCAGATGACTTGGTATGAAACAGCTCAAATACTCATGCACGCGTTTTAACTGGCAGTTGCCCTAAAATTCAAATGAATTCCAAGTTTTGATTTCTAAAAACTGATTCTTAAAAAAAAAGGAAAAAAAAAGTGCATGGGAAAGTTTATTTGTCCAGAAACTAAGAATCAAACGCCTTTCTTAAATCCCATTGTCAAGGCTCTGTATAGGTGCAGCCAGTGGGTGCAGCCGCTTGCCGCACCCTCCCTGTTGCGAAGAACCGCGACGTCGGAACGTGAAGGCGTGCACACGGCAAAAGGCCGTCGTTGGCCAAGACACTCCCGCAATTGTGATCTCCTAAACTCTCCATCTGATTTTGCACTGACGCTATTTGCTAACGAGCAGTTCGCTAAGACGCCGTTTGTTAAGATGCAATTTGTGCATGCGCAATTAGTGGAGATGCAATTAGTTGAGGCGGAATTTCTTAACCCTCACCATGGCACCACTTGAAAAACTTTCAGCCTTTCCACTCTGGTGAAGAGGGAAGACCAGCAGGGCTGTGCAATGAAAAGTAATGGCCGGCCGGAAGTCGGCCAGTCAGAGTAGAAAGGCTGCCGCCATCTATGAGTGACGGCGGCAACCAGATACGTGGCTTTCCGCCGTCGCTCATCGATGGCGGTAGGTGTCCAAAGTTCGGTGTCTTCATTTCTTTGCGGGGGGCACGATCCTGAGGAAACTAGCCCTTAACAGCTCCGCTGTCAAAGGGGGCGTGCGAGTGACATCCCTGAGTGACGATGCGCATGAGGTGAGCGCTGACAACGCCCCCTGTAGGTAAAAAAAAATAGTGGTGCAAAATTTTCGGCGTCACCTAGGGAGTGTCAATGCAGATTGAACACGAGTGTTGCCTCAGTGTTCGGCTGACACTCACGTCTTCATCGATTGTGCACGAGTCTTCTTCGGGTGACGGCGGAGCTTTAGCTTTTTGTGTTATCTTTTCTTTGTCTCGGAGGTATTGGCGATGACGTGCTTTTACGTGACTGAGAGCTGGTGGAGTGGGAGCGTCGATACAAAAAGGGTGGTGTTGACGGCGCGGAACGGCGGCAAGGCCTCCACACATCCCAACGTCTCCTTTTAAAGCACGTTACGGATAAAAAAAAAAAATATAAGAAAAACTTTCAGCCTTCCCACTCTGGTAAAGAAGGAAGAGCAGAGAAGCCGTAGGTTCTGTTCTCAGCGGTGGCTTCCCAGGCAAGCGATCTGCTCTTCTTTCGCGAGGGAATCTGAAGCGCTCGACGCACTGGAACTTTAGATGATAGCAGCCTCGCGGCGGTTGCGGAACCATTCGCGCTGCTGCGCACATCGCCGCTGCTCGTTCCGTTCCCGCTCTCCTTCCTCCGGAGAAATGTTGCCGCCATCTATGAGCGACGGAAGCAACCACTTGTCTGGTTGTCGACGCTGAAAGGTTGCCACGATCTATGAGTGACGGCGGCAAGCCAAGGAGGTTAGAAGTAGTAGGAGGGGGGCACGTTGCAATATTGGTGAAGCCTAGTCATAAAAAGTTTAAACAATTTTGTGCCCAGCGTGACCGCAGATCTCTCTGGCGATTGGTGCGCGTGACATGTCACGTGTGAGATGGATGGTTGATTGTAGAAGGACTCCTTGCAGGCTTGCGCGCGCTCCGTCCGGTAGGGTTTATCAGATCGAAGGCTAAGCTGTGGTGTATTCTAGTACCCCATAGCAAGACAAAGGCATGGTAAGTCAGGGGCGTGAGGAGGAAAATGAGAAAGAGGCGAGGCGTCAAGGGAGCATGGCTTGTGGAGGCTACGCGGCCGACGTCATGCCCTCTTTTTCGCGAAATATGGGGGGAGCGTTTTTCTGCCAAATTTAACGGGGAAATTTCTCCTTTAAATTTAGCGGCGGTATTTTCCCGCTAAATTTAGTGGGGATGTTTGTCCGCTAAATTTAACAGGGAAATTAGTTCCGCTGACTTTAAAGGGGAAATTTACCCGCTAGATTTAGCGGGGAAACTTTTCTGGTTCAATTTGGCGAAAATATTTAAGCCCTAAATTTGTAAATTTTAGCGGGTAAATTTGTTTCGCTCAATTTAGCGGAGAAATTTTTCCGCTAAATTTAGCGGGGAATTTTTTCTTCCAGAATTATAGGGAATTTTCCCGCTAAAAATAGCGAGAAAGACTTTCCGCTAAATTTAGCGAGGAAATTTATTCCGCTGAATTTAACGGAAAATTTTTCTCCTCCCCCTCCTCCCTCGTGACATCACGCATGACCCTCGGTCACGTGTGACGTCACTACGGGAAACGCCCCATAATGCAACGCGCGGTTGCGCCCTGGGCGGCGTCGCTCAAGTCGGAAACGGGCGCCTAAGAGCTGCGCTCTAAAAAGATAGATGGACAGTACTTTTGCCATACCTGACATAATGGTCACGCGTAAAATAAAGTTTTGGGTCAGAAAACTCTGTAGAGTCGCTTGTATAGCGACGCTCAGAGCGCGAGTTCCGTCGAGAACGTTATTCGTTTTCGTTATGGTCACATTATTGCTTAGCCAACAAATCAGAGTGAAGCGCCATCTGCAAAGAAGCCGTGCCACGTCGGTGAGACGATGCGCAGAGCAGGTCGTCTGCTTCTTGCGCAGGAGTGGCGATGACGTCAAAACGACGCCGAGCTCTGATTGGCTTTGATTGAAAGGATAGTGTGTAGACCTCAATGCTAGATTCGTAGAGCCCTGCCCTCTATTCTGGCCTGGGGATACCGGGTTCAATTCGCACCCCTGCCCATTTTGATCTGGATGAGCATCGTACTGGCGTGCGGTTGTGTATCACTACTGCGCGGTGCACGTTAAAGACCCCAGGCTACCGGTTGTGCTGCACTGCCTAATTTCTTACTACACCTGAGACACCAGACGCCCACTGAGGCAGACTAACTTTAAAAGCTGTCTAAAATTACGCACACCAATTGTTGTTGTCTTTTTTTCTTTCTTTTAAGCTAAGAAACTTGCGTTAATGAAAGGCCTCCTGCTCTGAATCTCTGAACACACCGTGGCGCCCTCATATTGGGTTCCCCGCAGGGGGCACCTGTGAAAGCAGGTATTTGGAGAGTGGTGTCTCCACGGACCCCAAGCCATGCGGGTTCGCCCGCTCACGTCTGGCTGTGCGTGGCTTTCCCGTGTCCGGGGAAAAGGGCATCCTGGGGGTTGAGCCGAGCCCGGGGTAGGTTTGGACCCTTTGGGGCCCCCCGGGCGAGGCAATACACCACTTCGGCCCCCGCTTCCCATAGACGGGTGTCCTGGCGTGGCCCGACCAGGATGATTCAGTCAGTCGCCACTTCTACTATCCCGTCCCTTCTTTCACCCTTGTCTTCTCCTTGTTTCACTCTTCTCATTTCTCTTCTTTCCTTTTTTAATTCCTTTGGCGGCAAGGGCTAACCTTGGGGGGCGACGGAACTCTCTCTTTATCCACACTTGGTTATAGCTTCCTGGTAGCACTGTCAGAGTAACATACTCAGACAAGCCAGACCTGTTATGACATGTTACCTATCCCCTCGCTGGACTCCGTGGTGGGTGGTGCGCTACAGATGCCGAAGTTCTCGCCCTTCATATGGCGCCCCTCCTCTCTAAACCCAGTTCAAGGCAGGCTTCTAAGAGGCCTCGCCCTGAGCCCCAAGTCACTGAAAAAGCCCCTGAAATTCGAACATTTGCAAAGTTTTTCGTCATTCATTCGAACCTCGAAGACAAACCAGTGTCGAAATTGTCCCCCTTTGTGGTAGCCAAGGTGCTAGAAAACCTCATCGGGTTCTCATACAAAGCGAAAAAACTCCACTCCGGCGACCTTCTCGTTGAAGTAAATACGAAAGCTCAAAGTGAGGCACTCTCCAAGATGACCAGCATAGTGGACGTCAAAGTGTCCGCGAGTTCTCACCGGTCGCTCAACATGATCCGTGGAGTCCTCTCTGAAGAAGACTTTCTCGATGCTAGCGAGGAAGAAATTCTGGAAGGACTGAAAAATGCTGGTGTTGTCGCTGTCAAACGTATTATGTTCCGGAAAGATGACAAGGAAACTCCATCAAAGCATGTGATCTTGACCTTTGCGAGACACACCCTCCCTGAAACTGTGAAGGCGGGTTATCTCCAGTGTCACATCCCTCCCTATGTTCCCAACTCTCAACGGTGCTTCCACTGCCAGCGCTTTGGGCATGGGTCACGCAGTTGCCGAGGAAAAAAAACTTGTGCGAAATGTGGAAGCCAGGAACATGTTGCTGACGTCTGCGAGGCGGCGGCCCGCTGTAGTAACTGCAGTGGCCCCACCCAGCTTACTCCCGCAACTGTCCCCTTTGGCGTCAAGAAAAAGAAATTCTTTCCTTAAGGGCAAAGGAGAATATCCCCTACTTGGAAGCTAAAAAGGAGCTGTCGTTCCTCTCAAAGGGAGGTTACGCCGAGGTGGTGCGCAGGGGTCCTGTACCACGCTCGGAGACTAGGGCCACTCAGGTCTCTCCTGAGATCTTGGCAGCTGACCTAAGAGCCCCATCCCATCAACCGGAGCGGCATGCTACTCCCCTGGGCAAGGACGGGCCAGCAATAGCCGTGCCTGCCCTCCCTTTCAAGACTACGGAGCAGGGTCAGCAGGCTCCCTCTTCTCGCGGGGAGGGTGCCTTAGCTGCTCCCTCTGCTCAGGACAGGCCAGCACCGGCTGCACCTGTCAACACTTCACGCTCTCCTAAGCAGGAGAAGAGGCGAGGCCCTTGGCCTCAGTCCCTGGAGAGGCAGGCAACAACCAAGGAGCTGCGTGGGTCGCATGCAGCTTCCTTGCCGGGAAAAGAGGTGGAGCAGATGGACGGACCACCTTTCCGCCTAGTTCTGGTCGTGGCCGCGGATTGGGGCCCCGCGGCACAGACGCTCCCGGGCCAGCAGGCACGTTTGCCTGCGGGGCTCAGGAGAACACTGGCACTGCCTTGTCTGCCCCGTCATCGACTCCGGGTTCTGACCAGGACGAGATGGAGTGGCAGACTACAAAGAAACAAAAATCTAAAAAAAACCGTAACACCTCCAAAGTCAAGCAACTGACTCACTTTTTCATGTGCTCCAGTTTTTGTCTCCAAAATGGCTTCAGTACTCATACAATGGAACTGTCGTGGCCTTATAAGAAACCCGGATGATCTAGAGCGTCTTCTGGAGGAGTTCAAGCCACGAGCGCTGTGCCTGCAAGAGACTCATTTGAGTCCTAGCAGTACCAATTTCTTGAGACGTTACCAGGATTTCCGGAGGGATTGTCCGAGCTCCGTCAGTTCCTCTGGGGGAGTTGCGGTAGTTCTCCCGAGAGAAGTTCTCTGCACAGAGGTTCCACTGTCCACACCACTTGAAGCAGTGGCAGTTCGGTTCATGCACCATAAAGCTCTTACAGTATGTTCTTAATATCTGCCACCTTCTTTTACTTTGAAATGTTCAGATTTTAACTCACTGTTAGATCAGCTTCCTGAGCCCTTCCTTTTGATGGGCGATTTTAATTGTCACAACCCTTTATAGGGGAGCACACGTCAGAATGTCAGAGGAAAAATAGTTGAGTCAGTTTTAACTACACGAAGTCTGTCTTTTTAATACAGGCTAGCCAACCTATTTTAGCCCATCATCTTTGACATCAACTTCCATTGACCTTACAATTGTGCTACTTTGCTTCCAGAGTTTTCCTGGAGTGTGGATCCCAATCCACGTGGAAGCGATCATTTTCCTACTCTTTTAACCTGTAGCGTAGCCCGTCTTTTAATTCATACACACCCTTCTCGTTAGAAGCTTGACAAGGCTGATTGGGGCCTTTTTAAGCAGGCATCGCTTGTAGCATATTCTCGTCTGGATAGTCTCACAATTGACGAACTCAATCATCTTTTAACCAAGCACATCATAGCAGCAGCCAAGTTGTCCATCCCGCAGACATCTCAATTTCTCCCTAGGAGGCCCAAGCCTTGGTGGAATCTGGAATGTGAAGAGGCACGAAAGAAACAAAATTGGGCGTGGGGTATTCTGAGACGATACCCCACTAGAGACAACCTCATATCCTTCGGAAAATGGAGGCGCGTGCACGCTACGTCCGAAGAAAAGCCATACGAGAAAGTTGGCAAGGCTATGTTTCTACTATAAATAGCAGTACCTCACCTAAGGAGGTGTGGGATCGAATACACAAGATCAATGGTTCCTATCATGCATTTAAAATCCCCCTGCTTTCTAGGAATGGAACATGTCCAGACACACTGGAGGAACAAGCTGATATTTTTGGAGAACATTTTGAGTATGTATCCAGTTCGCATCATTACTCATCTACTTTTCTTCAACACAAACTGAAGGCTGAGAGCAACCCCTTGAAAACCTCAGGAGGTGAACAGGAGGAATATAATGCTACATTCAGCCTGCACGAGCTCGTCGCAGTTCTTCATACCACAAAGCCCTCACAGCCCCTGGACCAGATGCTTTACATTATTCAATGCTACAGCATCTCCATCCTTCCACACTTGATGTCATTTTATATCTTTACAACCGCATATGGAAGGAGGGCCATTTTCCTTCATCTTGGAAGGTAACACATGTCCTACCACTTTTGAAGGCTGGTAAGGATGCTTCTTGTGTTTCCAGTTATAGGCCCATTGCTCTTACCAGCTGACTCTGTAAGACATTGGAGCGAATGATTAATCGAAGGCTAATGTACTTTCTGGAGCATGGCAAGGTACTAGACAAATTTCAGTGCGGCTATCGATCATCAAGGTCTACAGTTGACCATTTGGTCCGTCTCAAAACTGTTGTGCGTGACGCCTTTGTACACGGGCAACACTGCCTCTCCGTGTTCTTTGATCTCGAGAAAGCGTATGACACGGCTTGGCGCTATGGCATTTTAAGGGACCTGTTGGACCTCGGACTACGTGGTCGCATGCTTCATGCAATTCAGAGCTATTTAGACAGGCGCACCTTTCGAGTCCAGCTGGGAAACACACTCTCCCGTGAATTTCTGCAGGAAAATGGAGTGCCACAAGGGGGAGTGCTAAGTGTCACCTTGTTTTTAGTTAAAATAAACTCCATTGCTTCAGTAATCCCTCCGTCGGTTCAGTACTCTCTTTAAGTCGATGATTTACAAATTTCAATTTCTTCCTGTAACCTCTCAGTCTGTGAAAGCAGGGTTCAGCTAGGCATGAACAAGCTTACTGAGTGGGCTGACATTAAGGGATTTAAGTTCTCTCCTGAGAGGACTGCATGTGTTTGCTTCACCCGCAAACGTGGAATCCTTCTTGAACCGTCCCTAACAATCTACAATAGTAATGTAAGTGTCCAACCTCAGCACAAATTTTTAGGTCTTACGTTTGATAGTAAACTGAATTTTATTGCTCATGTAAACAGCCTGAAATTGAGAGCTCACAAATCTCTCAATATCCATAAAGTTCTCTCGCACCGGTCTTGGGGCTCAGATCGATTGTGCCTCCTGCGGATCTATCGCTCTTTGGTACGCTCCCGACTAGACTATGGCTGCTTTGTTTATAGGTCTGCCAGACAGTCTGTTCTCAAGATGTCGGATCCCATTCATCATCTTGGGCTTCGGTTGGCTACAGGTGCGTTTCGTACATCCTCTGTGCCGAGTCTACATGCAGAGGCTAACGAGTGCTGCCTCGAGAGACGTAGATTCGCATTGGACATGATGTACTCTCTCCGCATCCGATCTGTCCTCCAGCACCCTACTCGAGAAGTTGCTCAAGAAACACGTTCGGAACGACTCTTTCTTGCAAAACCTAGCGTGATCCCTCCGTTCAGTATGCGACTGAAGACCTTGGCCGAGTCTGTCGGATTAGATGTGGCATCCTAGGTAGTAGAATTTCCTGGCATCATAGCACCTTGGGAGCACCCTGACATACACTGCAACCTGTCTCTTGCACAGTATAACAAGAAAAACACTCCAAGTGCTGTGCTTCTGCAAGAATTTTATGAACTGGCTCAATTGTATTAAGATCATACAAAGTTCTATACAGATGGAACAAAATCTGAGACCTTTGTTGGCTGCTCTCTCATTGGCTCTTCAGTGGAAGTTGTAAGGCGAATAAACACTGCCGCTACCATTTTGACAGCGGAGCTGTATGGCCTCGCGCTGGCTACGGAACACATAGCTGGCCACAGGATACCTCTGGCAGTAGTTTTCACGGACTCTCTTAGTGCCTTGCGAACCATCTCTTCACTGCTGCCCACAAGCAACTCCCTTGTTGTTGAAGTTCAGAAGAAAGTTATTGTGGCAGCTAGAAAGCATTGCACCATCGTCTTTTGCTGGATTCCCAGCCATGTTGGTATCCCAGGCAATGAGGCGGCCGATCGTGCGGCTCGCACATACGTCAGCAGAGAGGTAGACATAAAAGGGATCCCTTACATGGACTATCGCCCTTCTGTAAGTTCTCGCATACGAGCCCAATGGCAAGCCGAGTGGAAGGAAGAGATCAACAAAAACCTGCATCTCATTAAGCCAAACCTGGGTGAATGGGCGAGCGCCCGACACCGAGAACGGTTTAATGAAGTAATACTGTGTCGTTTGCGCATTGGCCACACGCATCTGACTCATGGCTACCTGCTCCGTGGGGAGGATGCCCCTTTGTGTGAACAATGCGATAAACCTCTAAGTGTTCTCCATTTTCTAATTGAGCGCCCTTTCTACGAACGGGAACGCCAATCTCACTCTGCACAGTTGCACACAAATCACAGTCCCTTACACCCAATGTTGTTGTTGGGTGATGAACCATTCGTGGCTTACAAGCAGATTTTTAAGTTTTGAGATGCTATTGGTCTTCTACATCAATTGTGAATTTCAAAGTTTCTCACTCATGGCCATTGTTGTTTGTGACATAATCCGGTTTTATGTCTCATTCCTTTATTTTTAACCCTGACCACTAGAGTCCTTTCTTCTCACTTACCCTCAATGCAATAGTTTCCTTCTTTGGCGCTCTTTGGCCTCAGCTGCCCCTGCACCATAAAACCCCAATCCAATCTAATCATATTGGGTTGTACAAGCTCACTTAACTGGGCCTCGCACTACTTATGACACCTTCGCTAAGCTTTTATTTGTTGTGTAGATCTGAAGAACGGAAAGCAGCTTTCGACGTCCAGAATCGGCTAGATTTAACGCCGCAAGACAAACGAAAGTGCCAGGTACATACCACCACCACTAGGGTACGCGTCTCTTATCTCTGCTTGGTGACATTAGAACATCTGGCGTCCCGACGCGTTATTTTCTCATTTTTTTTCTTCTTTTTACTTTGGAACGCGTGAAACGGTGTCTCTTGGCTCCCGCTCTTAGCGTCTTAGCTTTGTCCTCTGCTTCGACGGCGTTCGAATTCTTGTTGTTTCTTAGTATTTTCTTCGTGATCTCGCGCTCCGCACCAGAGCAAGCAAGCTTCTACATGTGCGGCAGTCTGAGACGCTTAAGATTGTAGTGCCGAAAACAAGTCCTAACGAGTCCCTTTTCGCAGCGTCCCCTGGGGTGGTCTACTCATCTCGCGGCCACGGCCGGCGTTGCGTCCAAGAGAGATTTTTATGTCACGTGACAAGCTCCATGGGGACATGAAAGTACCTAGCGTCTCTGCCTAATAGCAGAGAAATCTGTGTCGCTTTGAGTACAAAACTTTAATTTCGCTCGCAGGAACAGACCGCAGAGGCTTTCAACTTGAGTCCAAATAACCGTCCCTTTATACTTTAGACGCCGCAGGTACAGTTAGGGCCAGAAAAGGTAAATATGAGAAAAAATAAAAAAGAGATCACGCGAGATAAAAGCGGTGGCAGTGTATTTATATATCTGCGCCAGCGACTCGACTCAAGCCGTGTGCTGCAGTCCTGATAAATGCTCCCACCAGAAAATCAGAGGTGCAGAGAGCCACCAAGAAGCTATCGAGCAACAAATCACCGGAACCTGACGGGATCGGCTTCGAATTCTACAAAAAAAAAAAAAAAAATACGCGGACCTACTTTGCCCAATACTGGTGAGGGTGTTTCTGGACATTTTTCGACGCGGGCTCCCCCCACCTTCAATAAGGGAAAGTCTGAGAGTGCTCATCCCCCAAAGAAGAGAGCGGACAGCCGTCATTCCAAATGGTGTTTATGCTTGATGCGGCGACCTCAATTATGAATTCCGGATGCGTCACTTGGTGCACACCCATTGCTGATGAACAGTACAAACAAGGCGAGTAAAAAGAATGATTGAAGTGAACAATACGGGAACGAGGGAAGAAAATCTCCCTCTTCCCCACTACCACGATTGTCCTCCTCCCACTCCCGAATAATTCCAACGTTTCTGGTGGCGTGCCCGGGGTTGTGTTCGAATTTAGTCTGGTCGTTATGGCCGAGGAGATTGAACATTATGGGGCGCTTTGCCCAGCTTGTTATCTACAGAGCTTGTGTTCCCATCACAAGTCCTGTGAACTTAATTTTTTAGATAATTGTATTCATCAAGCGTGGGGAAGATTGAACACCAGTGTTGCGTCAGGGTTTGGCTTTGACTCGTGTTCAATCGATGCTTTAATGTGAGCCCGAGCATCTGCCGAACACTGAAGCAGTGTTCAGCTATGGCAGACGAGCGCTGCATCAGAAACACAAACAAATATGTTGAATTAAAACTTGTGTTTGGGCGAGTTGGTTCATACTGATTTAAAAGGTTAAAAAGCGCAACACAACAAGGACAATGAAGACACGAAGACGACCGTCCTGTCGTCTTCGTGTCTTCATTGTCCTTGTTGTGTTGCGCTTTTTAACCTTCTAAATCAGTACAAACAAATATTTTATTTTGCTGTTGTCCCAATGGGTTTGTTTAGTTTTAAACTAAGCTTCTAAAGGAGTAGAGTTGTTATTTCTCCCCAATAGCTGCAATAGCTTTTTTTAGTATTTATTTAGCTGTTCACGCTATATGTTCTGGGAAATAATATTTTTAGCTTATTCTATAAATTCTGTAGCCGACACGCTCTAGCCTTCAAAGCTTCCACTTGTTTTTTTTAATGTTCTGCTAAATAATGTATGGCTTGACCAATGCTTTTTTTAGCCCGCGTGCTATACATGCCTATAGGTTTTCCACTGGTTTCTTTAGCCTTCTATAGCTCGTTGTTTGGTAAGGTAGAACATTTTTATGGCTAATTTTATTACATTAGCAGGGGCGTGTCATAGATGGCTATGAAATATCTGATGATTTCTGTGAAAGTTCAAGACTTTTATATGGTCTTGCAACGAATTTCATATGACTTTTCTGGCTGCCATGCTATTGCTGCCAAGAAGTTGTATCTTCGCTTTTCAGCGGCGTATGATTTATATTACAAAGTAGAACTTTTTTATGAATGTTCCAATAAGATACCTTTTCTCCGTAGGGTTGGGATGACACAAGCATTCATGGCTCGTCTCAGATTCCCACTCCGAACATGGATGCGATGGCGGCAGACGGCATTATTCTGAACCAGCACTACGTTCAGTACGTGTGCTCGCCTTCAAGGGCCGCGCTCATGACAGGCCGTTATCCCTTTCACATAGGTAGGGTGCACTGCCTGACATCTCGGGCTTGTTCGTTTAGAGTGCTCGTAAGTCTTCCGGTGTATTGGAGCGGCACCTATACTTCGTTTCATTTTACGTCCGAGCGCAGCGTACGCTACGTAACGACAGAGCCAATCAAATAGCGGCAAAGGTGCAGCGTTACGGAGTGCATCACCGTGGGACCCAATCAGTTGCCAAAAGTACGCTTCTGTCACTGCTTGGTTGGCCCTATTGTTTCGTAGCGTCCGCTGCGCTCGGACCTAAAGTGAAACGGATTATAGCATTGCACGAAAGTTTGTTTGTTTTAACTAATGTCTTATAGGCTGCGTTTAATGCACACTCAGCTTATGGAGCTTAAAATAAAACTAAATGTAATATGTAGACGTTTGATTGACATGCGTAAAAATACATATCTTTTTCCCAATTGATTCTCATTTTCTTAAAGATCCGTGGGCACATAGGCAGTTTAGCCCCGTGATGAAGTACAAGTAACTATACTCCGCGACAACTTTTCTTGGCAATGCAGTGGAAGGTACGCCCCGCGTCCCCTCTCCCATTTTGAGTGTACGCATGCTTTCCTCCTCCCCCTGAAATGGGGGAGGAGGAGAGCCTGCGTACACTCAAAATGGGAGAGGGGACGCGGGGCGTACCTTCCACTGCATTGCCAAGAAAAGTTGAATGGAAGAGGGGACGCGGGGCGTACCTTCCACTGCATTGCCAAGAAAGTTGTCGCCGAGTATAGGTCCGAATTGCGGATAAAAAAAATGAAAGACCCCCCGTAACGTCGAATTAGAGCGCAGCTCTTGTGGAGGAGGAGGGGAAGGTACGGAGAGGGGGGTATGCCCCTCCACCTCTGTTGTACCGTATCCTCCTCCTCTCCTCCTCCCCTCCCATTTAGCGGGAAATTGTCACTAAATTTCCCGCTAAATTTAGCGGGCAAGTTTTACGGCTAAATTTAGCGGGGACCTTTTTTGCTAAATTTAGTGGGGAATTTTTCAGCTAAATTTAGCGGGAGAAATTTTCCGCCAAATTAAGCGGTGAATTTTTTTCGTTAAATTTAGTCCGAAATATTTTTCCGCTAGGTTCAGCGGGGAAATCTACCCAAATGCAACGCGCGGTGACGTCACAAGTGACGTCACTCGTGACCTTCGTGACGTCACGTGTAACATCATTAGGGAGTTTTCGTAGACCGCGTTTCACCCTCCGCCAAGCCCTCCGCAACGAAGAAGTCGCTACTGCGCTTGCGTGCCGACGGCCTTGGCTGTAGAGTTCCGGGTATCGGAGCGGGTTGCCGAGGGTGTTGTGGGACGGCGAAAACGATGTACGAAAACTGCCTATTATGGCAAACGTCCCATAAGGCAACGCGCAGGTACGCCGACGCCCGCGTCGACGCCGACGCCGACGGCGGCACCACTGAAGCTGGAAACGGCCGCCAAAGAGCTGGGCTCTAAAACACTTCTCATGTAAGGATCGTCAAAATATTAGGCGCTGGAGAAAATAAGCCACATAAATTAATTCTATCCTGTGTACGTCAACGTAGCTAACATTTTTCAGAAGTGGGATGGCCTATATGGACCTGCGGGAGTGCGAACTTTGCGAACCGAGTGAGCTGTGCGAACCATGCGAACCGTGCGAACTTTAACGAGTGATATTGTCACGGGTAGTGACCAAAAAAAACAGGAAATAAAGAGAAAGAAATAAACGTTTAATGTGGCGAACTTGTGCCGAAAATAAACGAGTACAAAAGATAATATAGAGCGTTGCGGGCGTCGAAGTCGGCGTAGCAGCAGAGTCGAACGCTGGTGCGAAAACTGACTCCGTTCGCGTTGCGGAATCCCTTATGTACCCTCGTGGGTTTCTGGATCGATCGGCGTAGAAGGTTCGGCGCGCAGAACATTCTGACCTCGAACAAGCAACATGGTTCTCGAATTTACCAGAACATTACTTTACAGAGTCAACAAAAATGCGCCTCCGCGGCCAGGAATCGAACCCTGGCTTTCAGCGTGGAATGCACGCGCGATAACCGTTAGGCCACGCGCGCGCTGCCTACTTGGCCAGCTGCGCGCGCGGCATTACTCCCCCCTTTAAAAAAGTGCATCGTCCCGATGCAACCCAAAAATAAAATGAGGCAAACAGAACGGTAAACTAAAGAGTCACATAAGGTCCACAGTCCTATCGAGCGTAGTACGGCTTCAGTCGCACGACGTGGACGACTTCCGGTCGTGGAGGGCGGCGTGACGAAGTCGGTGTTCCGTCGGGCATCACCTCGTATTTCAGATCCCCGAGTCGACGAAGCACTTTGTAGGGTCCAAAGTATCGTTTCAGCAATTTCTCACTGAGGCCGCGGCGACGGATGGGCGTCCATAACCACACCCTATCTCCGGGCTGGAAGTGGACGTCCCTGCGACGAAGGTTGTAGCGGCCGGCGTCGACACATTGCTGGTCTTGAATCAGGAGTCGGGCGAGCTGGCGAACTTCTTCGGCGCGTTGAGCAACCGCCTGGGCGTCGTCGCTCTCGTTGTCAGATGGCTCATGGGGCAGCATGGCGTCCAGCATGGTCGTTACCTTCCGACCATGTACCAGCTGGAAAGGGGTGAATCCAGTGGTCTCTTGAACCGCCGTATTGTAGGCGAACGTGACGTAGGGCAGCACCTCGTCCCACGTCTTGTGCTCTACGTCGACGTACATAGAGATCATATCGGCGATTGTCTTGTTGAGTCGCTCCGTCAGCCCGTTGGTCTGCGGGTGGTACGCAGTTGTACGACGATGGCTGGTGTGACTGAGTCGGAGGATTTCTTGGGTCAGTTGTGCCATGAACGATGATCCGCGATCTGTAATCAGAACTTCTGGAGCGCCATGCCGGAGGACGACGGACTCAATGAAAAACTTGGCAACTTCCACAGCAGTCCCCGAAGGAAGAGCTTTCGTTTCGGCGTACCGCGTGAGATAATCTGTGGCGACGATGATCCAGCGGTTCCCCGACGTCGAAGGCGGAAAAGGACCAAGTAGATCCATTCCGATCTGCTGGAAGGGTGCAGTTGGAGGAGAAATAGGCTGCAGGAGTCCGGCCGGCCTCGTCGGAGGTTTCTTGCGTCGCTGGCACTCGTGGCATGATCGTGTGTACAGGTGGACGGTCTTGGGGAGCTTGGGCCAGTAATACTTTTCACGAATACGGGCCAGTGTCCGGCTGTATCCAAGGTGTCCGGACGTCGGGTCGTCGTGACATGCTTGAAAGATCTCCCCTCGAAGGTCGGTCGGGATTACCAGCAGCCACGGCGAGTTGTTGTCCCCGAAGTTCTCTTTGTAGAGTACACCTTGTCGAATGGCGAAGGTCGGCACGGCTCGTGAGAAAACACGGGGTACGGTACCGCCGCGCACTTCCAGGTGCTCGACTAAGGCTCGCAGCTCCGGATCGTCTCGTTGACGTCGTGCCATGTCATCGGTGTTCACTGCCCCTAGAAAGCACTCGTCATCATCATCGTCGTCGTTGCTGCCGGAAGGTGTTTCGACAGCGGCCCTGGACAGGCAGTCAGCGTCGCTGTGCTTGCGTCCTGACTTGTAAACCACAGTCATGTTGAACTCTTGTAGCCGGAGGCTCCATCGAGCGAGGCGTCCTGACGGGTCCTTGAGGTTCGCAAGCCAGCAGAGCGAGTGGTGGTCCGTGACTACGCGGAACGGGCTTCCGTACAAGTGCGGACGAAACTTCGTGATTGCCCAGACGACCGCAAGGCATTCTTTCTCAGTCGTGGAGTAATTTCGCTCTGCCTTGGACAGTGTCCGACTTGCGTAGGCGATGACTCGTTCGGTGCCTTCTTGTACTTGAACTAGTACCGCGCCAAGTCCTGCGTTACTTGCGTCAGTGTGAATCTCGGTGTCCGCATCCTGATCGAAATGTCCAAGAACCGGAGGCGTCTGAAGTCGTCGCTTCAGCTCGTCGAATGCCTGCTGCTGTTCCTCGGCCCATTCGAACCTCTCGGCGTCCTTCGTGGGGTTTGTGAGCGGTGCGGAAATCCGTGCCAAATCCCGAACGAAGCGACGATAGTAGGCGCAAAGTCCAAGGAATCTTCGCACGGCCTTTTTGTCTGTCGGTGCTGGAAATGACGCGACGGCGCAAGTCTTCTCAGGGTCTGGGCGCACGCCTTCGTTGCTAACCACGTGACCTAGAAACTTCAGTTCGTCATAGGCGAACCGACACTTTGACGGCTTGAGGGTGAGTCCAGCGGTCCGTATGGCTTGAAGAACAGCTCGGAGTCGTCGCAAGTGCTCGTCGAAGTCGCTGGAAAATACCACGACGTCATCGAGGTAGACCAGACAGCTCTGCCACTTCAGTCCTGCCAGTACGGTGTCCATAACACGCTGGAAAGTTGCTGGCGCCGTACATAGTCCGAAGGGCATTACCTTGAACTCGTACAGCCCATCCGGCGTGACGAAAGCTGTCTTCTCTCGGTCCCGTTCGTCGACTTCGATCTGCCAGTAGCCGCTCTTCAGGTCCATCGATGAGAAGTATCGAGAGTGGCGCAGCCGGTCTAACGTGTCGTCAATTCGGGGGAGTGGGTAGACGTCTTTCTTCGTCACCGCGTTCAGCTGCCGGTAGTCCACGCAGAACCGAAGCGTTCCGTCCTTCTTCTTAACCAGTACGACTGGAGAGGCCCACGGACTGCTTGATGGCTGGATTATGTCGTCGTTCAGCATCTCTTGAACTTGCTCCTGGATCACCTCCTGTACGGCGATCGATGCACAGGGCGCGCGTCGTCCTCGGTAATGATGCGGTGCTTCGCAACGGCTGTTTGGCGTACCTTCGACGACGTCGCAAAGCAGTCACGGTATTCGGCGAGGAGGTTAATCAGCTGCCGTCGTTTCGGGTCCGGAAGCTTAGGGTCGATGTCGAGTTGCGCTGGCGACGTACCGTCTTGCTGAGGTGGCGAGGATTCATCAGCAATGGCGGCGATTTCGGCGGAGTTTCGGAGATCCTCGACGTGGCCAACGGCTGCACCTTTTGTGAGGTGTTGCGTTTCATTCCGGAAGTTTGTTACGAGGACCACAGTGCGGCCATCCTGAAGTTCAGCTACTCCTCGTGCGACGTCTATTCCTCTTCCCAGGAGCAACTGGAGGCTACCTTCCAGAAGAACTTCGCTACGGGTAGCTGCATCGGTAACGACGGGTACGACAACACTTGATCGTGGCGGTAGATTCACGTGGTCGGCAGCGACCCGGACGGCGGCTGACGCAGTTTGGAGTTTCTCTGAAGGCGGAACAGGTGTCCGCAGCGTCAATCTGTTTTCTCCAAGGTCGATGACGGCGCCGTATTCACACAAAAAGTCCATGCCGAGAATGACGTCTCTGGAACAGTCTTGGAGAATGACGAATTTCACAGGACACGTCTCGCCGTGAATTTCGACGCGAGCGGTGCACCTTCCGACAGGCGTGATGAGGTGTCCTCCGGCGGTTCGTATCTGCGGTCCATCCCACGGCGTCGTGACTTTTCGAAGGTGGCGAGAGAGCCTCCCACTCAATACTGAGTGGTCTGCCCCGGTGTCAACGAGTGCCGATGCGTTTTGGCCATCAATAACAACGTTTAGGTTGTTGGACACCGTTGCAGGCGCGTCGGTGCAATGCGGGGTGTCGAGAGAGTGGGAGCGCTCCGGCGTTCTTGGAGGCTGTTTGCTTCCGTCGTTTTCGGCAACGTCACCTCCAGGCGTTGCCGCACTCAGTTTTCCCGACGACGCAGGGGAGACAGGCTCTCTCGGCGGGATCGTGGCGCTGGGGAGGCTGAACGTCGTGGCGATGGGGAGCGGGCTTCACGGCGGAGAGACGACACTGGGGAGGGCGAACGTCGGAGGTACTCCTCGATGTCGCGAGGGCGTTCGCCGTACCTCGGGCGTGGGTCGTTCGGGTGGAACCCACGCAGGCCCATTTGCCGGTAGGGACAACGACGGTAGATATGGTCGGCCTCCCCGCAGTGGTAGCAGATGGGTCGTCGATCCGCTGTCCTCCACACGTCGCTTTTCCTTGGCGCCTGCTGTTCTCGGCGGTCGTACTGACGTACTTCGTCGTTGCGTCAGGGGTACGCCTGCGTTGATGGGTCTCGTCGTGGCGCCACCGGCTAGTGTTGAGCAGTTGGCGACGGTCCTCGGGCCACTGCGGCGTAGGTCAGCGTCGGCTCATCGGCTGCGGCCACGCTGGCAGGAGTCTCCGGTTGAATTGCGCGCTGAACTTCTTCGCGCACCACCTCGGCTATCGACAGCGAAGCCGGCTGGTTGGCAGCAGGCAGCAGCTTCCTGAGTTCTTCCCGGACGACGTCCCGGATGATGTCGCGGATGTCCGGGATGCTGCAGCTGGACGGCGAGAGGGCAGCGAAGCCGGGAAGTCTCTGGTAGTGTGAGGCCCGTGCGTGAAGGGCACGTTCGATGTTGGTGGCCTCAGTAATGAAACCCTGGACAGTCGTAGGCGGGCTCCGCACGAGGCCCCCGAAGATGTTTTCTTTGACGCCGCGCATTAGGACCCGCAACGTTTTCTCTTCGGGAGCGTTTGGGTCGGCGCGGTTCATGAGGCGGAGAACGTCTTCGACGAAGCTTGTGACGCTCTCGTTTGGCCCTTGGTGTCTTGCTTGGAGGAGTTCTTCGGCACGCTGTCGTCGCTGCTGGTTGGCAAAGGTGCGTCGCAGCTCGGCCTGGAACTCTTCCCACGTAGAAATCGACGCTTCGTGGTTCTCGAACCAGGTGCGCGCCGTGCCTTCTAGAGCGAAGTAGACGTTCTGAAGGCACTGCTCTGGTGACCACTGGTTATGGCGGGCCACTCGTTCGTAATGCTGTAGCCAATCCTCCACATCCTCATGGGCCTCACCATGGAACGGCGTCGGGTTGCGTGGGGCGACAGGCAGGTATATGACGCTGGCGGTGGACGGGTTCTGGGACGACTGGCTGTCCATCGTTGGCCTGGTTGGCTGGTTAGTCTTGGGCGGTAGAGGTCCGAATTCCGGGTGTAGACCTTGGGTGCGACGACTGAACCGGATCTCGGAAGTGCTTTCGTCGGTTCTTCGTGGGCTAGGCGTCGGACTTGCACTGCGGGCCTTCGGAGGGGTACGCGGCAGGGGCATGCGGTACCCAGCCCCTCCACCAAAATGTCACGGGTAGTGACCAAAAAAAACAGGAAATAAAGAGAAAGAAATAAACGTTTAATGTGGCGAACTTGTGCCGAAAATAAACGAGTACAAAAGATAATAATAGAGCGTCGCGGGCGTCGAAGTCGGCGTAGCAGCAGAGTCGAACGCTGGTGCGAAAACTGACTCCGTTCGCGTTGCGGAATCCCTTATGTACCCTCGTGGGTTTCTGGATCGTTCGGCGTAGAAGGTTCGGCGCGTAGAACATTCTGACCTCGAACAAGCAACATGGTTCTCGAATTTACCAGAACATTACTTTACAGAGTCAACAAAAATGCGCCTCCGCGGCCAGGAATCGAACCCTGGCTTTCAGCGTGGAATGCACGCGCGATAACCGTTAGGCCACGCGCGCGCTGCCTACTTGGCCAGCTGCGCGCGCGGCAATATTAAGCCTAACCAAAGATGAGCAAACAAAAGTCTACGAGTGCGACCGGCTCAGCAGAAGCTACCGATCTAAACGACAGGATCTTTGTGAGAGAGCTTTTGAGTGTGATCTTGGAAAATGACCGGTTGCTAAAAGATTTGCTGGACCGTTTAACTGCAACCACGGCGCCGTCGGCAGCTGCGGAACCTTTCGGCGGGACCACGTTTGAATTAATGGCAGACCTAAAAGAAAACGCGGAGTGTTTCGAAGGCAGTGAAGATGGAGCCTCAGCTCTTGAGTGGGTCGAGAACTTACGGAGAACGGCGTTGCTCTATCGAGACGGCGAAGTCTCATCTGACCGGAGGGGCGAAGGATTGACTGCGTCCGTGCAATGATGAGATCGCGTTATGGAAAGGTTTTGAGGAATGTTTCTGTCGGACATTCGTCAGTCAAACTCACGCTGCGGAGCGCTTTAGGAGAATGAAAAACCACACGTTACAACCCAAGGAGAATACGACGGCCTATACTTCCGCACCAAGGTTCGTCTGTGGCGATAAGTGCATCTCAATGTCTCTAAAACACGGGAACAGTTCATCATGCATGGGACTGCTCTCGAGACAACTCAGCACAATGCTACTGGGAAGAAACTATGACGATGATGACAACCTCCTGCACGACATCAAGTAATTTGAGAGGATTGAACGTAAAAGGGAAGAATATTTTAATGTTTCACGCAATGCGCGCACGACCACTGATTACGCCAACCGAAGATACAAGTGCGACGTCCGCAAGAAAGACTGGCGAAGGACAAGAGACAAGCGACCACCGCTTTGAAACAAGAAAAGGAGAACCTAAGTGCTACAATTGGAATCTCTACGGCCAAATGGTACGAGACTGCCCAAAGACAAAACGACCCTTAAAGTGCCTGCGTTGCAACGGAACGAGTCATACCCAACGTCAGAGCAAGGTGACTCAGCGTGATGATGCAAATGCTGCCAGCACCTTAGCGGAGGAAACCAAAAACGTTGGTGCCTGGCTGATGGAAGTGTCACTAAACGCGAGTTACACTCGTCGGGCTTGTTGACGCTAGAAGCTCCGGCTGTCTTCTACGTGCCTCTGCAGCAGCGCGTTGCGACGTTGAGCTTCTATTGGAGGAACCGCCCCTCTAAGGTTGTGAAAAAAAAAAAAAAACAGTGTGCCTGCAGGCAAGAGCAGTGCGGACATTGCGATTGATGGAGTAGTGGCCAAGGACGCCCCGCCCTTGTTGTTCTAGATAAAGCCCAGTCCGTGGACTTGCTGGTTGGACGTATACGTTTACCGAGCTGCCTTACATTACATATCCAAGAGCAGAAGGGTGTCTTCAATTCTTGCAGCAAACGACTGCCCAGTTGTTGACTTGGAACCGCTCGAAAACATGCATAATCTTCTATTGAGGGCAAAGGTGGAGTATCCTTTAGAAGGAAAGAGTCAACTGGAACACCCTCACGTCACAGCAAAAACTTAGAGGAACTGTCATATACATTCACTGCGGAGAGGATGTCTTGTTCGACATGGCAAATGGCGAAGTAACAGTGCCGATGTGTCCTGTTAGACACGATGAATCGGTCATCCGAAAAGATGAACCACATGGATGAGCGAAGACGGTGGAAGTTTTGCAAGTTGTCAGAGAGTTCGACGGACACAAGACAACAAAGCAATCGAGAAAGACTGAGCGTAGGACCATTCAGAACATGTACGTCAACGTTGGTCAGTGACTGAGGTGCGACGGACTGAATTGGTGCAATTTGTGAACGACTTCAAGGTGTGTTTTGCAATAGCATCCAGTGAATTGGGTGGCACGTCAATAGTAGAAATGGACATCGTCGAAACTTCAGAAAGCACCCTTTTTGGCAATGCGGCAAACATGGAAGCTCGACAAACAACACGCAAGATTGCAAAGGAGTGGAAAGTCCTCGGAACTCCTATTGAGACCTACTCCGACTACGCTAGCCTAGTGCTAGTGGTGGACAAAACGAATGGAAAGAAGCGACTCGTAATGGGCTATAGGAAGCTGAATGCTCACAGAGTGAAGTTTTCTTTTATCTAACATTGATGACCAGTTTAAAAAATTGTAAACACTTACGCAAACCGTAAAGTGAAACACAGTGATAGGTGAGGTGTGACGTCGGAGCATCTAACGTGTCGTTTCGGAGCAGAAGGACGAAATAAACGGTAAAGGTGCGAACACGCACCATAAAGTCAGCATAGGCGTTTGGTATGAGACCTAGTAATGCTGAACGGAAGAAAATTTCGTAGCGTCTTGGAACAAATGAGGGTGTATGAAGTACAGAGCATTTCAGCTGTTTGTGTAAGAGGGGGATGTGCTTTCGTACGTCACTTCGGTGCGAACAGTCACACGTGCCAAAACGAAAAGCGCCGAATGGACAGGGTCATGCATGTAGACAAGACGAAGTGCACTCTCGAATGAAAATTTGTTGAAACAGACAAACACAATTAATGCCATCTTTCTTGCCGTTCGTTTAGAAAATAAAACTTCGTGTCTCACGGGTGCATTGACGGGGCACTGACGCACTTGATTTTCTCTTGATTTCTCGTGAAGAATGCATCGTAAACTTCTGAGGCAGTGGAACCTGTAGAATTCCCGAGCATTGTTGTTTGTGCTCATTCTGGGTCACGTGGGCACGTTATCCCAGTGTACTGCAAGGTTTCCCGGCGGGGTCTATTTTATTGACGATTCACGCCATCTTGCTACTATGCATGACTATGCATGTTATCTTTCTTGGGTGTTTTCTTGTTATGAGCGGCCCGTGGAATGTTTTGGAAGAGTGCCGAAAATAGGGGGCCGCGCGTCATTATGGAGCGCGGTCGACGGAGCGAAAGCGCTAATTATCCCACTAACAGCTAGTGCTGTAAACTTCGCGGGAGCAACTCTCTGCACGGTCCTGGATCTTGCACATGGATGAACTCGACAGTTCCAAAAGATTATGCTTGGCCTCACAAACGCACTAGCTGTGTTCCAGCGACTCATGAATCGTGTTCTGGGATACCTAATGGGAACTGTGATGTACTACCTAGATGATGTTGTCATCCCAACGCAAGATTGAAACGACATGATCGAGCGCCTCCTGCAGGTATTTCAAGCCTTCAAGGCCCGTTTGCTCAAAGCGCTAACCGCGGCTAAATTTAGCCGCAGTACCTAGGAGAGGGATTTTGAAATCACGTGACTGGCTCGGTAAGGATGTGAGGAAACATGGCGGTGCCCCATGAGTGAGCGCCGCTCGCTTTGGAACTAATATGTCGTTGTAGCTGCAATATCCAGCGCGTTAGTCAGCAACGAATGGTGCAGGAGGTTTTCGCTTTGCCTTACCTCACTTAAATCGCAAATCATGGGCAATGACCTCGCCGCATTTTTTAAATAGTCTTTCAATTCTGGCCATAACTAAGCCTAAATGAACGCGATAAGTGTCTGCATGGCAACGTCTTTGGAAAGCGGATTGCCTTAACTCAATCGGCCGGGTATTGATAGCACACAAAAGCAGACAGCGTCCCAACATACTTTTCTTCTAAATTATCCACGCATCGCGAGGAGAACGCTGGAAGTGTAACGCTACGGTCCACGCGCGCTGGTTTCCTCTTATAAAAGATTCGAAGTAAAAAATCATTATAAGGCTTTGACGAACGCGCGTGCAAGGCAAAATTTGTTTTAGACTTTGCTTTAGAACGGTCACTACTGCAGACGCCAGCACGGTGCGATGCGTGCAACGACAGTCGTAGCATGCACATCGGTGCTTGGATCATTTAGAAAAAGGTGTGTTGGGACGCTGTCTGCTTTTGTGTGCTATGAATACCCGGCCGATTGAGTCAAGGCAATCCGCTTTCCAAAAACGTTGCCATGCCGACAATTATCGCGTTTATTTAGGCTTAGGAATGGCCAGAATCGAAAGTCTATCTAAAAATAGCGGCGAGGTCATTGCTCATGCTTTGCGATTTAAGTGAGGTAAGGCAAAGCGAAAGCCTCCTGCACCATTCGTTGCTGACTAACGTGCCCAATATTGCAGCTACCACGACACAGTAGTTCCAAAGCGAGCGGCTATCACTCACCGGGGCACCGCCATGTTTCCCCGCATCCCTACCGAGCCTCCAGTCACGTGATTTCAAAATCCCTCTCATAGGTACTGCGGCTAACTTTAGCCGCGGTTAGCGCTTCGAGCAAACAAGCCAGGACGCAAAGCTTACCCTGGGCTTCGGCAAGTCGAACTTCGCCAGCGATTGTGTGGACTTCCTAAGTTTCCATTCGACTAACGGCTAGATGCAGCCAGGAGAGGCCAAGGCAAACGCAATCGCCCAATTTCCGACTCATGAGAATGTGCACTACTTAAAGGCTGAACTCCATGGGGCGAATATGCTGCAAAAAGTCGACGAATTTCTCCCGGCGGCTTTCGCTCTGCGCCTGGCATCAGCACAGTGACTATACTGCGTCGCGTGCAAAGCAAAACGTACCGCCGGGCGAAGTTCTTCAGTTATTAGACGGATATTCGCTCCATCGAGTAAAGCCTTAATACAGTTTGTGAGATTGAGTGGTTTTTTTTCAAAACGTTATCCACAAGTACCCTCTGGTTGCTGAACAACTACAAGAGCTGTCTCAAGGCGATGAAACTACCTAGAAGGATCCAAGCGAGCTGCTAGCAAAAGTGCGACTCTGTTGGAAGGACAGGAAAGGAGTAAGGAGGCATATGACAATTGCCACAATGCAGTAAATCTGTACGGTGTGGGACAAGTAGTGTTCTTGAAGAGAGCACCTCAGCACACTAGGAATCCTACTGAGACACTGCCCAAGCACCGAGAATCCCTGGCAGTCACGGAAGTGCTGGCTGCACATACCTAGAGGGTAGCGGAGAATGACCAGAATTCAAGTAGCCGGTTTGCAACAACGGCCCATGTCTCCCATCCCAAGGGATGATCAACGACCTCCAAGACATCTCATCTTGAGGACGATGTATTTCCTGGGGATTTTGAAGACCAAGAGAATAATCTCCAATTTGGACTGCCGAGTCGGACGCGTGTTCTTGCCAGTCTGCAGGTCGGTATGATATGAAATTGGTATCATCGTATTTTTTTTTTTTTTTTTGTTAAGCTTCTCGTTTTCTAAACGAGGACGTTAAGTGGGCCGGACGGCCGAATGTAAGGATTTGTCTCTTTGACATTTTACTGGCGCCCAAAACCGCGCGAATGGGAGAAGAAACTGAAAGTGAGAACCCTGGCAGTAGTCAATCGATGGGTGAGCGCGCGGAAAGAAATGTGTGTGTGTGCGACCATGGTGCGTAAAAAAATATTAAAGCAGCGTTTTTCTACGATTCAACCTGAATGCATGAGTGTAAGCGAACGATTGTCAATAGTAGAATAATTAGTGTAGCTTTTCTACATTCAGTTGCATGTGACTAAGTTTTCATTAAAATGGTGACTCGGTTAAATGCCGTGCCGTCTATTTATAGGTAAAACTGAATAAGTCACCGTTCATACTGTTTCGTTAAAAGTTCTACAATCGAATATTTTATATAATTTTCAGTAGTAGCCATCGAATGTGCGAAATTAAACTAAGTTATTGATATAATAGACACATCTGAGGTTAGTAATAAAATGTCTAGATATATCACGAATGTGAAAACGAATTATATGTTTAGAATGAATGAATAATGTTATGGGCCCTTTAAGAATATGCTTTCTCCAACCCGTCGACTTGCTGGAAGTGCGTATCATTATATGTGGCGACATTAATCTTATTTGGAACGGTTTTTCGTGTCAGAGTCCGCCGACACAAAATATATATTTTATTTCTAGGCCTGCAACATTTAATAATCCTTCCAGCGGAACCAATGGGTTTGCCACTTAACTATACTATTATGCCAGAACACTTCAAACGTCTCGGATACAAGACACACATGGTTGGAAAGGTGAGCAAATTTTTCTGTAAGTTTCAAGATACATTTTTTTTTAGGGGCGAAGCTCCTTAGGGGCTAGCCATGTCCGTATGTCCGTCCCAAGTCCGGCGTCGCGTGTTTTTGCTCAGGAGCACGTGAGCACTTGCTCCCGTGCTCGTGTAGGGCAAAAAAAAAAAACGAATCTCCACGTGGTGAATGATGATGATTCGGGCGAAGCTCTGGGTAGCTAAACTCGTCGAGCACAACTTTGTGTCTGAAAGTTGCGGAACGCGCTAATTGGACTCTCGCGACGCTGACGTCAAGCCGAGCGAGGTGTCAATCATTCAAGCTCTCTCGGTGCTCAAATTCCAGCGAGAATGAAAACACAAAGTCGTAGCGAGCTCCATCGAAGCGCGTGCGAGCAACACCGTGGTGCCAGCCGATTGAACGGCTGCACTGGTGACGTTTCTCCCGAGTGTCCCTACATCCCTACGCCGCGTTAAAGTCAATGATGCGTAGATTGTACCTAGGCGGCCGGTAAATACTCTGAACTTTCTCGTCGCAAGATCATCGTTTGTGGAAGTTACTGGTGACGACAAAGTGACGTTTCACAACTTTGGGAAGGAGTTATTTGAGGCCAAAATCTTCGCTTCGAAATCGAGGCGAAGATTAAACTTTGTGATGTTGTGGAGCCGTGCGCGGTGTACGCGGGCGGCTTTATAGAGCTCATCTTCCGCCACTGTCAACAACGCCAGGGTCACCCACAGGCGGTTTGTGTAGAGACGTCGGTAATGTCTGAGAGTTGAGGGGAAACGGGGGATAAAAAAAAAAAAAAGCCGAAGAAAGGGAATTAAAAAAAATTAAAGACGTTTGCAAATCTTTGTAATGCGAAATCAGAGCTCAACTCTTGAGGAGGAATAAGGGAGGGTACGGAGAGGAGGGTATGCCCCTCCTCCTTCCCTCTTCCTCTTCTCCCCTCCTCCTCCCATTCAGTTTCTCCGCTAAATTTAGCAGGGAAAAGGACATCACATTACAATGTAGTGGAGAAGTGAATCGGCGTTGAACTCACGTAGCTGGGAATTGAATTGGTGTTGAGGTCCTGTGACGTCAATTTCGCGCTAAATTTAGCGGGCCGGTTACGCCGACGGCGACGCCCACGCCGCGAAACCCCGAAACGAGCGCCGAAGAGCTGCGCTCTAAAGAAAGAATTAAGGTACGACCAACACACACACACACACACACACACACACACACACACACACACACACACACACACGCGCGCGCACGCACACACAGAGACACACACACACACACGCACGCACACACACACACTCACGAACACACACACACACACACACACAAATAGGAGTCTCTAGAAGGGCCGTAGAAATTGTTCGGGAGAGAGAGAGAGAGAAGGTGATTGTGGTGAAGAAGGGGGATATTCCTTTCCCCTAATATTTTATTATAACTCCCGGAAGTGCTATGGCGGTTCAGGGCTGAGGCGATACCCCCCCCCCCCCCCCCTTCCACCCTTATGCCCCTTGCCCCCTCTTTAGACGCAACTGGGGGAGGGCGGGGCTAAATCCCCCACCCCCCCGCCCTCCCCATCCTCCTGTTTCGACGACCCTGCTTAGAGGTGTTCCAATGAGCAATGACGAGGAACAGCACAGCCTGCAATTTTCGAAATAACGGTTCAAGAGATTCTGGAATTAAAACAGCTCGCGTTCCATGAACTCAAGAGTGGCCATGACAGACTTTCAAGCAAAAGACTCGTGCCAGGGCACGTATATAGTGTGTGGGAGCGTTCAGTGACGTCATTTTATAGTTGATACCTTTGACGACGGAGTCAGGATTATCAGTTGTGAACGACAAATTTGATGGTTCGTGTTCAAATCTACGATGTCAACTTTAGGGTCCTTGCGTTCTTGAAGCATCACCGCCAATATTGACAACCTGACATTACTTTTATTTCCTTATTTCCGTTGATAAACATACTTAATCCCAAAGTGACTGATCTTCGAATGTCTACCATAAAATGATTTTATCCCGCCGATGAAGGGACAGCTGCCCGGAGGCGAAATTCGTCCGAAAGTGGACAACGGTAGTCGGCTCCTTGTGACCTAGCCACGTCGGGCTACACTTTGGGCCCGAGATAAATCAAAAGAACGGCAGGGACGCATTTTAGTAAATTCTGCTTTATCGGCGGAAATAAGAACGATACCAGACTATCAACTTCGACGGTGTTGATATTAAAATGCAATTCTCAAGCATCCATCGTGCTTTTTAGAGACCATCAAACATGACGGTCGCAGCTGATAATCTTTGTTGTGACGTCACACGTATGAGCCACGGTCGTGTCCGCGCGCTCTCTAGTGCTGCTCTTGTCCGGTGCCTAGGGAGGCGTAGGGATTTTTCATCCCCTCAACGAAAAACGTCACGAAGACAGACGGATCTGCGGGTTTGTGAGAAAAGAAAACTTCGCAGCAATCTTTCGGCTCCTCCCCCCACTATGTCATAACACAAAGAATATTTTTGTTGACGAGTTTAGCGACCCTGGTGGTGCTTGTCTGCGTACACGGTGAGCCGTAGCATGCCGAGCCTTTCGTTCGTTTTCATCCATGTCAGAAAGAGAATGTGTGGTATGGAACGGTGGTTATATACGCATTTGAGCATTTGACCGCAGCATGACATGGATGAAAACGAACGAAAGGCTCGGCATGCTGCCACTCAGCGTCTACGCAGACAAGCACCACCAGAGCTTCGCCCCAATCAACATCATTCACCAGGTGGAGATACGGTTGTTTTTTTGTTTTTGTTTTTTGTCAGGCACTACAATCACGGTGTGCGTTCGGAACGGGTCTCCGATTGGTGTGTTTGGTGTCTTATTCTGACCATGCATCCAAAGCGGTTCCAAAATGGCAACACATGCCGCCACAAAAGCCGGAGTGTCATTCTAGCGGATGTCGCGATTCTGGCAATTGGGCTTAGAAGTCCCGAAAAAAAAACGAAAAAACACGAGGGAAGGCGAGTGTCATTGTCGTCGTGGCGTCCCCAACTCCTTGCTGCCGAAGCTCCCGTGAAAGGTCAAGCTGCATAGGAACTTGCTGCAGAAGAGGCGTCTGCCGGATCCGCCACCACTGTAATGACACCGCTAGGATCGCTGCCGGCGACAGAATGACACTTTTATGACGTCATCAGGCGGAAATCGAGGGGGACGCATTAGACCATAGCCTCGTATATACTGACAAAGCCTGGCAGATCGCCACAAGTCGCGGCCGCCGAAAGGTAAAAGGTAGAGAGGAAGACAACGGATGAGAGGAGAGCCATGTAACGGGCGCCTCGCTGCGGCGAGACGCCGAAACACACTTGTACTGAGCGATGGAAAATCCGCTGGTGCTCCTCGCGTCTATGCGCTACCGCTTCTTTTCTCGTCGGGTTTGAAAACCATGTCTCAGGTCCTCGCCGCTGCAAAAGCTGTGCGCTGACTACAGGCTGCCCGAGAAATGCTCTGTGCTACCAGATCCTCGCGCTCCAAATCTGCGACAGGGCGATCTACGACTCCGTCGCCGAACTGCCAGGCTTTGGGAGTATAGAGGAGGCTATGGTTAAACACACACTTCGGAAATGCGTTCATGCAGAGTAGTACCAGCACCTATCTTCAGTGCTGAAGTTTAGAAAACACAAGAAAACAAACCAACTTGTGCGTTTGAGACATAGTTAGTGTTCTAAAACACTTTAGATATTGAATACTCTCGCTGCTGTAATATAAGTTATGCAGTACGGTTTCTGACGGCTATTTCAGAGCGTTTAGAAAATTTTATCAAGTAGCACAGTTTAAAGGCTGGGGCTTAGTGGTAAAAAGCTAGGCGTTTAAAAGAAGTATTGTATTTTGTGATGCTCTTCTTTGGTTATGTTTCTCAGCATATTATTCAAACGAGGCCGAAACGCAAATACTGGACACAAATTAATTTTTGAGAGGACCTAATTTTAGGAAATTTCACCGCTTGAAAACTACCAAGAAAAATGCAAACCAATGTAAAACTATACGATACAGGATGCACATCATACCCCCAGATATTTCCACAACACACCATCATAAACTAAGACAAATATGGAAGCCTGCGAGAATAGTCATTTAGGGCAGTGTTTTTATAGGCGGTGGTAACAAGTTCAACAAGGAAAAATGTTTCTACTGAACGTTTCTCTAAATCTGCCCCATTCTTTCGGAAAATAAAAATATTTATTTGTAAACATTGTTTTTCAGGTCGAGGCACGAGGTTGTAAAAATGCGCACTTTTTTTACTACTAAGCAACAGCCCTTTAAATATGTTACTTAGTAAAATGTTCTATATGATTTTCGGACCGGTTGGAACCTTGAGTTTAAACGGAGCTCATAGAACGTAGGATCGTGGAGAAAAATTTCTTCCGGAATTTTGCATTATTTTGGAAGTTATAAGCAAAATAATAATATGAAACAAGCCTAGCGTTTCCGGTCCGCGACGGATTGGTACAGTGACCAGATGTACCGTTTTGGGCGGGGGAGTCTAGTTTTAGGTTCGTTGGTATCGTCCCGCCGTTCGTCCTTGAAAAAACCTTATGTCCCGTTTTCGCGGATACGTGAGGTTGAGGAATCCAATCTAAGCGAATGGAAGAAATCCGAAAAAATGTTTATTTCACAGAGACGTATATAAAAGTAAGCGTATCATGAAAATGTCATTCCCCATACAGCACAAGTTTCATCTGTTTCTCTCGTTACACCTGCGAATAAATGCGGGAGAAAATCTGTCGAATTTGTTTTGATAGTCCTACTGAATTAGGCATGTTAGTTTAACAACAATAAAACAGTGACAAAAGTCACTTGATCGGCTCTGGAACCAGCTGTGTTTCTACACTCAAGTGGCTATATTTAGCAGCCGGCGCCACGAGCTGGTGGCACCAAGCAGACAGCGATAACGCGCACCATTATGGGGGTGTTCGTCAGGTTTCTGTGCATGTCATATATCATCGGCGAACCAATCAGAAACAGAAAAGGCCTCTTGAGCTTTGGATGCTGTCTTGATCAGTCGCATTAGCTCGTAGCGTGCGTCTAGACTTAAAACGTAGTATAGTAGCACACCATTGGCTACGGGTTAGGTTTATGGTTGCCGCGCTGAGAACGGGCACTCATCGTTGTCCAAATCCCCTTGCTGCCTTTGCATCGTCCTAGATTCAGGTCCCGAACGCGATTGTGCCGACGTCGTCCACTATGCGCCGCGCCCCGCCGCGCTGAGAAGAGTCAGACCAAACGTGTTCAGTGAACACCGGCAAGTATGACCAAACCCTGTGCAGTAGAATTTGGACGACATCACAGTGAGATCGAGCGAAGACGCAGGAAGACGCCTCTTCCAGATGACCTTTCTTGCGGCAAAATGTGCAAGTTGCTTTGATATGCTTGCAGACATCCGGCGTGTGCGAGCCTGTGCAGCGGAAACAAGGTTTCTTCACTGTTTTTCCGCCCTTGGAGGTCTTGACTGTGGAGGTGCTCTGGACCTTCCCTTCTTTTTCACCTTGAATGTGACGTTGCTGGCTGGCAGCAGACTCGGTAGCCAAAGCAATCGCGTAAGCTCGGTCGAAGGTGATGTGACGTTCGACGAGCAAGCGTTGCTGTAGGCGTGAGTCCTTAATGCCACAGATGAAACGGTCACAGAGCATGACATCCAGTGGCAGAACGGTAGAAAATTCAGTTCCTGGTGCTTGTGCGGCCTGGGCCGCACAAAGAATATTTTTGTTGACGAGTTTAGCGACCCTGGTGGTGCTTGTCTGCGTACACGGTGAGCCGTAGCATGCCGAGCCTTTCGTTCGTTTTCATCCATGTCAGAAAGAGAATGTGTGGTATGGAACGGTGGTTATATACGCATTTGAGCATTTGACCGCAGCATGACATGGATGAAAACGAACGAAAGGCTCGGCATGCTGCCACTCAGCGTCTACGCAGACAAGCACCACCAGAGCTTCGCCCCAATCAACATCATTCACCAGGTGGAGATACGGTTGTTTTTTTGTTTTTGTTTTTTGTCAGGCACTACAATCACGGTGTGCGTTCGGAACGGGTCTCCGATTGGTGTGTTTGGTGTCTTATTCTGACCATGCATCCAAAGCGGTTCCAAAATGGCAACACATGCCGCCACAAAAGCCGGAGTGTCATTCTAGCGGATGTCGCGATTCTGGCAATTGGGCTTAGAAGTCCCGAAAAAAAAACGAAAAAACACGAGGGAAGGCGAGTGTCATTGTCGTCGTGGCGTCCCCAACTCCTTGCTGCCGAAGCTCCCGTGAAAGGTCAAGCTGCATAGGAACTTGCTGCAGAAGAGGCGTCTGCCGGATCCGCCACCACTGTAATGACACCGCTAGGATCGCTGCCGGCGACAGAATGACACTTTTATGACGTCATCAGGCGGAAATCGAGGGGGACGCATTAGACCATAGCCTCGTATATACTGACAAAGCCTGGCAGATCGCCACAAGTCGCGGCCGCCGAAAGGTAAAAGGTAGAGAGGAAGACAACGGATGAGAGGAGAGCCATGTAACGGGCGCCTCGCTGCGGCGAGACGCCGAAACACACTTGTACTGAGCGATGGAAAATCCGCTGGTGCTCCTCGCGTCTATGCGCTACCGCTTCTTTTCTCGTCGGGTTTGAAAACCATGTCTCAGGTCCTCGCCGCTGCAAAAGCTGTGCGCTGACTACAGGCTGCCCGAGAAATGCTCTGTGCTACCAGATCCTCGCGCTCCAAATCTGCGACAGGGCGATCTACGACTCCGTCGCCGAACTGCCAGGCTTTGGGAGTATAGAGGAGGCTATGGTTAAACACACACTTCGGAAATGCGTTCATGCAGAGTAGTACCAGCACCTATCTTCAGTGCTGAAGTTTAGAAAACACAAGAAAACAAACCAACTTGTGCGTTTGAGACATAGTTAGTGTTCTAAAACACTTTAGATATTGAATACTCTCGCTGCTGTAATATAAGTTATGCAGTACGGTTTCTGACGGCTATTTCAGAGCGTTTAGAAAATTTTATCAAGTAGCACAGTTTAAAGGCTGGGGCTTAGTGGTAAAAAGCTAGGCGTTTAAAAGAAGTATTGTATTTTGTGATGCTCTTCTTTGGTTATGTTTCTCAGCATATTATTCAAACGAGGCCGAAACGCAAATACTGGACACAAATTAATTTTTGAGAGGACCTAATTTTAGGAAATTTCACCGCTTGAAAACTACCAAGAAAAATGCAAACCAATGTAAAACTATACGATACAGGATGCACATCATACCCCCAGATATTTCCACAACACACCATCATAAACTAAGACAAATATGGAAGCCTGCGAGAATAGTCATTTAGGGCAGTGTTTTTATAGGCGGTGGTAACAAGTTCAACAAGGAAAAATGTTTCTACTGAACGTTTCTCTAAATCTGCCCCATTCTTTCGGAAAATAAAAATATTTATTTGTAAACATTGTTTTTCAGGTCGAGGCACGAGGTTGTAAAAATGCGCACTTTTTTTACTACTAAGCAACAGCCCTTTAAATATGTTACTTAGTAAAATGTTCTATATGATTTTCGGACCGGTTGGAACCTTGAGTTTAAACGGAGCTCATAGAACGTAGGATCGTGGAGAAAAATTTCTTCCGGAATTTTGCATTATTTTGGAAGTTATAAGCAAAATAATAATATGAAACAAGCCTAGCGTTTCCGGTCCGCGACGGATTGGTACAGTGACCAGATGTACCGTTTTGGGCGGGGGAGTCTAGTTTTAGGTTCGTTGGTATCGTCCCGCCGTTCGTCCTTGAAAAAACCTTATGTCCCGTTTTCGCGGATACGTGAGGTTGAGGAATCCAATCTAAGCGAATGGAAGAAATCCGAAAAAATGTTTATTTCACAGAGACGTATATAAAAGTAAGCGTATCATGAAAATGTCATTCCCCATACAGCACAAGTTTCATCTGTTTCTCTCGTTACACCTGCGAATAAATGCGGGAGAAAATCTGTCGAATTTGTTTTGATAGTCCTACTGAATTAGGCATGTTAGTTTAACAACAATAAAACAGTGACAAAAGTCACTTGATCGGCTCTGGAACCAGCTGTGTTTCTACACTCAAGTGGCTATATTTAGCAGCCGGCGCCACGAGCTGGTGGCACCAAGCAGACAGCGATAACGCGCACCATTATGGGGGTGTTCGTCAGGTTTCTGTGCATGTCATATATCATCGGCGAACCAATCAGAAACAGAAAAGGCCTCTTGAGCTTTGGATGCTGTCTTGATCAGTCGCATTAGCTCGTAGCGTGCGTCTAGACTTAAAACGTAGTATAGTAGCACACCATTGGCTACGGGTTAGGTTTATGGTTGCCGCGCTGAGAACGGGCACTCATCGTTGTCCAAATCCCCTTGCTGCCTTTGCATCGTCCTAGATTCAGGTCCCGAACGCGATTGTGCCGACGTCGTCCACTATGCGCCGCGCCCCGCCGCGCTGAGAAGAGTCAGACCAAACGTGTTCAGTGAACACCGGCAAGTATGACCAAACCCTGTGCAGTAGAATTTGGACGACATCACAGTGAGATCGAGCGAAGACGCAGATTGGACACGAGTGCTGCGTCAACGTTCGGCTAGGCCTCGTGTCCAATCAACGCTTCGAAGGACGCTCGGCATCGGGCACGGGTCTGTATTGTCTCTCGGGGTTGCTGACGCGCTCGTGCTCCAGCCGAAAATGACGAGACACTGAATCCTTTGTGGCCGGATGCACGTCATGCAAAAAAATTGCATATCAGCAACCCCAGGAGCCACTATAATAATGATGCGCGAAGTGCCTCCCACCCGTGGTATCGCGTTGGCGTTGATTTGTTTGCATCAGGTAGAAACTCATACTTAGTAGCATTTGACGCCTACTCTAATTATCCAGAAGTGGAAAAGCTTCAAGAGACCTCTTCTCAAACACTCATCCGAACATTATCATCGTGTTTTGCAAGACACGGCATACCAGCTGAGGTTTGCACAGACAACGGTCCACAATTTTTGGTCATACGAGTTTAGGTGTTTTTCGAATGTTTATGATTTTTATCAAGTCCTCACTTCCCGCAATCCAACGGTCTTGCGGAGAAAGGAATGCGAATTGCAGAGAGGATTTTGAAAAAATTGTAAAGCACTTCCACTTCACATAGAAATGAAGGACCAGCGAAGCTGTTATTTTTACGACGTCTAGGACGATGCCTAGAGCCCTACGTCTAAGAGGATGCCTACAGGACGATGTCTAGGACAACCTCAAGCACGACTTCTAGGACAACCTTGAGGACAATGCCTAGAGGACGACGTCTAAGACGACCTCAAGGATGACTTCTAGGACGACCTCATGGACGAATTTTAGGGCGCCTACTAGGACGACGTCTAGGACGACCTCAAGGACGACTTCTAAGACTACCTCTAGGACGGCGACTAAAGGACGATCTCTTGGACGACCTCGGGTACCACATCTAGGAAAACCTCAAGGGTTAACTCAAAAACGATTTTTAGGACGACCTCAAGGGCAACCTCAAAAACGACTTCTAGGACAACCTAAAGGACGACTTCTAGGACGACTCCGAGGACGACTTCTAGGTCTACTTTGAGGACGACCTCTCGGACGACTTGGAGGACAACTTTCAGGACGACCTCTCGGACGACTTGGAGGACAACTTTCAGGGCGACCTCGAGGACGACGTCTAGGACGACTTCAAGGGCGACTTCTAGGACGACCTAAAAAACAACCCCTAGAGGACAGCCTCTCGGAATACCTCAAGGACGACTTCTAGGACGACATCGAGGACGATGCCTAGAGATTATGATATATATCGCGGTCAAGAAAGACGAAGACGAGGCTCAAGAAAAGCACGCGCGCACCCGGGATAGCAGGGATAGTCTGATTCCAAAACGCCATGAGCAATGGCTAACTTCTTTTCGGCTTAAACTGTACATAGTGTAAACAGGAAAAGATGTATTAATTGGCGACGAGGGAGTTTCGCGAACCCTGAAGATGGAAGGCTACGGCTCTCACGGACGAATTCCGGCATTTAACCCCGGAGGCAACTGGAGTTCATGGTTGGAACGCCTCGAGTTCTACTTCGAAGCCAAGGACATAACCGGCCCCGCGAAGAAGCGAGCAGTTCTGCTCACATCATGCGGTGAGTCGACCTTCGACACCGTACGGGCTCTACTAGCGCCGAGAAAGCCTTCGGAAGTCGAGTTTGGAGAAATTGTGAAACTCCTCAACGAACACTACGACCCGAAGCCGGCAGAACTGCTCAGCCGTTTCAAGTTCCATCAGCGAAACCAAGCACCGGCAGAGACCATCTCTGATTACGTCGCCGCCCTCCGCAAGATCGCAGCGGACTGCAACTTCGGAACGGTGACTAATGTACCGGCCAGGACTACTACGGCTACAACCGCTACTTCGTCCAGCGAGGTGATACAAGCGGCCCAGGCCGCACAAGCACCAGGAACTGAATTTTCTACCGTTCTGCCACTGGATGTCATGCTCTGTGACCGTTTCATCTGTGGCATTAAGGACTCACGCCTACAGCAACGCTTGCTCGTCGAACGTCACATCACCTTCGACCGAGCTTACGCGATTGCTTTGGCTACCGAGTCTGCTGCCAGCCAGCAACGTCACATTCAAGGTGAAAAAGAAGGGAAGGTCCAGAGCACCTCCACAGTCAAGACCTCCAAGGGCGGAAAAACAGTGAAGAAACCTTGTTTCCGCTGCACAGGCTCGCACACGCCGGATGTCTGCAAGCATATCAAAGCAACTTGCACATTTTGCCGCAAGAAAGGTCATCTGGAAGAGGCCTGCTTCAAACGCAGAGCCCAGCGCAAGTCCCAAGAGGAATCGAAGTGTCGCACGCATCACGTGGACGCAACAGAGCATGAGACGCATGGTGATTTTTTTGCTGTCAACAGCGTTACCCAGGGAGACACCTCGCGGGTCATCGCGGAGCTACTCGTGAACGGACGACACCTCGACATGGAAGTGGATTGCGGAGCTTCCCACTCCATAATCAGCTCCGAAACATACAAACGTCTTTGGCAGGGACGACCTCCTAAGCTAGAACCTTGCGACCTCTCCTTGTGCGTCTGGGCTGGAGACAAGATGCAACTAGCAGGCAAGGTGCCGGTCAACGTACGATCCAAGGACAAAGACGCTCGTCTGGACCTCTACGTGGTTAACGGAAAGGGAGCAAGTCCGCTTGGTCGGGACTGGTTTCCGGCGTTGAACATCAAGGTTTCCGGCGTACACTCAGTGTCTCCACCAAACCTGGAAGATCTACTGAGAACCCATGAGCAAGTGTTCTAGGGACAGCTCGACGGTCATGTCGGCGAACCGCTACACATAGACCTCAAGCAGGACGTAGCTCCAAAATTCCTGAAGAGTCGACCAGTGCCTTTCGCTCTGCGAACAGCAGTACATGAAGAGCTGAACAAGCTTCAGGCCCAGAACATTTTGGAGCCGGTAAAGTCGTCGTCCTGGGCAACACCCTTTGTCATCGTCCGAAAAAAGAACGGTACACTACGGCTATGTGGGGACTATCGGTGCACGGTAAACCCGGCACTCAAGGCAAACGCATATCCGCTTCCCACAGCACCAGACCTGTTGTCCATCGCACGAGGAGGAAAGATCTTCTCGAAGATAGATCTGCAACAAGCGTACCAGCAATTGCGAGTGGACGACGCCACAGCAGAGTTACTGACTGTAACGACACCGATGGGGCTCTTTCGCGTTAAACGAGTTCCTTTCGGAATTTCGGTTGCGCCTTTGCTGTTTCAACAGTTCATGGACACGCTGTTGTCAGGCATTGAAGGCACGGGAGCATACCTTGACGATATAATGGTCACAGGGGCAACTGAAGAGCAACATTTAGAACGCTTGAAAGCCGTTCTGCAACGCCTCGCGGAAGCCGGACTTCGGGTCTCCTAAGCCAAATGCAAATTCGGGGTTCCAGCGATAGAATTCCTAGGCTACCTACGTTGACGCTAATGGAGTGAGACCAACCGCCGAGAAGGTAAAGGCCATCACGGAAGCCCCGGAACCAAGCAACAAAAAGGAGCTCCAAGCCTTTCTTGGAATGCTGAGCTTCTACAGTCGTTTTCTGCGGAACAGGGCATCCACCGCCGAAAGGCTGCATCGACTGCTTGACAAAGACGCCAAGTGGCGCTGGGGGAACGAAGAGCACAAGGCTTTCAAAGAGCTGAAGGTGCTGCTTAGTTCAGCACCCCTGCTCGCTCACTATGACGACAAGCGGAAACTTGTTTTGTCTTGCGACGCATCACCATACGATGTTGGGGCAGTTCTGTCGCAGCTGGACGACGCCGGAGAAGAAGCTCCAATTGCCTACGCATCCAGAACACTCGGCAAAAGCGAACGTAATTACGCTCAGCTGGATAAGGAAGGACTAGCCATCATCTTCGGCATGAAACATTTCCACCAGTACGTCGCCGGGCGACAAGTGACCGTGTACACCGATCACAAGCCACTTCTGGGGATAATGAGCCAAGGTCGACAGATTCCGGTAATGCTGTCACCCCGCATGACCCGATGGTGCCTTCTACTTGGCTGTTACGACTACGAGTTGCGTTACCGACAAGGCAAGGCGCACCAGAACGTGGACGCACTCAGCCGTCTACCACTGCCAATTATGAAGGACGAAGCCGCACCGCCAGGAGATGTACTTATGCTCGAAGCAATGGAGTGCCCACCCTTGACGGGCCACCGCATTGCGCGTCTGACCAAGGAAGACTCCGTTTTGTCAAAAGTCTACCAAGGACTACAAGACGGAACCACCACAAACTGGACAGGAGACGAGTTCGCACCGTACAAGCGCAGAGAACACGAGTTGGCAACACACAACGGCAGTGTGACGTGGGGGGCACGTGTTGTTCTACCACAAGCAGCACGCGAGCAAGCTTTGAAAATGCTGCATGCCAACCACCCGGGTATTGTTGCCATGAAAAGTACTGCACGGAGCCATTTCTGGTGGCCAAAGCTTGACGCAGACATCGAAGCAACCGCAGCTGCGTGTGAGACGTGCCAACAGCATCATCGGGCCAAGTCTACGGTACCAACGCCTGACTGGTCACCTGCCACTCGACCCTGGGAGACAATTCACATAGACTTCGCCGGACCAATTGACGGGATATCGTACCTCATCGTCGTCGACGCTTACTCGAAGTGGTTGGAGGTGAAGCCGATGCACTCCACGACGTCTACACGCATCATCGACGCCCTTCGCTCCACCTTTGCAACTTTTGGAGTACCCAGAATCCTTTTCTCCGACAATGCGCCAAATTTCGTGTCGAACGAAATGGACGAGTTCTTAACGAAAAACGGCATCAAACACTACACCAGCGCCCCATATCATCCGGCCACAAACGGGCAAGCGGAGCGTATGATGGGCGAAACAAAAAAGGCCCTCCTGAAACTCAAGGAAGGAACAATCCAGTGTAGAATCGCCAGGTTTTTGTTCAGGCAGCATACGACAGTTTCAACCTCCACGGGGAAAACACCCGCCGAAGCAATGTTCGGCCGACGGATCGCCACACCTCTCGATCTCATGAATCAAAGCTCGTCGACAAGCGAAGACCGAGAAGCTCCGACGGACGGAGTAACGGGAGATTACTCGGCAGGCCAAACCGTCTACGTTAGAAATTTCGGTGGAAGACCAGCATGGGTTACCGCGGTAATCATGAAACCGCTCGGTATTCGATCCTTTCAAACAAGAACGGAGGACGGAAAACTTCAGCGGCGACACGTTGATCATATTCGCCCCAGAAGATCACACTTGGAAACTCTAGAGGGCAAAGAAAAAGCTTCGCCATTCTTAATCTACCCAGCCACGGAGGACATAGACGAGTCACAAATGACACAGCCCGAGAACAGTTGCACCGGGGACAATAATGCTGACGTCCAGGACAGAGGCACCATGGACAATCATGCTGAAGTCCAGGACAGAGACACCGTGGACGACAACGCGGACGTCCAAGCAGACCCCGGTTCAAGGACTACCCGAGGGGGTCGCCAGATCAAGCAGCCAGCACACTTTAAAGACTATGTACTGGGTGTTAATCAAGAAGGGGGATATGATATATATCGCGGTCAAGAAAGACGAAGACGAGGCTCAAGAAAAGCACGTGCGCACCCGGGATAGCAGGGATAGTCTGATTCCAAAACGCCATGAGCAATGGCTAGCCTCTTTTCAGCTTAAACTGTAGATAGTGTAAATAAACGCAGATTTAACAGGAAAAGATGTATTAGATTATAACAAGTGTAACGATTGCGGTGCTATGCTACGCCTCACTTCCGATAAGATTAGTTGGTGCGGCGCAATATTGCATTTCTTTCTTTTTGTCCGTTCCTGATTGGATGCAGGATCATTAAAAGGGAGCTTCGTTTTGTAATAAAGATAGATCGTTCTTCCAGCAGAGAGAGAGTCTGTCTGTTCCTTCGGAAGCCGTTCCGTCGTTGATCCGCAGGAAACGTAACACAAGGGATTAGGACCTCTATCTAATAATGCCAAAGAAGGCTCACTCACGCTGGTTGCCCCTCTTTTTATTTTTCATTATTCATTCTTGCCACGACCAATCGGGAGTTCTGTGTCCACATCCGCGGACGCATTATTTCCCAGATCCTAGCGCATATAACAACTTCGCCGCTTCGCTGTAAAAATGTGACAACGTGGGGGAGAATTTTTATCTGGGTCTTCTGAATTATCGATCTTGTGCTTTGTTAGGCGGACGCTCTCCGGGAGAATAACTGAATGGGAGAAAACTGCGGACACAGCTCCAGACTTCACATCAGAGCCCAATAGCCCTGTGCCCAAAAAGAGGCAGTACGAGACCACCGGAGCGTCGCTGAAGGACCTCAAGCGAGATGATATTGTTCAACTACGACAAAAAAGCTCTTCGACTGATAAAGCGAAGGCCACCGGTTGCGTTGGACCACGCTCCTACAAGCTATAGAAAGAGAATAACAGGACCTAACGGGGGAGGAACCGCCGTCACTTGCTGAAAACGCCTGAGACATTCAGCAGCCTCGAGGATGATATCGTCTCAACACAGCAACCTACAAGTGTGCAGGGAAGGCCACCTCCGCCTAGTTACCGGGACCAAAGCCAACCAACTTCTCCAGATTCATTACCAGTGCAAAGTGAAGCAGCAGTTTCTGAGGCATCATCAGTTAGAACAATAGTTAGAAGATCAGCAAAAAGTAGACTACCACCCCGCCGACTAACTTACAGTGAAACATTCAAACAACTCCCATAATATAATTTTTCGTTGTTTTTTTTTTTTGCAAATCCTGGGGTGTATTTGTGTTTACCTTTTGTTATACGGTTACAATGTTTGCTTCTGTTTTGTTTTGTTCTCCAAAGACCCGCGGATGTAACGTGTATCGGTGTTGCCGACGCGCTCGTGTTCCAGCCACGCTGCTGCCCGCGCTCAGGAAATATAGTCACGAGCTGGTGTTCGCTTCTGGCCTCAACTCAAAGTAGTCATATGATCTATACAGGGTGATGACGTTCCACGATGAAAGAAGGGTGGGGCTTTAGAGGCCTTCATAGTTCTAGATGGTGTTGGCTCAGTCTTAGGTCACTTCAGCGCGGTCTGTACACTGTTTCACCTTATGATGTACCGCAGAAAAGGCTAAAAGCGCGAGCTCCTTGTTCTAGGGCACATCTCGGCGCCATAAGCTCTCGTGCGTTAAAAGCAGCTCTCAACGCTGTGAGCTCGCGCTCCTAGCCTTCTCTGCAGTGCAACATAAGGTGAAACGGAGTATAGCACACTCTGCTCTACTTCTTTTTTCGCTTCCGCCGATCGGTATTAATGCGATCAATGCAATGGTTGTGTTCGAATCAACGATTCGGGGAAGGGGTTAGCAAAAACCGTGATAGGCTAAAAAAGAAAGAAAGAAAGAAAAAAGCAAATAATGGGAGTAACGAGTTTAAATACCCATTTTTGTTTTTGACAAACCTCACAACATTTGACGTTTGTTGTTTCGAGCGGGAACAGATGCTGGCGCGTACGACTAGCCCATGCTCATCTACCGTATAGCTCATACATGGGGTCGTCCATAACAGTCATTAACACTATTTTTGGCCCGCCATCCAGATTAAAGCTTTTGCCGGCATCGCCGGCAAGCGCGTCCGGCTCGTTAGGCTTATGAAGGTTCTCGGGGTAAAGTCAGTAGCGCGTCTCCGCGAAGAACCGTTGACGTCCACGCACGGACTCGTCCAATCGAGCTTCGAGGGCTTCACCCTGAATGTCATAAAGTCATGATCCCAGTGTCCCGTGCACGTACAAACATTTTAAGCTCTCCTTACACTATCGTCATTGTGATGCAATAATTGATGATTAACGCGCACACGCAGACACACACGCACACACACTTAGAGTTACGATGTTTTATGAAGAAGTTGGAGCACTCCTGCTATTTCTTTTAGTCCACACGACAAACGCTGTCCGGTAGGTCGTAGGAGATAGAGGGCACATAAAAATTACAAACTTATTTTCATAATTGGTGGCGATACAAGGTACTTTAACTCTTTTGGATATGACACTGCAGATTTCGATTGCAATATTATATGCTGTTTGGTATGTTTTATGTTCGTATCAAAGCTACATGCCAAAGTTGATTTTGAAGGGCTTTGAGGTCTCCATCAAATAATAGCCATTTTGGTATTTCAGTCATTTTACCACGTAATATTCCAGTACTCCAGAGAACTGAATTTGAGGAGAAATGCTTGTGAGCTGCACAATAAAATAACTGACACCAAAAATCTTGTTGCAGTGGCACCTCGGATATTATGATAAAAAGTATGTACCATTGAGGCGTGGATTCGACACATTTTTTGGATTTTACAACCCCTCGCTGGACTACTTCAACCAGAACTACACGCTAGGATGTCCACCTGTCGCAAAACCATGCAATGTAAATTGAATTTTGTCATTACTTCATTAGTCTATTGCTTACACTCTATTCTAGTGTTTTAATAAAAATACTATTTTCCATTATTTAAGGTTACTTACACTGGGCATGACTTTAGATCTGGTGAAGAGATTTACTGGGAAACAAATCAACAATACTCGACTCATTATTACACGGAGAAAGCCATTGAACTGATTCGTTGCCATAATAAGTCAACGGTAAGAGAAAAAAAATCAGGTTTGGGATACTCATGCAAAGATCGTTCTCAACTACGACTAAATGAGAAACAGTGTGTTCTCGATATGTTTTTTTTTTTTAGATGACACAAAGATTACGTTGAACATTTTATGTTATTATTATTGTTGCTAAAAACTTCTAAGTATTGCGAGCTTATAATTTCTTTTTATATAATTGCAGCCATTTTTCTTGTATTTAAGTCACCAAGCACCTCACATAGGTGGTGGATCCACGCCTTTCCAAGTTCCGACTGATGGCGTCAGAAATGTTTCGTACATTAGAGAAGAAAACAGAACTTTATTTGCAGGTTTGTATTACGTATAACTTTTCACGTGTTTGTTTAGTATTGTTTACTTCGATGGGTGCGTCCGAAAAGTATGATATAAATAGTATTATTGGTCTATTCAGGACTGCCAATATCAAAATCTATTTATTATTTTATGGCTTCAGCAACTCATAGAGAGTGATTTCCAGGCTTGAAAATCAGAATACTGTTTCTCAAACTGAATTTTTGGAAAAATAAATCAGGTGCCTGGAGCAGAACACGTATCTTACGGATTGAACTTCCACTGAAGACAAAATCGGCCCAATATTTATATCGTAAGACTCGTTCGAGAAATTGTGGAACACGATTAAGAAAAAACATGTTTCCGAAGCGCACCTTATTGAAAAAGTGTCTTGCAAGGTACATTATTTCAGAAAACGTATCTCCATCGGGTAAAGCTATTTTTGTTGTTGTCACATGTTTACATCAGAGGCGTCTGATTGGCGCGACACCCGACAGATGGCGGCACGTAAGATCGCCGATGGCCACGACTGCCGTTTTTCTCGACCTCAGCAATAGCAGACGTTTCTGTGCCAGAAACGATGCGCGCTTTCTCTGCAAGAATAGTCAGCGCAGGCTGATTTTTTACTACCGATACGAGTTTTGCCCATGCTGTTTCCAGATGCAAGTCATCTTACGAAACGACACGAGCACATGAAAGGATAAAACATCGAGGACGGAAATGGAAACAGCACTTTTTTCATTTAGCAACAACAAAAAAGTTATATCCTGTCATGCATTCGTATATCTTGACCAACACGCTCGTTTCCAATTATTAAGTCATCTTCATGGCGCGCTTAGCTCAAATGAGCGAGGTTGCTCACTCGTACGGGAGTGGAAGAGGACAAAAAAGGTCCACCGACGTTTTCGGGCGGAGTTTCCGCGAAAAACTCCGGGCTCCTCTACAATTTACGAAGCTGACGCTAAAAAGTGCCCAATTCGGTGCCTTCAAGGCCGAACTCCCAACTCCCCCCCCCCCCCCCCCCTCCCCTCCCACGTCGACGCGAAGAGCACTCCTAACATTTGTCCACCATCGCGCCAATGAGACAGACAGCTTTGGTTAGCACATTGCCCCCGTAGGTAGAGATTTCAGAGTTTTAATTTCTGACTTTTTACTGCTATGTTTGTTCAGTGCAAATTTTACACCTTAATGCAAGTTCGCCGACAGCTTCTGATCAAAATTTCAGCTTGATACGTTTAGAAACCGATTTACGCAGTTCTTTCAAACAGCTATCGATTTCGTTGACGCACCCTGCGCAGCATGTGAATAACACAATTTTCGTAAAACACATTTGTATTTATTTAAAACATTAAAGAATTATAAATATGTATTTTGTTCCTTAAGGTATGGTGGACGCACTGGATCAATCTGTTGGTACCGTGATCGATGCCTTGCAAAAGGCTGACATGTTAAATGACACTATCATCGTGTTTTCTTCTGACAACGGCGCACTGCCCTGGGGAGTCCAGTCAAATCGAGGCTACAATTGGCCCCTGAGGGGTGGAAAGTTTACCCTATATGAGGGTGGCGTTAGGGGCACAGCTTTTCTATGGAGTCGTCGTCTGAAGAACACGAAGCGTGTCTCCAACCAGCTCATGCACATCTCAGATTGGCTTCCGACGCTCTACTCTGCAGCGGGTGAGTATTACGAGTACAGGGTAGGGTGTCTTCTAGTCCGCACATACCCTAAATAAAAAAAGCTGTAAAAACTGTAGTAATGCGGTTTCAGCAGATGTGATATAGGGCCAGGGGGACCAAATACAGCAGGCTATCGTCACGATAAGTAAAGGAAATGCTATAAACGACTTAATTTTCGCGAGGACCCAATGTTCGCGAATTTCGCGAATCGCCTACAATTCTCAAAAACTAGGTCCCGCGAACCATTCCGGTAACATGTAAACACATTGGAAACTATTTCGAGATCCCACCGCGTCACGAAAATTAGAACCCGCAAATTATTCCAAAATTTCAGCTTTGACCTAAATCGCGAAATATCGAACCCGCGAAAAAAAAACAATCGTTTACAGTAACAATTTGTTTTTATTTTACTTTCTAATTAGTGCAGATAAACCTGAAGTTTTAATTAGAATCTTGCTGAGCTACATTGAAAACAACTAAATCAGTCAATTTTGGACAGACTTGAAGTGCGTGGGAAGAAAGGTGGTGTGCTTAAATTACCACTCGTGAAAGAGGCGCAAGGCTGCAAGTGCAAAAACGACCCCCCGCGCGGTATTTTCGTCTCTTATCATCCGCGCTATCACACCGTCAGCTTTACGCTTGTTGCACGAGTGATAAATGCATGTTATCCCGAAGAATCAGTTATCTGGTTCCAGTGTCTATAATATATATATATATATTTTCCGTCTTAGAAAATTCTATTCTATATGTTGATCTTTCCTACCTAGCCAATATCTTAACGAGAGACTATTGGAAGTGTGCGACAAGACAATGATGTCACGGTCTTGTCTTGGAGACACGCCATCGATCCAACGACACGAGGATAGTGTCGTTGAGAGCCATAGTTTTTTTGTTTTTTTTTTAATACAAGACTGGTAAGTTGAGAACACAGATCCTCTCCTTGCATTGGCACAGACAGCCACGGCCATCTCAATCCCTGAGAAGGTCAATGGGATAAAATGAGGAAGGAAAATACTTCTCCTGCGGATTTTATCAATTACTGGTGCCCGTAAATATGAATTTCGTTCCGTAGCGCTTTTCCAATCAGTCGAGGGTACACACCCTTCGTAGAGGCGTGTTCCAGCGCAGATACGCGAAAACATGGAGGTGTTTATACAGTATTTGCCGCTTACAATCGCGGGGGACAAAGTGAACCCGAGCAAGCCCTGCAGGGCCGAACGTCGCGAGATGACACACAGAGAAACGCGGGACGGTGGTAGGTTTTCCAATGTCAAAGTACAAAACCTTAACTCCGGAGCGAGATCGAGAAACGTGCGGTCAAAATGCAATGGGCGTATCAGAAGGGGTCGTAGCGGGCAGCGCTTCACTGTGCGGTGTAACGCGGACGCTGCCATTGGAGGCGTTGCCAATCTTATATAGAGATAATGTATGCTGGAGGTTCAACTGGTGCTAATGCACTGTTCTAAATTGAAGCAGACAGAAACCATTCGAAAACATATTTACGGTAATGCATTTCAGCGAAAAAAAGTGAAAGCCGTTTACAACTTCCTGTAACGCCGAATGAGAGCGCAGCTCTTGAGGAGGAGGGAAGGGTACTGAGGGGAGGGTATACCGCTCCTCCCTCCTCCTCACCTCCTTATCCTCCTCCTCCCCTCATTCTTGAATATCCTCCGGGGGTTGGGGGGTTACGTGTAGGGATGCCGCGAACTTTTTTTCGAATCTAAGTTTCGATGATCGAATCAAGCGGTTCGAAAGGTTCGAAAGATTTCGATTGTTCGAAAGATTTCGATTTTTCGAATTGTCTATATCGTAAAATTCGACGGAGGTCGAATTTTCGAACTTGTTAAGCTAAGAAGTTCGACACTTTTCGAATCGTCGAACTTATTACGCTAAAAAATTCGATCTTTTTCAAACTTTCGAATTTATTGCGCTGCAAGGTTCGATGCTTGTCGAACTTTCGAACTTGACTGACCAAAAAATTCGATGAATTTCGAACTTTCGATTTATTTATCAAGAGAATTCGAAAAGTTTCGAACTTTCGAATTCTGAAAAGTCAGAAGTTTGACGAACTTCGAACTTTTAGGGTAAAAGTTCGACGTTCGTCGAACTTCGAAAGACCGGCGGACGGTTTCATTTGATTTCAAGTAGTGGGGTATATTCGTATTTTTTTTTCTCGAACTTTTACACGCGGTGCTGCGTTCCTTACGAAAGACAATGTCGTTTATTTCAATGTTCTGGCATGCTTAGGTTTAAAGAAATAAATCCCCGAAGGGGCGAGGAAGGACGACGGGTTTTTTGACGATTATCGTTTGTGCCAGATTTGAAGCACGCTGCAGCCGGAGCTATTTATGGTAGATATGTTATACTTTTTTAAGAATGATCTATGTATAGCCTAGGTAAGTGCCGTCTTAAGGTGTGATTATTGTTATTCAACGTGAGTTTCGAAGAAATGTCCAAACATGTATCTGCATGCAATTATGACCTAAACTTGATATTTATTTTCGTCTAAGTTGTTTGAGGTATCGCATTTAAATTACCACCACAGACAGTACATATAATTGCCATCTGCAGAATACAAAATAATATATTTATTGTTTTTTCACGTTAAAAATTAACTCATGGGAGAAGATTTCTAATAGTGTTCAAGTTCAGCACGTCATTAAAAGAAAACTTTTTTTTTTTTTTCGCTTCACGTTCCTGGGACGTGTTTCTTTTAGCCTGTACACATTTTGGTAAAAGAAACTTGTTTCGAAGTTCTGAACCTCTGAATATGCAAGAATAGAACACTTCCGACGAATTCTTGATAGTTTTTTTTTTCCTCCTGCTTTTTATTCCCGCATTTATTCTTTTTTTTTTTTTTTTTTTTTTTTACTATTGGCACAGGTGTTTAGGTCGAAAAGACAGCTTTGAACTTCCGAACCACTAAGCATGTGACGAGCAGTGCCTTCTGACAACGAGTTTCTAACAATGACCATCTACGCAACCTTTTATGCAGTGAAGAGCGACAGTAGCTATACATATGCATAAATAATTTCAGATTAAAATAAGCTCGACCACGCCCTCTTTCCCCGTATTGTTTTCTTTAACAGTCCGAAATACCTGCAAGGAAGAGAAGGAAGCTGAAGCTGAAGCTGAAGCCCCCCCCCCCCCCCGCTACATTCTTTCCCCCCGTTTTTCCTCTTCCGACGCCACTTGTATGGTAGAACGCTCCTCGACCTCGAGTTGTGTCGGCATTTGTGCTTTTTGCGAGGCGATTCCTCCGTCCCAGAAGATAAACCTCCAGGACAATTATAAACTTCACCGGATCGGATTACTACAAGCGTGCAAGGGGTGGCGAGCTAGTTTGCCAGGTCGCTTCAAGGTTTATCTGAGCCTCAACCTCCTGCTCGCCCTTGGCCGTTTCGAACTAAATGAGTCTCGTAAAACAGTGTGTTCGTGCAATCACTACTGCGTGATGCAGGTTAAAGACCCCCCCCCCCCCCCCCCCCCCCCCCGGGGCTGGCGGTCACAATTCTGCACTGGCAAATATTCTAGCACGTCCGAGACACTCGTCGTCTCATTTAATTGCCTGACCAACTTTGCAGAATCTAGATATCACACCCTAACTTTTCTAAACTTGATTTTGTGAAAACCAGTGAGTCGTGAAAACGTTATTTGAAACTGAAACTGTGGAAAAACTTGAAAATCGGACTTCGAATTTTGAAAACTTGGATTAGAAAGAAATTCAAAATCTTCGAAGTTTTTTTTTTTTTTTTTTTTTTTTGAATTTAGCGTTAAAAGAGAATCGAAACCTTCGAACTTTTCGAACTTTATGCCAAAAAGAATTCGAAATCTTCGAATTGTTCGAACTTCATGTCTATAAAAATTCGAAGCGTTCGCAGTTTTCGAATTTTTTTTTACAAAGAATTTCGAAATCTTCGAATTTATCGAACCTGAAGTAAAAAAAATTCGAAATATTCGAATTCGAAATTTTAGAAACCGTGAAAGCTTCGAAATGTTCGAATTTGAAACTCCGCTGTGGTCAAAAGTTGCGAATTTTTCGAAATCGAACCTTGGTCGGTACAGAAATATCGAAATTTTTCGAAATCGAAGCTTAGTTCGCTTCGCAAATATCGAAACCTTTCGAGATCGAACCTCGGGTGGTTCGCGACCTCCCTACACATAAGCAATGTATAAGCGCCGCCGGAATGCCCACGAAGTGGCATATTAGCAATGTATAAGCGCACCGGAATGCTCACACTCTAAATTCTTTCGATAGCTATTTGCTTAGAATCGTCGCACGTTTTTACACATTTGCTATGGAACAGTGGTTTGCACGTCAACATAGCAAAGTTCAACATCGCTCACTGGTGAAGACAAATACTGTAAATAAACCAATTTATGTTAGCAATCTTAATAAAAGTACATACTATTCGGTACGACCCAAATAACAAAAGTGCGCCTTGTTATTTTCTGACGAAGAGACAAAATGCACGCGCGTTTTCTCATAGGAATGCACAGGAGCACCGCAAAAGTAGACTGGACGCTGTCTGCTTCAATTTGCTTCCGGGAAGCCGCATAGACGCTAGCGCCAGTTGAACGTCTAGCGTACATTAGAATAACTTATGCAATCTGCTGCCAAGGCGGAGCGGCGTCCCTGCAAATGGTGACTCACCGCATGCTTAACGAGTATCGTCTCTTCCAGGAGGGAACGTCTCAGAGCTTGGCGATATAGACGGAGTTGACATCTGGGACTCGTTGTCTACATCAAGCGAATCCCAACGTGACACGGTCGTGCTCAATATAAACTCAGTAGTAAACTACTACGGAATTCGAGTGGGTGACTACAAACTCATTGAAGGACGATTCAACAAAAGCTTGTATGACCAGAGATTTGAGACCGTGGGAGGCAAGCGTCCGTTGGATGACCTCGATGCTTTGATGAATGAGTCCGTGGCTGCCTCTGCTCTCAGGGACTTGTATAAACCCGAACCCCTACAATTTTCTCCCTATTGGAGGGCCGAGGCCAAAATAAACTGTAGTAACGAACCGTTGAATGTCGACATACATCAAGATAGATTTTACTTATTTAACATTAAAGAAGATCCTTGTGAAACAAACAACTTGGTATGCAATGAGACGGAGGTAAGTCATCTGAATTATACTCTGAATATAAGCCATTAAAAAAGGAATCGAAATGTCTCCGTACATATGGGACACAAAGAGAAAGAGAGAGAGAGAAATATGTTCGCCTCAGGAAAAATACTTCTACTTAAAAAAACTTGGAACGAAGCTTGCATTCTATGGTCGGTTTTTAAGTATAGACTGCCACGAAAGACGTTTTCACGTTGATAAGAAAACAACAACAACCCCGCTTCTCGCAAAACAAAACAAAAAAAAAAGAAGAGAAAGGAAAGGAGCGGCCTGGATGAGCGTCGTTACAGCTGCCAATGTACAGTGCGCCTCAAACTTAACGCCGCCGCTCAGTTTCGCAAATATTGATCTATTGCATGCTACCCAAAGACAAATTGATCGCTGCAGCTGCTCGAATACCTTCCTCTGGATGGGTTTTCATCGGCGACACAAACCTTCACCAACTATTTCGACCGCTAGGTTCAGGAATAGCTCAAAAAGTGAAGAAACCGGACCATCTCGTGGCGGCGTTAAGTTTGAGGCGCACTGTACTTCCGTTGTCGCAAAACATTTGTCGTCCCAGTGCCTGATGTCACGTAATCAATCATTATGTGTTACACGATCATGTCATAACAATAGGCTAAGTGCTAACGTTCATCATAAGTGTCACAGCACCTACTAGATTTACGTGATCGCGTGCCTAACTACTTTTAAAGTGACCATTTACCAAACAATATTAAAAGATTAACGACATAGATTTAAACGAATCCTTTACGCGCTCTCGTTACGTCCGGGCGGAGGTAAATAACTCAACTTGATAAATTATGAAAGAACTGACGGACGCAGAGTGCGACGTGGGTTCTTTCGGGCTCCCTTAAAAATTTATCTTAAAAGCCGCTCGGGTAAAACAGGTAAACGGAGCGGAATAGATAGAAATAGGTCGACACACACATTCGACGCATTCTGCGTCTCTAGGCTTTCTGCGAATTATCGAATAAAGTTAAACATGGTACGCTCTTATTTTTTTTTTCAATTTTTTTTTTTTTTTTTTGGAGGGGGGGGGGGGGTCGGAAAGGGGAGGGGGGTTTAAATTGCGTAAAGCACGTGCGAAACACCGTACGAAATACAAAAATCGAAGCTTAGAAAAGTTTTTCAAGTAATTTTCCTTTTAATAGCTACGTGAGGTATCTGAGGTAGGAACATCGCGAATATTCTATTAACCGGATCATGTTTGCGATTCCCGTGGAATAAATAGGCTACAGGCTACACATTCCTGAAAGTACAGCGAAACGGTTTTTGGCATGTTTAGGTTTCCGTACGATATTCCGAAGTTTCCTGTTTCGCACGCCTGTTATGGAACACAAACGTCTGCCACATCAAATTTTATATCTCTCGTAACAATATTTGATGAAAGCTGAACAATGCTAGCTAACACAACAGGACTGGTTGTGCAGATAGAAGCGTTTGCTTATTTATGCATTACTTGTGAGTTGCCAACATGTGTACGCTTCGCCTATCTTTCTTTTTATGAATCGCTTAAAGCTTTTGTATGCTTTTACTGGTTTATATAATTTGTGACCTTTCTTTCTGTCTGACACAACGTTTACTGAAGTCAGAAATATTCTCTCCAGATAGCTACTGCCAGGGAATTAATATGGTTTTGTTGACCATCACAAACTCAAGTGACGATTATTTTCTTTTTTTTTCAGGCTGGTAAGCTAAATGAGCTAAAGGAAATACTCGCTTGCTTTAAGCAAGAAGAGGCGAAGCCTCTTAACAAAGGAGTAGATCCTGCAGGCCTCCCTGAATGCCACAACGGCGTATGGGATCACTGGGTTCCCACTTTAAAATAATAATAATAAAACAAAACATCACAATGACAACCTTAAATACTTCAGTATACGAGTTATGAGTTTGTCTGCACTTTGGTATTATGTATATGACTGAGTGAGAGACATTGCTGCACATATTACTTCATTTACCCGAGGTTGTTGAACACTGTGATTTTGCTTTTGTTTATGATATAAATCAACCATTACAATGCTAAGGCAATTATTCCCTTGGCGTGCGCAGTCTTACTTTTGAATGCAGACGAAATAACTTGATATATGTTGTTCTTTGAATGTTATATACTTCGTTTTCATACATCCTGGAAATCGTTATCAACGTCACTATGAATAATATAATCAGTGGGGTTTGGGGTTTTTGATTCTAAAGAAAAATACTCTAAAATATGTATAATTTATTAATCAAAGTTGGGTTTAACCAAAAAAACTATCAGTTACGCAAAGCGGTAAGGAACAACGAGCCGGTCATACCTTTCTATATTTCTGCCCAGCTCTATTCGTTGTTTTATAGTCACCCTCTTAGGGTGGTTGAATACTCTTCGCTTGAGCACTGTCATGAACACCGCTATAGCTAAAGTAATCGGTCAGTGCTCATAAAAAAAAAGAAGTTATATTGTACTAAGTGAAATTATCATATCATAAAAAAAAACGTGTAGACTTTTACATGTGTACCGGCTGTGCTGAAAAACAATGTACAGTACCGTATTTTCAACGCAGAAACGAACCACACATTGCCGAACGCCGAAAATCCACCCAAATGTAGCGCTGGGGGTCCGGACTAGATGGAAAAATTTCAGAGCTTTTTCATTGTCTGAATTGAAAATTCTAAATGATTTTGAGAAGTTTTTAAATGAAAAATACCTGCCGACGAATCCCACGAATACATTGAGCTGAATAGCGTCAGCTCCCGCAAATGAACCACATTTCCTCATTCCAGCTCAGTTCAGAAATCACATCAAATACCATGTAAGCCAATACTGGCAACTCCCGTGGATCGCGGGTGAAAAGGGATCGCAGCGCCCCTGGCGAGCTCGGAGTCTCCGCTAGCAGACGAATTCATCACAATGCATTCGCTTTGCCTATCTCCGTGCGAGGTGACCAATGAAAAAAAATTGTAGCGAGTATTCGCTGCTTTGAATGTTAAAAAGTAGATTCCACCTAATAAGTCAATGACATTTTCTTCATGTGGGAACGATGTTACAGCTTGTAGGGTGCAATTTTTGGGCTCTCCTGAAGAAAACATTCTGTCAGAACTTTCGCAAGCCAGGCAAAACACGAATGTTTTTTACATTGCACGAATGTGCAATGTAAAAAAAAATGTTTAAAATATCGCTACGTTTCAACTTTACTGTTCATATCGATCAATTCGTTTTCTTGTTGCAATTCCAATTTCTCATGAATGTATCGCTTAAAACCGTTTCGCGGAATAGGCGAAGAAGCAAAAGGCAATTTCGAACCCGGTATGTTACTGCGATATCAGTATGCTATGGAAGAAGACGATTGTGCACGTGCAAATCTGACGCTATTGCTGAAACTAATAAAAGCGGAGTTACAAAAAAGTGAAAGCCGTTTACAAATCCCTGTAACGCCGAATTGGAGCGCAGCTCTTGAGGAGGAGGAGTGAAGGGTACTGAGGGGAGGGTAGACCCCTCCCCCTTCTCCTCCTCCTCCCCTCATTCTTTAATATGCTCCGAGGGGGGTGTCACGTGACTTCGGGGAGGGGGTCACGTGACCTCGGGGAGGCGTGACCTGGGGGTGACCTCAAGGCCACGTGACCCCAAAGGTGACCCCCACGTGACCTTGGGGGTCACGTGACCTGGAGGGGTCACGTGACCTCAGAGGGGTCACGTGACCTCAGAGGGGTCACGTGACCTGGGGGTCACGTGGGGTCACGTGACCTTGAGATGACCTTGGAAGGGGTCACGTGACCTTGGGGGTCACGTGACCTCGGGGGTCACGTGACCTTGGGGAGGCGACCACGTGACCTCGGGGGTCACGTGACCTCAGAGGGGTCACGTGACTTGGGGGTCACGTGACCTTCAAAGGGTCACGTGGGGTCATCTTGGGGTCACGTGACCTTGAGATGACCTTGGAAGGGGTCACGTGACCTTGGGAGGGGTCACGTGACCTCAGAGGGGTCACGTGACTTGGGGGTCACGTGACCTTCAAAGGGTCACATGGGGTCATCTTGGGGTCACGTGACCTTGAGATGACCTTGGAAGGGGTCACGTGACCTCGAGGGGTCACGTGACCTTCAGGGGGTCACGTGGGGTCACGTGACCTTGAGATGACCTTGGGAGGGGTCACGTGACCTTGGGGGTCACGTGACCTTGGAATGACCTTGGTTACGCCGACGGCGACGGCGACGCCGACGCCGACGGCGACGCCGACGCCGACGGCGACGCCGCTCAAGCCGGGAACGGGCCCCTAAGAGCTGCGCTCTAAAAAGAACACCCGATGGACGGTCCTGCACCTCCTTTCATCTTTCAAAGTCTACTTTCTTGTTATGTTTGAGGCGATGCTACGCCGCCGCGGTCTTTCTTCCTCTTGCGTTTAAGTTTTTTAGAGCGCAGCTCTTAGGGGCCCGTTCCCGGCTTGAGCGGCGTCGCCGTCGGCGTTGGCGTCGCCGTCGCCGTCGGCGTCGGCGTAACCAAGGTCATCCCAAGGTCACGTGACCCCCAAGGTCACGTGACCCCTCCCAAGGTCATCTCAAGGTCACGTGACCCCGCGTGACCCCCTGAAGGTCACGTGACCCCTAAGGTCACGTGACCTTGGGGGTCACGTGACCCCTCGAGGTCACGTGACCCCTTCCAAGGTCATCTCAAGGTCACGTGACCCCAAGATGACCCCACGTGACCCTTTGAAGGTCATGTGACCCCTCTGAGGACACGTGGTCTCCTCCCCAAGGTCACGTGACCCCTTCCAAGGTCATCTCAAGGTCACGTGACCCCAAGGTGACCCCCACGTGACCCCCCAGGTCACGTGACCCCTCTGAGGTCACGTGACCCCTCTGAGGTCACGTGACCCCTCCAGGTCACGTGGGGGTCACCTTGGGGGTCACGTGACCTTGAGGTGACCCCCAGGTCACGCCTCCCCGAGGTCACGTGACCCCCTCCCCGAAGTCACGTGACACCCCCCCGAGGTCACGTGACCCCCCCCGGAGCATACTAAAGAATGAGGGGAGGAGGAGGAGAAGGGGGAGGGGTCTACCCTTAGTACCCTTCACTCCTCCTCCTCAAGAGCTGCGCTCCAATTCGGCGTTACAGGGATTTGTAAACGGCTTTCACTTTTGTTTGCTTTTTTTATTGTGCTTACTTGACGTTCGAACTATCGCGTATTTCGCTTTGCCTTGTTTGGCTTAGTTTTTACTTTCTTTCCTTCGCTTCGTCGCTTACTACCACCGGTTGGTCTGCTACGCTATGCCCGGACATTTGGAGAGCCGTCTGCAACTTTGCTGTTGTTTTTGTTTTTCCACTGTCGTCTGTGATAACCTCCTATGTTGGCCTTCGATTAAGTTTCTGAACCGAAATCTTCATATGTACTTTTTGATACTTAATAAATATATTAAGAAGTGTAAGCTCGTTATACATTTCTATTGGGGCTGGGCGTCGATTAAAAATTTTTACCCGATTAATCACCACCCTTTAATCGATTAATTAATCGATTAATCGGTTGCGTTGATCTTTTATAAATATGATATTAAAAAGAATGCAACAACTCGTCTTGCCTTTGAAGGCTTATTTTACTCTCTGTTACACGGCGCAAAGGACATTTACAATTGAGGATACTTATAGTTCAACGATTCAAACACTCGCATATTTTTGCTCCAGCTCCGAAGGGCTTGGGTGATGCTTTCTTCTTTTTTCAGAGAAAGGAACCTCGACGAGAAGGCGTTGATTGTTGTCTACGTTTTGGCGGATGGTCCTTAGAGTAGCAATATCTAGAAAGGACGAGACGAGGCCATGTCCGCTGGGCTCTAGACATGAAGCGCGTGTGTCGCCGGCGCTTCGTTCTTCTTTATTCCATGCCTCTTGCTACATCTCTCCTCCCCCTATAGAGGCTACAACCAACAAATTGCGGACACAAGGGGCATACACGCGAGGACACAGATATATACATATATATACACATAAGCACTAAAAGGAGTCACTCTGTGAACCTTTTTGGCTTTTTGATAATCCGACCGGACCTTGTTCGTACTTTGGCGCCCTTGGAAGCCGGGTCTGGCAGCGTAGTTCTTGACTCCGAGACCAGTGAGTGAGGCGTCTGCTTACTTATGTCTTTCGGCAGCGGAGCGAGATGACATTTCTTTCTCACCAGAAGTCCTTTCGGGATCTCTGCGACGTACGACCTTGGTTCTGTCCTCTCTCTGACGACTTTTCCAGTTGTCGCCGCATTTCTCACCCAGACCGTGCTACCAAGAGGTTCGTTCAAGCGTTCACACACTGCATGTCGGCTATTATAGTTTCTCACTTGTTTCTGTTTTCCTTCCTTGTCTTTTTTTCTAAATTCCTCGTGATTGGGAAGTTTCGGAATTAACGTTGGGGGAAGAGTTGGTAGCGTTGTCCTGGCGGCCCATTAGCAGCTCTGCAGGACTGTAGCCACAGCTTCCCGGCGTTGTCCGGTAAGATAGAAGGCCAAGGTTGGGGTCATCAGACTTTTTGAGAATGTCTTTGACCACCTTTACCATCCTCTCAGCTTCTCCATTACCCTGCGGGTAATACGGGCTGCTTGTGACATGGGTTATCTGGTACTTCGCAGCAAAGTCTTGGAATAATTTTCCCGAATATTGAGGACCGTTGTCCGATCGGAGTACTTCAGGTATACCATGACGGGAAAATATTGCTTTGAGGTGGCCAATTACCGCTTCTGATGTTGTCTGCCTCAACTTGCATGCTTCTACATACCGCGAGTAGTAATCGACTACTAGGAGGTAGTGTTGTTTGTTCAGTTCGAAGAGATATGTCGCAACGCGCTGCCACGGGCGGTCTGGAAGTTTCGATGGTATCATGGCTCTACCCTTGGGACACGTTCCCGAATACATCTGGAACAGTTCGTGACTGGCTGTTCCAGGTGTGTGCTGAGTTGTGGCCACCAGACGGACATCTTCGAACGTTCGCGGCATTTGCTAATGCCCAAGTGTCCCTCATGAAGTTTGTCTAACACCTCCTTGCGAAGCGGCTGGGGGATGAAAAGGCGGTTCGTCCTCACTAAAAGCCCGTCTTGTATGGTGAGGTTGTTTCTTTCGGAATAAAACTGTACCACTTCAGGAGCAACCTTGGCCTTTGTGGGTCATCCAGTGGTGGTATACTCCCTCAGTTTTCTTCCGACCGGGTCTTCCCGTTGCAGTGTCCGAATCTTGTCTAAGTACTCAGTTGAAGCTGGCAAGGAACCGCTGATGGCTTGTACGTACGCTTCCAGTTCCTCTCCCATAGTTCTTCCCGGCAAGTCTACCGGCGATCTGGACAGAGCATCGGCCGTATACAGCTCTTTACCAGGAACATGAGAGATCGTGAAGGAAAACCTCATGGGGCGAAGTTTAAACCGCTGTATTCGCGCCGGAATAAGGTTCAGCTCTTTTGATCCAAAGAGAGGTACCAGCGGACGGTGATCCGTCTGGACAGGGAACGTAGTTCCCAAGAGAAATGGAACGTAGTTCCCAAGAGAAATTATATCAATGTAAACTCATCCTTTTCATTTCAATTTTTAGTCACGCGTTTGTTCTGTAGAACTTCGCAGCGCAGCACGTCTATCAATTCCCAAGAGAAACTTCTCAAAACGCTCGCACGCCCATGTTACGGCGTACGCCTCCTTTTCAATTTGTGCATACCTGACCTCTGTGTCATTCAATCCTTTGGACGGGAATGCTACGGGTCGCACGTGTCCTTGTTTATCCCGTTGTAGCAGTACAGCTCCGAGGCCATACGACGAAGCGTCTGCCGAAACGATGAGGTGTTGTCCTGGATCATACAAAGTCAGGGTTACGGCGTCTTGGATGTCTTTCTTTATTGCTTCCCAAGCACGCTGCTGCTGAACATCCCAGGCCCACTCTATGTCTCTTTTCAGCAGGTCTCGTAGAGGTTTTAGTTTTTCCGACATGTGTGGGATGAATCTACCGAATTGGTTGGCCATCCCGATGAATTGCCTTATCTCATGAAGTGTGGTGGGTGGACGCATTTTAGTGATTGCTTCAACCCGTTCTGGATCCGCCAGAAGTCCTTGGTTGCTGATTATTTGGCCAAGGAACTTGACAGAGGTCTTCTTAAATTCACACTTCTCATTTAGTGTGACACCTGCTGTTTTCAGCCTTTGAAGAACTTCTTCGAGCCTGGAGTCATGTTCCTTCTCGTTTGACCCCGTCACCAGGATGTCGTCCATATGACACAGCACTCCCGGAAGGCCCTCCAAGATTTGGTTCATCTTCCTTTGGAAGTGCTCAGGTGCAGATGAAATCCCAAATGGAAGCCTTTGAAAGCAAAACCGACCAAATAGGGTGATGAAAGTTGTCAAGAGCTGTGACTCCGCCGCCAGCTTGATTTGACAGAAGCCTGCCTTGGCGTCCAGTTTTGAATACAAAGATGTATTTGAAAGACGGCCCAAGGTTTCTTCCACTGATGGCAAGACCAGTTTCTCGCGCTCAATGTTCTTGTTTAGCTGTGTCAGATCTACACATATTCCGACATCTTCATTCGACTTACCGCGTCCTACAAAGTGATCCCTCGATATCCTCAAGATGACGTCAAAAATGTTTCTTGCTGTCGCCGAGCGAGACCCCCTGTAGCTCTGACAGCAGTAGTGGTGGACGGGGAAGACGCTTGTCCTGTAGCAGGTCGCTCTCCAGCTTACAAGTCCACGGAAGCCTCGACAACCAGGGGTTGGGGCGCCGCGATGACAGCGACACTTGCCTTGTTCTCTCGTATCTTTTGCCGGGGCTTTTAGCGCCAACCACCAGGATCGCGACGTCCGACAGGGTGACACTCCGGTTCTGTGACGTCATTTGTTGCCACTTCAGGACCACATTTGATGTATAGGGGGAATAGGACGCTAAACGCACCAGTCCTGGAGACGCGCTCCAGGCAACATAATCTTACTCCAGGTTAAGTGTTTTTGTACTTTGGCGTTCGAAACCCATTCCCGCGTCCAGCGCTTTTCAACCTGTGCAGTCACATGACACGACACGCCGGAGTAACTCGGGTCCATTTGGGTAGGATCTGGAACACAGCCATGTTGTGTTAGAGGGAGAGGACTATAAACACACCGGTTCAAGACGCGTTTCAGGAGCTGTAGATCTAGAACCTCCCCTCCCCCTTTCCTTTTTAGTGTGAAAGCAGTAGATTCGCTAGCTTTAATTTTGCGACCCCCTAATTTTCGCGAACTTTGCGAACTGGAAAACTTGCGGCCTCTAGGGGAACGCGAATATTTCTGCTGTCTAGAGATGGCGAATTCCGGGTCTTTTCGAAATTCGCGAAATCGAACATAAACAAATATGGCCCCTCTTCCCCATTCTCAAGAGAATTGTGGCAATGCCCCATTTTTCGCTTACCAATACAGGGTCGTAGAGTATATAATTAATCATTTATGCAGTGATCAAGAAAGAAACCCTGTTGTGACGAACATGATTAGTGAAAGTCGTAATATTTCACAAGCAGAGCTTGTCCTATGACAAAAAATAGTGATTTTTGTTTCAACTAAAAATGAAGTAGGCATCGCTGAAAGCTGGGTCTCAATGTGCTGCTAGCGGTCCGGAACAACTTTTAATGTTTCAGGACTAACCGCTACCTTATTCGATAATTATAAGTAATTTTCTAAAACTTTCAATATAAAAATGGGACCCGTTTCCTGTAGTTCACGCCATTCACATTCCTGTTTTCGTAAACTTCGTTAAACGCAAGTTTCTAAATGAAAATTAATATAAAAATATGGCTTATAACTTTTGAATAGAATAATAATTAGTTATAAACCCTTGGCGTCTAGTCCGGACCGCCAGCGGTATATTTCTGCGGAAGCTCAGAGGTCGATAATGAACATTTCTTTCTTCTTTTTTTTTTTTTTTTTTTTGGGGGGGGGGGGGGGGGGGGGTGAGGGAGAATAATGTACTTAGATATCTCACGTCAGTCCCCGAAGTATCAACGTTATAAAATACAGAAACATTACAGCGGCCAGTTTATAATACTAATATCGAGTATTCTAACACTTCAGAGCAAATGGAAAACGAAATTATGTGGCCAAAATGCTTTCCATCAAAAAATTAAATATTTGCGCGGAAATAAACGCCCAAAACTGAGAAAGTCTAAAGACGACATCACAACTAAACCAACTCACCACTTTTTCGCGAATATCTGCGAATTTTGTGGTCACTTCCGAGGCAGCACAAAATATTGGGCCAGTATTTGTCCAAATGGCCAGTATGACCCAGCATGTGCCCAATATTGGTAAATATCGGGGTAATCTTGGTGTAGCTGCCCAGTATTATTAAGTGAGTGCCCAATAATGGTAATTATTGGTATAATCTTGTTATAAGTGTTCACTGTTATTCACCATGTGCCTAACATTGGTAAATATTGGGACAATCTTGGTACCGCTGTACAATATTGCCAATATTGCCCAGTATATGTCCAATATTTGTAAATATTAGTATAATCTTGGTATAGCTGTCCAATATTACCCAGTATATGCCCTATATTGGTAAATATTGGGACACTCTCGGTATAGTCCTTTGCAGCGGCAGTCTCGAACGAAGCGATTTACAGAGCGCGTCCTTGGTTTTGAGTGTACGTCAGTGTTGCCCCACTGCAATGGGCTGGGGGTTTTCTCCTCAGTGGGCTGTGGCAGCCTGCATAAGGGCAATTCCGGATGCTGATGGCGGTTAAACTAAAGCCTTTTATTGTTTATTTTGTGTTTTATGACGAATATAATTTATCGAGGCCTTTAAAAAAAAAACATTGTACCATTTTCGGGAACAAAAACAAAGCAATGAAAGCCATTTTTGTTCAGTTCGTGAGCGACAGAACAAACGCGAGAGGAATGTTTGTTTTATTGTATATGTTTTATGACGCCATACACTGAGCGTGTCTACTACATTGAACAGCTAGACTAAGATTATCCCAACTGTCAAAAATATTTCACCAGACAAGATGGCCGAAAGGTATGGGCATTCACTGCCCGCTCACAGCCTGAATTCCAAAAGGTCTCTTCAATCAAACAACATGCATTGTACGTACCCCACGATGCCGCGTTATGAGAAACGGATTTATTTAAGAGAGATATCGAATAACACAGCATATCCAATATAAAGGGTCGACGGAAGGGACTTCATGCGCCAGGCAGCACAGCATTGTTGGACCCCCGTTGGCCCAATGTTGGCAAAAAAATGGTTCCAATATTGGTCTGACCTTGGCATTTTCTAAAACGCCACCCGATCCAATAGTAGTCCAATATTGGTGTCCATGTTGGACCACCGGTTCGCCAACGTTCTAGCCCACGTTGGACCAACGTGGTTTGCGCTTTTTCATCCAATATTGGCATAGGTGTTTCACCGTTGGCTGAACCAACATTGGCATCCAGCGCCTTACACACTGGCTCTTCCAACATTGGCTTAAATATTGGCTATTCCAATATTGGCATACAGTCTAATACACTGGCTATTTTTTGCGTCCATTGTCTATGCCATTTTTCAGCCAGTGTTATAACCAGCGTCACAAAAACAGTGCAGAAAACGAAGCAAGTATCTTGCCCCTTTTCCTCAAGCACTGTTTCCTTTCTGATGCTAAAATCTAATAAATGCAGCGATTTTACCGTATTTGGACACTTTAGAAATCATTAAAGCATTCGAATGAATTGTTCATAACGTTTGACAGTTCATGATTTATTTAAATCGAATAAAAATATTTAAAACCTTGTGCAACCAGGGGGGCTTAGGCAGGCTCGGTGGAGGACACAGCAGAGGGCTGGGCGAAAGGCTGGGCAAAGGTATTCCACACAGGGGCCTGGCCAGAGGATTCTGAAAGAGACAGAAGCGGGGGTTCGGATTCAGGTGAAGAGTTCCAGAGACTCTCAGTTCTGTCTTACGCTCGTCAATAATGAACATCAAAATGAAACATAGCTTTATTATTAATCGCCGCCCTTTAATTAAGAATTCGATTAATCGGTGCAGTTGCTGTACAAGTATAAAATCTCGGAAAGGCCTACCGACGTCTTTATGCTTACTTTTCCATATTGTAAACTTTCTTTTCCAGTCAATTATTTTTCGTTATTTTGTATGTAAAAAACTTAGTACTTTCTTCTAATATAAATAGATGCGCAGGTAAGACACCGGGGCCGGCTTGCTGGAATCAGTGTCTCAGCTCAGACTGGGTGAAAGGAAGCACTGTAAAGGCTGGGACGCGCAAGCGTCTTGAGTCGAGGTTTAAGTCCCGTTCAGCTCGTACGCTGGCTTTGACAGTGCCTTCTTTTCCCCCGTCTCAGCTGAGACGCTGTTTCTAGCAAGACGGCCCAGGCGTTTACTATTCTTTTGTTCGGCCGACTTGTCCTTACTCAGAGCTCGATCGATCTAGAATAAATTATTTATAGTAATTTAAAAACTTAATGAAATAGTACGAAGGTTATTTCATAAATTGCTTAGCTCTACTCTTGCAACATCATGGTGTCCCTTAACTTTTCATCTAGCTTTAATCACATTGAAGCGTATACCTTTTTTGCGCTTTCCACGTCTCTTGGGGTTCGGGCAAGCCACCGGGCACGGGTTGAGTAACTAAATATCACTGCGTCATATTTTAACCGGACGACGCGGAAACTTCCTTCACCGACGGGGGCGACCCGCGGTACCGAAAACGTGCGAAATGTGAGGTGGTCCTGGGCTTACTACTGGTGTGAAAAGCGGCAGCCTTTCAAAATGAGCTAGGGATGTCAAGCAGCGGTTTTTTAGAATTGCTTAGTTTCTATCTTCGAACAACTTTTATTCAGTGGGGAGGCAAGCCTTACTTGCAAAAACAGGGCATATGCATCGGCTCGTGTATCGCGCCTGTTCTAAGCGATATATATTTAGCACAACTTGACAGTACTCTTAACAGCCGGCTTCAGGGATCTAAGGTAAAAAAAGATTTTAGGTACGTAGATGATTTTTTAGCTTTTCATCGCATCTGACACAAACGCTTTTGAAGCAGAGGCTGTCAAAACCCTGACCACGTTTAAGGAACGTTTTGGCCCATTCGAGGTCACGCATGAGATACCTGTGGACAACACTATTCACTTCCTTGACATCAGATTTTTATTTCTCAACGACCACATCTGTTGGTGCTATGAGCCACGTGCGAATAAGCCGTTACTTCCCTTTCATTCAGCCCACTCCAAGCTAGTCAAAAGGAGTATTGTTAACCTGTGTTTCACCAATGCACTAAAAAAGTCCTGTGAGCATTTGATCCCCAAGGGTTTTAATCAGCAAGTTTTGCGCTTGCTCAAAGCTGGGTATCCTAAGCACATTCTTGTTGCGGTCGTGGAAGGCCTTCTAAGAAAGCGTTGTCTCGTGGAAAACAATGGGAGCCAGCCGGTAAGACAAAAAGGAAAAGTTGTCGTGATTCCGTATATACACCGAGTGTCGCACAATTTAAAGAAAGTAGCAATGCGATCAAATTTAAAGGTAGTGTTTTCTGCGCCCAATAAGCTCATGGACCTGTGCAAACTATCAAAGCCTGGCGTGCGTGCCAAGCACGGATGTGAAAAGAAGCACAGAATGAAATTTGTCGACTGTACAGATGGCGTGGTTTATCGCATTCCGTTGTCCTGTGGCAGGCACTACGTCGGCCAGACGGGGCGCTGCCTAAATGATCGGCTTCGCGAGCACAATAACAACGTGCAAAAAAAGAACGGTGGCTTTCTTGAGTTGCATTGCAGGACATGCGGTTGTACCCCGCTGTTGGATGAATGCGCAAAAATTGGGAAATGCAAGTCAGCGGTAACAGGCGAAATCATAGAAGCCGAGCACATTGATTATTTAGGAGACACGTGTGTTGCTATGCCATCGATTGCATTATCGGAGAAGGAATTGTTTTTCCTGAGAACGAGATAGTGCTGTTTCCCAGTTATGCTCTGTCGTGGTGTTTTTCCTTTTTTTCTTTACTTTTGTCTTTTTGTTGTCATTGTAACGATGGTTGAGACTATAGATACCCGGAACACGTTTTCAATAAAATTCAGTTGAAAGTTGCGCCTTGTTGTGTCCTCTTCTCTGCTTTTGTCCTCGTCTTTGTTGCGCACAAGATTGTATAATTTGCTCACAAGACTACCTACGAAGTTTTTGCGCACAAGATTGTATAATTTGCTCACAAGACTACCTACGAAGACAAGACATGCGACCTTACTCAAGCATCTATGATGATCACTGGAGCATGTGAGCGGTTCAGCAAATTGAGGACGGCAGAGGGCTTCACAAGCATTCGGAGTCAATGCGTAAGTGTTGCATAAAAGAACGGTATTAGTCACACAGATCGACGAATCAACCGTCTGCTTGCATACCCTGCAAAATATGTGACAGAAGAAACGCTGCCCGGGAAGACACCAGCTACTGCACCGAAAATGGGTATCGAGTGCACGTTTTTCTTCCCATCTTGGATAGGATGTGCGAAGAACTTCAGCGATGATTTGCCGAGAATGATGACGCTCTCAAAGGCCTTAATTGTTTCCAGCTGCAGCATGATCGTTTCATGGACGTTACACTGGTTGAGACGCTTGCAAGTCATTACTCATGCGACTGGGATAGTTTGGTGGCTGAGATGAAACTGATTCCTAAAGTTCTGCTGCGATGCGAGAGAGAGAACCAGTGCAAGGTGACAACCACCATAATGTTTGTTGAATTTCAAGGCAAGTTTCAGATAGCCTTCCAGGAAACCTATCGTTTGTGTGTCATATCTCGGACAATTCCCGACTCCAGTGCCGTATGTGAACGTACGTTTTCATGCCTGCGTCGGCTGAAGACGGATGTGCGAAACAGGATGTAAGGCGAAAGGTTCATGCGCTTGGCGGTTCTCGCTGTAGAAGAAGCCACTGCAAAAAACCTGGACTTCAATGACATTGTCGACGTCTCTGATGCTGGCCACCATAGCAGACGAATTCGCCTGCACTAGATATTGGGCTAGTAGCGTGTAAAATGGTAAATATAGGTGAACATTTGAAAAGTGTGATTGTATGAAAACTTCGCTGTAAATGCGTGTAACAAGATACAATGAACTGAGCTTTAAACAATGCCCATATCCAGTCCGATCCAGCAATTGTTGTGATTATAATGCAATTAAATACCAAGGTGCAAGCAAGCTGGACAAGAATGACGAAAATAATTCCTGGAGAAGGGGAACTAGAGGGACAAAAGACAAACAGAAATCTTTAAATACAGCTAGGCGACTGGTGCGCGGCCGAAAAAATTCGCCTGGTGCGGGTATCGAACCCGGGACCTCTCCATGTTCAGTTGAGCGCTCTACCAACTTGCTAACCAGGGGTTAGACGTCAGTAGAGCAAGCGGGTTCTATCAGCCGCCATCAGTCTAAAACCAACGAGGGTGAAGCTTGCAATTTAAGGTTATGATTATAATGCAATTAAATGCAAAGGTGCAAGCGAGCTGGACAAGAATGACGAAAATAATCTCTGCAAAAGGGGAACAAGAGGGACAAAGGACAAACACAAAACTCCAAACACAGCTAGGCGACTGGTGCGCGGCCGAAAAATCCGCCTGGTCCGTTTGGTCTACTGACGTCTAAGCCCTGGTTAGCTCAGTTGGTAGAGCGCTCCACTGGAAATGGAGAGGCCCCGGGTTAGACACCCGGAACAGGAGGATTTTTTCGGCCGCGCACCAGTCGCCTAGTTGTGTTTGGAGATTTGTGTTTGTCCTTTGTCCCTTTTGTTCCCCTTCTCCAAGGATTATTTTCGTCATTTTCGCCAACAATTGTTCCTCGTTCCTTATCTTTCTGTTAGCCTTATCATAACCATTAACTCAAAAAGGCATAACCCCCCCCCCCCCCCCCCCCCAATTTGGTTCGCCTCCCCACTGCCCCCCATTATGAAAATCCTGGCGCCGTCCCTGCCCGCAGTACAGCTTTGTACCCAACACGACCGCTCAGGGAGCACCATTGCGATACTCTGCTTCGCAAAAAAAGCATATACATACACTCTAGGTCGTTGCAGAGCCTCTGGGTTGCTGCAGGCTGCAGTGTTGGTACGGACACCGGACGGCCATCTTGCATGCAGAAAATTCCGCCTTTTGGAACGTTGCAGAAGCGGGACGGCAGCGTGCTGAAGATACGTTTTCTACTCGTTTATCGCCATTCGCAGAAGAAGTTTTTATTTTTATTTATTTTTTCTACTTCTTTTTGTGTAAACCTTGATACTTGCTTTTGAGAACACGTAGAAATTTTCACGAAAGCGCAGCACCGCAGAAAAAAGGCACAACTCATCGAACATCAGTCTCGCCGGTCTCGCGGCGTGAGCAAAGCTACCTTGGGAAGCCGTAGCACTAGTCACTGTATGGGTTCCCAGAGTAACGAAACTCCGAAGGTTCGTACTAGAACCGCGGCGCGGCGCTGAAACCAAAACCATGGCGCCGCCATCTTGGGTCCACGCGTCGACGGAGGTATGAAGGCAATAGTGACATGCATTGGAGCGTGTTGAAGGAGCTGGTTCATTCCGCGATAGCCACAATGAACCAGCTGTAATCGGCACTCACCTCCCAAAGCTTGCTTGTTGCAGTGAGCTCGAAATTTTTCCGTTTTACTATGGCGAGCAGAGCCTTCTTCCTCCGCCTTGCAGTTGCGTTCTTTCCAAACGGGATCCGGAAGAGTCTCTTTCCATCCTCCGACCTGCTACGGCACCCAAAAGCGCAAGAAGCAGGCATTGTGCCACTAAGTACAGAACCTCCTTGTTTTTGACGTCGGTAACCGCGTAGCGCATAAACGCGCGTTCGATGAGCAGTTGTTTCCTGGACCCAAGATGGTGGCGATCAGCGGCGTAGCCAGGATTTTATTTCGGGAAACGTTCAAAGGCGTTATACCCCCCCCCCCCCCCCCCCCCCCCCCAAATGACGAAGCAGGGTGATATCGGCGCTACGGCCGCTCATGCAAAGATTAGGGAAGCGCTGTTAAAGGGCAACTCCGGCCAAAACTCAATATGAAATAAATTACTGGTATCGCTGTAGTGACACCAAATACGACCCCAGCCAAAATATTACGTCCATAGGACGTCATTCTCAACTAATGCCGATAACAAAAATGTGACCCGCCGCGAGCCGCTGCTCCTTAGCGGGCGGCCAGCGGGTTGCCGATCGCTAAAGCAACAGTGGGCCGTGAGGTCAGTATCGTACTCTTTTTTTTTTTTCCTCCGGTCCGGGCGTTGCGCGGAGTGCGCTTCTTTGAGCCGCTACTACCGCTACTTCGGCTTGTGATTGGCGTGTTTAGCCGTTGCTTTTCTCTGTAGCCCGTGTAGCTTCGGTATAGCCTTTTGTTTATTTGCTTGTGAGGACTTTAAGACTCGTTTTAGCGAGCAACTCGGTGCGCCCAAGACTGCCCAGCTGTTCCTCGAAAGATGCTGAGTGCAACTTGTAGCGCTGTGGGCTCCACAAACAACCCGCTGCGCAACACGGAGCTGCTTTTTCACAAGTGTCCGACGGACCGGATACTGGAGAAGGTGTGGGTAAACGCTGTTCGACGAGTGGACTTTGTACTTCGGCTTTTACACGCCCGAGGAAAAAAGAACGAAAAAACAGTCGTGTACAGCCCAGCACACGTGTGTTCGGGTGCCGCGGCCCGCGCCGGAGAGCCTCAATGCTTCGTGTCTGGAACTGACCCGGAGCGCGAAAGCGAGAGGGCCCCCAGTACTGTACGTCACTAGCAGCGCGGCGTAAAGCAACGCCGCTTCATCCACGGGGCCCAGATGACAATTTAGGCCTAGCGACGAGTACGGAAGGCCACACACACGGCGACAGCCGCCGAGTACGGCACCGAACGAGTTCACTTGTTTTCCAGTCGCTAGCTTTTGGGTATACAAGCGACGAGTATAGCGCATGCACGCACGGCGGTGGCCGCCAAGTACAGCACTGTACGAGTTCACGGGATTTCCAGTCGCTAGCTTTTGGGTATACGCGGTAGTTATAAAGCATATGTATACATATGCTGGGTAACTACCACGTATACAGAATTAAAACAAAATCAGCTTACCTCCTATCTTTAGACGGCTAGCGCAACAGAGGTAGGTGGCGCTCGGCCTGCGTACTCGTTGAACGAGAACGATCCTGACGTCACGTTCACTGATTTCCAGTGTGCCGGGGCCTCGAGCGGCTAGTTTCGTTTTTGTTGGCCGCGCCCCAAACAAAACTTTCAGGCGTCGATATCTTTAAAACTACGCACAATAACGAGAAAAAAACTACACCTTGCAATTCAGGCACGCTGACTGTACCAAAAACAGTCATAATCCCAAAATCAAAAGTATGGACCGGAGTTGCCCTTGAAGATAAAACGGGCGAAGCTGCATTGTTATCTTTTAAAACATTGCAGGCTTCATTTGGGCTCCCTGTTCTACTGTCGTCGTAGTTGCGACCCACCAACTTTAAAAGCTTCCTCACAGCACACAACTCCCTCCGCTTTTTGAGGTAGCACTGCGTTACCAACGAGTTCCGGCCAGACAAAACAAAACATTAAACAGCAACACAGGAAGGGGGGGAGGGGGGGGGGGGGGGAAGGGGGGTTCGACCTTCCGAACCCCCCCACTTGCCTGCGCCACTGGTGGTGATTGGAGCCACTTGAAGCGCTGATGGAGGTGAGTCTAGAGGTGCTTGTGTCATGCGATCGCTACCGTCCAATGATGCTCATCAGGCCAAAACATGAACGGCTAGGTGAGTACGTTGTCAGCAAAACGCAAAAAGAGATGCATTACTCTGGGAACCCATAAAGTGACTCTACGTAGCACTAGAGATGTAAAATTTCATGAAATTTTGAGACGTGAAAAAAACAGGTTTTTTCCATGTTTGTTTGTTTTGTTTTTTTCAGAAAATACGAAAAATAACAAAAAAAAAAGACGATTGCGCACAGAGCTATCAAAAACCTTATAATTTATTTCGTTAACACTGAAAAGAATTCGATTCTTACATTACTGCCCCACAAAAGTCACAGACAACAGCACAGCTTCCGCGGTTTCTAAATCTAGGTACAATTTCACGTCAAGGCATTGATTTCACATCAAAGCGTTAAGACTGGCATTTATATCAATCCGCGTCCAATAATTCTTATTCATTCCCGCTTGACGCGTCAATGCTTCGCGGTGCAGCGGACGAAGCCGTCCAGACATTCAGTTTGGGGCGCACGCACACAAGTTTTTGCACACCATCCCCTGCGAGCCTGTAGCGTAGCTTGATCTGGACATTTCCAAACTCGGACCAGTTTCTTTCACTTGGCGCAGAAGAAGGGGGAATCTGCAGTACGCGAGAGACGAGGGCACTCAAGGGTTGATTGAAGCAAGGTCCTTGCCACCAGGGCCGGTTTTCTCGAAGCGATGGTAAACCCATTTTGGTAAACCACGGTGTCTAGGAAGGAAAAAAGTACCTAGGTACTGTAATAAACGGCTGGATATAAAACAACAATAATTATTTTTGATTGGGCAGTAAGGTGCGCCATCTATCGGTGAAACAAGCCAGTCACTTTGTTTATCCTCTTTTTCCACTGGTTGTTATCGATCTAGTATGGTATTTTAAGTCAAAATATAGTAATGTTGTACTTGAAGACCAATTTATTTGATTCAGATGGTACGAAGAAATTTTAGCTGCTATGCTAGAGTTTGTCGACGAATATTCAAATATGTAAGAAACATTTCCTTCAATATGTTTCACCATAAACAACGCATAACTTTCCCGTGTGCCTTCCAGTCTGGCAACGCCGGTGCTGTGGTCTCGTTTTTGTTCCTTGCGACGCACGTTTCTGCGATTCCTGCTGATCTCAACTGTTTGCCCTTTCTTCCGTTGGCCCAACCGATCCACCGGTGACGAGAAGCTAAGCTTCTTGTCAACGTTGAATCGCTGGCCACCGGGGATATGTAGAAACCTCGATGCTGTCGGCATATTGTCGGCGCACTGCGAACAAAAAAACAGTACAATGTCCAAGCTGTTCACCCTGAACAAAGACTTTATCGAGGATAACCCCCTTTCTCCGCAAAGTAATCGCTGCTTACGAGTTGGCGTGCATAGTGTAACAAATTTAACGTGTTAGTATAAATATATACCAACACTCGTTCGCAAAAGATTTTTTTACTCACCATAAAAACACTTGCAAGGCTTATGTACTGTCATATGTCTTGGATCTCGGACTGCTGAAGAGTGATGCTTTCGCGGAATGCTGCCGTCGGTTAGTTTAGAAGTCCCTCTGAACTACCGCTTTGCTTGATGTGCTAATAGGTTGATGGTGCGTCATTAATATGACAGCCGGATCGAAATGAATGTTCAGCAGAACCAACGTTACTAAAACACTCAGTTGGGAAACTCGCCGTCGAAACCTGGGCCGCTGGCGTCCACCGAGACCGAGCTAAATGCCACAACAGCGCCACTCTTTTTCGTTTGTCCGTACGTGGTCACCTTGAGCTTTTTGAAAGCCTGTTTTTTGCGTAAAAGCAAACGGAAAAGACTCTTTTTGTATGAAATTTATTGGAGTTTAGTGCCAAATGATGGGGGCGTGATGTTTTTATCATCTTTAGTTCGCAAGGTTTTGCGGAACAATTAATATCGTTTTTATACAACCATGCCTCAGCGGGCCTTTCAGGTAGAGCGTCCCGACCTAGGTGTATTTTAACTTCGGTAGTTTAACGCGGTGTGTCCGCTGGGGAGACGGGTGTGGCACCCCTTTAACCTCTACCGCTGTATCTGTTCTTAAAGCCATAATAGAAGTCACGTGCAGTTCCTCGAGTGGCCGCTGCGGGAGAAATGGTGGCGTTGTGTTCGTCATTAGCTCGGTGTTCGGAGACAGATTGGGGACATTTTTTGAAAGCTGCCTCCATGGGAGTTTCCCAACTGAGTGTTTTAGTAACGTTGAGCAGAACCAAGCAGAACTATTAGCCCTCAATCAGCGACGTCGCGGCCATTTCGGTTGTAGGTATACTGCTCCTCCATCGGCGCCCCTGCTCTCCCAATCACGTGACCTAGAATTCCCCCTTCTAGGGACAATAGTTAACTTTAACCCACGGTTCGCGTTCGAGAAAACGGGCCCAGGTGGATGGATCCAGGTGCTTCGCAGACTCCCAAACTCCTTTTGACGAAATTCCTTGCAGGTTCTGTATTCTGGGTATTCTGTGACGTTAGAAGTTTCCCGACATCCCGCGAGAGGTGGCCGCAGCCGGCGCGGCAGTTTGATGCTTCAGACCCATGGTACGGATAAAAAAAAACAGGACGCGGGATGGCCAAACAAACATGCTTTTCGTGCAAGGCTCGTCAAATTATGAGGCGCTGGAGAAATGTAGCATTCTGCGTTAAGTCCTTACTAGCGGCGCACCGGCGGAGGCGGTTGATCTGACAAACCGCGTTCGGCTTTGGCTAGCAGACGGCGTTCGTAAAATGGCGTCAGCTTTTGCTGGCTTCACGCGGCAGTACCGTGCGTGCTTCTATTCATTCGGCGTTCGTTGCCATGGTGACGGCGAGGAAAGCAGACGAACTTTACGTTGCGGAAGCACTGGCTAAATTTCTCATCTACAGCTGGGAGACTCGTCGCCCCTGTGAGGCAGACCAAGTTCTAGGCTGTATAAACACTCACACAACCCAATTTTTTTTTGAAGAACGCTGCGGCGTAGCGATACTAAGTGCGTTCTAAGGCTCCTCCCGCATACTTCTCAATGGGCGGAAGGCGAACAAAAAGAGTTGGAAATTTAACGCAGAATGCTGCATTTCTCCAGCGCCTCATAATTTGACGAGCCTTGCACGAAAAGCATGTTTGTTTAACCATCCCGCGTCCTGTTTTTTTTTTTTTTTTTTTTTTTTTTTTTTTGTAACATGGGTTTAAGGTATCAAACTGCCACTGTCGCCCGCCAATATTGCGCCGGCGCGCGGGTGCACCGTTTCACAAATTGTAAGCTGTTTTTTTTTTTTTTTTTTTTTGGGGGGGGGGGGGGGGGGGTTGAAAAAACCGAGAAACAAAAAAAGACCTTTTCTCTTTCAAAATTTTTAATTTTTTTTTTAACCGCTTACATCTCAACGCAGCACGCCGAAAGCCGAAGTGCTGCGTCTGTGTGCCTTCGCACGCTTGGATACCGTCTGAAGCGGGCCTTACGAGATGGCGCCACCAACCCACTGCGCGAGCTCTCACGAGTCCTCACCAGATGACGCCACAAACCCACTGCGTTCGTAAAATGGGGGCACATCTCGGCGGCACAAGCAAAAAGGGAGCTCAAACCTGGCTCAAACCATCCGCTCCATCCACCTCTTTCCCAGATGGCGCCACAAACCCACTGTGTGGCTAGGGAGCTTACATTTAAGAGGGGGAGCAACTCAAACCACTGAGAGTTTCTTACATGGAAGCTCCACCCACCTCCTTCCATTTCAGCAGAGTGAAGAGTGGAGAGGAGACCACCTCCTCTCCAACATGCGCTCTGCTAAAGTGGAAAGAGTGGGACGAGTTTCCCCTGAGCCCTTTAGCTGTCACTGACTATGGTAGCTCGAGTGCATGCGTGTTTTGCCGTGCAGCAAGCAGAATATTGGGCATTCAAGCCGAGTGAGCAAAGCATAGAGACGATAGACGTTTCCGCCACATTCTATAAACCACGTGACCTGATCAAGCAGGTGGAAACGCTTAAATTCAGGCACTGACTGAACGCTTGCACGTGACATCAGTTTAACCCTTTCTAATAATGGTTAGAAACGAAAAGTCTCGTTAAAGCGGTGGAGGCTACCTCTCTCCCACCCTTCCGTCATTATGTCTGACCAAGTAACGTCAGTGCAAGCTATATATTTGGTATATCTGTTGCATGACATCATTATCAAGCAGTTTGATTTTCACAGGTCTAGCACTGAGTGGCACCAGATACTTGTATATAAAAACTTGCCAAACTGGATTGGTTCACTGGCACCTTGGACCGATCTGAGCGGCAACGCCTTGAGGATATAGGAAAATCGGGAATAGGAGCAGAACGAGCATATAGTAGTTTCAAGGCCGACCATCCGTGGCACAAGACCAGGGACACGGCGGTGACATGAGCATGCAGAGACAGCCATGGCAGATTCGCACAAGCTTTATTTGGAATTCCAAGAAGCCATACATGTGTGCATGTATAAAAATATTACGTGGTCTCTCAATTAAAAGCAGTGAAGCAGGCACACTGTCAGAATGAATCTCGTGGTGTTTAAATGCAGCATGAAAGACGACGACCAAAACTAATAAACAAAACGCCAACGCACTGGATTTGTTCCACCAAAAACAAGACAAAGCTGAAGCAAATAAATAAGAACCTATAACAAAAACCATTTCTCGAGACAACACAATGAGAATGACTGGCCTGCCCGTGGTTCCCACGACCGCAGGCCGAGAGAAAAACAAAACAAATCGTTCGCACCATCTTTGGTAGTTTCAAAACAAAAACATTCCACAAGAACATTCAGCGCCATTTCAATTGACCTGAGCATTGAGGACTCGACGGGAGATGTGGACACGCGATCTATGGGCTGCCAGTCTTAAAACAGTTATTGCTTCCTCTGTAAAATATCAATATATGCATATATTATTGTCATGTCATAGATTCCTTATTAAAAATATATACGCTATGCGGGATTAAACTGTAGCACTTCGGGAAGAGAAAACAGTCTTGTGGCACTATATAAAAATTTAGCTGCAAATGGACCTGTAACAGCTCCTAGATCAAGCTAAGCATCCTGTACAGCATGTAGTCCAGGTCAACCATGTCTCCAGCATAACATGCTACATAGCCAACCAACTCTCACGCAGTGGAAGGGTTCTCAACGTGCCTCCGAGATTCAAGCAGTGTTGCTGATAATCTGAGCTAGTGCCGCGAAACAGTTACAATGCATCGGACCATAAAAGATGGGGGTGATGTGACAATGAATTGTGACAATGAATCTAAAGCAAAACAAGAAACATGTAAATGTTTTAAAAAAAAAAATTAGGGAAAGACATTCATACACTAGATGACAAGGTTAAGATAACTCTGGGTCAGACACATTTGCACATGCGAACATCCCCTATTGCTAATATGGATAACCGGAAAGTCGGCAATTACACGATGGCCTCAAATCTGAGTGGACTAGCAACGTACACAGCAATGCCTCGATGCTTCGAAGCTTCTGGAGGATGCGTTTTCGTAATGGCTGCCTGCACCGCTGGACAGTCGGGTCGGCACTAGGCGCTTGATGGTAGAGTAATATAACTAGGCGTCGCTTTGATGGTTCGTGGTGGCATCAAAAATTAATCTACTGTTTACTGTTTTCTAGTGCAAGGCCGCAACCCATTGGCAAGGACAGTTTTCTGTCTCCGAGGGGTATACCCGAGTCACAAAAACACTGCAAGTACATTTTTCTTGGGTGCACCATTGAGCAACACAAATGATCTTGAGGACAGTTGGCACCATGTCACTCGAAAAATATCACTCTTACCATGGCCTAACCACACCAGTTGCTAGGTGTACAAAGGCAACTGAAAGCTTGCACAAGGTAATGCATGAAGCCCCTCCCTTCCCAATTCTTTATCAATGGGCACTAATTAGGCAGTCACCCTTTCCACTGTACAATTAACCTTTCTTGTTGGATGCAAAAAAAAAAAATTAGTATGCAGCACGACATTAAAATCTGTACAGCAAAAAAGAAATCAATAGCTCTGTAAATTGCAAGTCGCACAAATTGAGCTCCGAACTGGAGTTTGACGAACGCAAGAAGGGGCACAGAACACGCAAACACCCGCTTATGTGCTCTTTGTCCCTTAATGCATCTGCCATACTAAAAAGTCTTCAACCAACATGCTCCATTTCTCTTTCTTTATAAATTGAGCTCAACTGTACAAAAACATCTGAATGCACTCTTCTGTGCCGGATGTAAAATGGGACATCCCATAGATCCATTTAAACTGGGCTTGTTTCACTGATCTTCAGCATTAAAGGCTTCCTCCAAATCTCCTACCGGTGCAAAAACAGGAAACATTGAAAACGCCCATCCCCACGGCAATAAAAAAAAAAAAAAAAAAAAAAAGAGCCTATGTTGCATTGAAGTGGATTTTTCTGACAAGATCCACAACAAGGTCTCTGTGCACCTGGGTTGGAACGATCGAGTACTAATGTAGAACTGCTCGAGCCACCGTTTTTAAGCACGGACCATGCTTGCAAGCATTCAAACTCTCTTTAGGACATGCAGAAGATGCCAGGTAGAAACGCAGCCTCAAACCAAGACCGACGCAGCTTTGCACCAGTGTGCTTTCGCGTTTTCCGTGGTGCGGTTTCCAACGCATGAAGTATGCTTGGCCTAAATTTTCGAAATAAACCACCTACGTGCCGTCGAAACAGATCCACCAGTAAGACCTTGAACGAAGAAAAAAAAAGACAATTATAATTTTTTCTAGAAAGTCCAATGCACAAACCGGATATCGGAAGAAAAAAAACAGCGTTGAACACAAACCGGAGTCGGACACAAACTAGAATTGCGCACAAACCGCAATCGTGCAGTGACCCCTTCTTAGCATGCACAAAAACCAAACCCTAAAGTGAAAAAAAAAAAAAAAAAAAGGGTTTACAGACTGGCACGGGCAGCCTTCCGTGCGCCGAGTCCCTGCGAAACGTGCCTATGGCGGAACGGTGCGACACCGGCCTTCCTCCGGCCGTCAGAGTGACACCAGCTTGGGCGGGTTGATGGTGTCTGGACTGGACAGGTCGCTGCTAGAGCTGCGCTGCTGGCCCGCGCAAGACGTCATTGGCGAGTTGAAGCAGCCAAGCGGCGTGGTCCCCGACGGAGTCAGCCCCGTGCCCTCCACCAGCGACTCGAAGCTGAACATGCCCGCGGACGGCGTCTGGATGGGCACCCCCGCCACCTCGCTCGACACATGCGACGCCATGCCCAGGGCGCTTGTGCCGTCCGAGTTCGTGAACGCTGACGAGACTGCCAGCGACGTCGGCCGGGGGAACTTGGGAGCGGCGCGGCCTGGTGACGAGGGCTTCCGCTGAAGCTGGTGGCTGCGGAATGGGCTCTGCTGTTGCTGCTGCTGTTGTTGCTGCTGCTGCTGACGAAGCTGCTGCTGCTGCTGCTGCTGGGACTGGGCGTGACCGGTGGTCATCTGCTGGCTGGTCGGCGGTAACGACGACGCGGTGGTGTTGGAGGCGCGGAGGTGGAGTTCCTTGCAGGTGGCGCGGTGGGCTTCGAGGAGGAACTGGAGTTCGTCCTTTTGGTGCCGCAGCGCCTGGATCTCGGACTGCAGGGCACTGCGCTTGTCTTCGAGGCCCTCCGTCTCCTGCAAACGTCGAGGTGCATACAATGAAGCGAAAGAACGACACAAGCCCTGTACCTTACGACAGAGGATTTACGACAGAGGATAGTGCCCTGAGCGAGCACTTTTCATCACTCTAGTTGTCTCGATAAAAGCTCGTCGGTTCAAAGTACCGAGGAAAATAGGCACTCGCTGATTCGAATCAACTATGTCACACTCTGGCACCGAAAGTTGCAACCTCTGTTTAGACTTGTGGGAAGGACACAAATCACGAACGATGAAATGTTATTTTAAATTACTCGGGAAGGGTAGACATGCTGATATGAGGATTGGAGACAGCGACGCAACTCAGGGACAGGTCTCACCTTAATCAGGCTGTTGGTGTGGTCCATGCGCCGCTTCCGACATCGAGCAGCCGCCAGTTTGTTGCGTTCCCTCCTGACCCGCCTCCGCTCTTCTTCCTCCGGGCTCAACTGCAAGCAAGGTGAGCCAAAACCTTCAAGTCGACGCATTCGGCACGCTCGAAACTTCCAAATAATGTTGTAGCTATCCAAACGCTTAAATGAATTCAGATTGTTATGTATTGAAATGGTCGCGGCGTTTTGCATAGCAATCCTGGGTTCGAAGACCAAAACTGGTCAAATGATTGATTCAATGCCTAGCAAATTCGTAGGGATCTCTTGCCGAAAGCTGTAAGGCCACTGGGTACAAGGCGTAGCTTGAAACAGTGAATGTCACAAGATCGTAGGACAGATCCCAGTACGAAAGTTGTAATAAATCTGCAGCTTTAAATTGAGATAAATAGCAAATATTTTGTTATTTGATTACAAATGTCAATGATATTTTATATGAACTTCAGGCTTGCAACTGATGCTCCAGCTAATTTAATTTTAATTCACCGTGCCATCAAACGAATGGAACCTATATAAAGGTAATAATTAAATGAGAGTTAAGATAAAAAAATAAACATATTGACCAGTCCATAAAAGCTTTCTCACAATAGTCAAATATCCTTGATGAATCTTGATTATCAAAAAGATATCTTGATTGTCACACTATAGTGGCCTATCATATATACCCTAGTACAGTTTTACTCAAAAACCGCGTGTAAAGTCGTGCTCCAGAGGACTGCTTTTCCCTTGGCACACGGGTGTGCTGCGATGAAGCAAGACATGCAAAATGACGACGCCGACTGCGCAGTTGTCGCTTCACCAGAGTACACCGCTGCACGGTGACAACTGCAGTCAATGATGCAAGCTATCCAGCCAGAAGAGGCGACAAGCATGAGAAACGTTGCAAAACGTCCCTTCCCGGTACTGTCAATGTTTGACTGAGCATTCAAATTGAATATGATGCTATTTGAAGTGAAAATAAAGTTCTGAAAATTTCCACAAGCCTATCATTACGATCTGGTCATGTAGCAGGGCCCGATTTATTATATGTTCAATATTAATTCCTCAGCCATTGTTTTCTGTTTTGTTTTATAGTTTTTGATTTTAAATTTTCTTTGTATTGCATGTGTTGCACGCATCTCCACAATTGGTCGCCATCTTTAAAAACGTGCACAATAAAACATGTGTGCTGCCATCTCTGAGCAGTGCCGCAAACCAAGCTCTGACCGAGCCTGGTGCAAATGGAGCAGCAATTGCATTGTTGGTGAAGATAATGACTCATACCCTGCATTTCTTTGGCTGTCAGTGACTAATTTAGTGTCTTGTTTGCCTAATACCGGTCTGTCGAAGGCACCTACATTCTTGATACACGCATAAAGGCTAAACTCCACAAAGCAAATATGCGGCAGAAAACACAAAAATCTTTGCCCTGTGTTGGCTCTGTGCGTGGGCACAAGAGCCACCGTTCCGAGGTCACACGCATTGAAAACGCCACCGAGCGAAATTCGCCGCCTTCCCCCCGTACCACACAGACATGACCCTCTCCCCCACAGAGAGAAACAGCGAGAAATCCATACCTTCTCGCTCCTGTTGGGCCTGCGTCCTCCGCCACTCCGCTTGGACTTCTCCTGGACCGGCGGAGACGCCGTGGCACCTCCGCTCGAGTGCCGGGAACCGTCGTTGCCGCTGTTGCCCACACTGCCGCCGCTGCTCCCACAGTGCACTGTCATTATCTGCATCTGCTGCTGCTGCGTGCAGGCCGGCAGCCAGTCCTCCTCCACCTCCTGCTTCACCACGACGCACGGCGAACCCTGGCCCAAGCTATTGCTATGGTGCTGCTGCTGCTGCTGCTGGTACTGGGCGATGTTCACCACCGGAGGCACGAACCCCGCCTGGTGCTGATGCTCCATGGGCGCCGGGGGCACGGACTGGAGTTCCAGAAAGGATTCCTCAATGTTCTTCAGCGTGGTCGGCGTCAGAGTGGCCGTTGTGCGCGTCGGGATGCCCGAGGTGAGGCCGCCGAAGCCAGAGAACTGCGCGGAAGGCAAAAAAGAGAACAGTTACGGTCGGTGAAAATCTGTGCCACGGCTCTGCTTGTAATTGGATCTACTTGGGTTCTACCACTCTTAAGGCTGTTCTAACTGGCAGCATCATTAGAGAAAGGGGTTACCGAGCACGACATCTCATGGTTGGTGGTTGGCGAGTACAGGTCTGTGCCGCAAACCTGTTGGTCTGTTCACCCGTGTCACATGTATCAGTGAACTGTTGACATGCATTAAATTATGTGTACCACAAATCTTGTCCATACAAAACTCATTCTGACAACAAACTTGGCAATAAAACCATTCCTCCCGTTTCCTTAATAAACGTGCAACAAATATTTCCGTGCTTTGACATCTACAGCCAGGAGGTAGGCTAATGGCTCTTGGTGGACACTGGAGAGTACCTCCTAGATTTGTAAAACGGGGATAAATCTGTTACTTGTATTTGGGAAGGTGATCTTAGTGGCATTTGGTTCAGAAACTTCAGGTTCCGATTCTACTACAATAATGTGAAAACGACACCGGAGCGATTGCCAAAGCTTAAAGGGATACTTCAACAAAATTTGAAATATTCCCGTCGTGTTCAAAAATAGGTTGAATATGATCCACAATATCCGTAAATGACAATCGCACGTTTGTATTTTGATCCTGGTGGCTGTATTTTTCGTTATAAACGGCCTTGTCTGGCAAGCGCTCGGAGAAGGCCCAGCTTAGAGCATGTGACATCCGACGCAATCGTGACGTAGGTCGTCTCGAAACGAGCAAAGCTATGGCGAGGCTGACGTCGAGAGGATGGCCTAGTCGTTCCAGCCACCGAAGCGGCTGCTTTTGTGCGAATTTTGAGTGACAAGTTAATCTTCTATAATCTTCTAGGGGGACAATAGCGACTTCTGCGACACACAAAAGGGATTCTCGGGAAGAGGGGAGGTCCTCCTTCCCCCCATCTCTCGTCGTGGCCGGAGACGAGACAACCTCCGTCACTAGCTGTCAAGGTTCCTAGACGAGCATTACAAACGAGGCGTTAACGACATCCACCAGGTGCTCTTTGCTAATCGTTTAATTCGTTTTAAAATTCCTTTTCGAGACTTTTTTAACAAGATATTGGTATGTTCCATGTGATACTGCTTTTTTGAACACATATAGACCAAAAAATGAGCGCCGAAATTTTGTTGTAGTATCCCTTTAATGTTAAGGTTATAACACGAGTCCAAGTATCTTGTATCATAACGACAGAGCTCCAATTTAAAAAAAAAATTTAAAAAAAAACATTTTTGCCCCACAAATTGAGAATTGTACCCATGGCACCACACACCACCAGTACACAAAGAGAATTGTGCATGTGACGTGTTATACTCTGTTCACCAATGAGCTGAGACGGCAGCCAAAGCTCCTAGAGTGAGCTAGCCTGCGCTCCTGGTTTTGAGACGTACATTTCTAGCAAAAGTGCTCATTCTGCAGAAAAAACGCTTCAAAGCAGCAACCTTAAACTCTCGTGCTTGTGGCATTTGCTGCAGTCTCGGCTTAAGGGTGAACGATGTGTAGTAGTCGGACTCCTGCCGGTAAAAGCATAGTTTAAGGTGGCATCCAAGATTGTGCATGCCTTTTTTCTTTTCGCAAGTGAATATTTGTTTGAAAGTTCTTTAAGATATTAGCCAGCATACTGAGCCCCAATGAGGCAAAAAAAAAGACTATGTGCACCAGAGATGGTCGCACTATCTCAGCAATGCGCATTCAAGCAGATGGAGAAAATCAACCCATGTTAGAAATCGAAGTGAACAGATACACAAAACATTAGGGAAGGGGTAAGAGAGGGGTTGCTAGAGGGCAGCTGTTTATGGAAACACAGCCGGACTGAACCTTAAATTTCTTCCTTGAAAAGGAACAACTTGAAACCATTCAGGTGAAGAATAAAAAAAAAAAAAAAAAAATGCACAACTTGAATAGGCAGTTAATGAGGCGTCCAGGAAGCGTGCAAATGCTTGCTGAGATTGCATCATGTGCAGCAGACTGCTACTGGTTATAAGCGATTTTCTTAAAATTTAAATGGGAAAATGGCAAGACAGACTTTTCAAACACAAGGGGCCCTATGGCACCAGAAACCGAAAACGGGCACAAATGGCCTCCATTTCCCCACTGAAATTTTTAGAAAATCACGTATAACTTTTGATTAAGTCATCGGATCGGGCTGAAACTTTTGGCATCTGGTTATGACCTCTAGCTCTCTACCTTTGGGTGGAGAATGAGCGCACGGCAGTGCCTAGTTTATTTTTGCAGCAAAAAAGACCGCGTAAAATTTCTTTTGTGACACCCTGTATTTTCAAACCAAGCAGCCCGAGGCAAGTCGATAACGAATCGGAAGCAAAGCGTCAAAAGCGTCTGCGGAATTGAATCCTGCGAGTAAGGAGACCGGAAAGTCGCAGAGAACAAAGGCAGGCAGAAATAAAATTGTTTTTAATGGATGTGCATTGAAACACAAGAGACGCCTGCTGCCGAGCCGCAGAAACCTCAAAAACAGCTGGCGGAAACCCACAACGAAGCATTCCTCGCTTTTACAGGTGCGGCAAAAAAACCGTACGGGTACGCGATGGATACATCCGGGGTGTTCTTCCAACTCCCGCACCCAGGGTACCCAAGTGGTTCGCTGCACCCTTCCGAAAACAGCGAGCAATCGCATGTGCGACATTCCAAAAGCAATTTTTTTTTGCAACAGCGCAAAAGAAGAAAAAAAAATGCTGTCTGTATTTGAAGAGCGCTAGAAAAAGGAAGTGACGCGTGAGGCGTTCGGAAACGTGCAACTGCAAAAAAAGAGTACGTCAGTGTGACGTCGGCTAGGCACCGCTATCGCGACGGCCGTATCGGCTCGAGCTGTCGCATAGGTTTGCCATCCATCGAGATAAAACAATTTTCTAATTCGACGGCAACTTGGCTTGCTGACCCTGGTACCACCGATCTCCCGTTACTGCAGAAAGGGTTTCAATACGGAGACGTTGAGAAAGCCCAAAATTTTATATATATATAAAAATATAAAGCGCGAAGATAGGGCGAGATTGCAATCGCCGTCCGAGCGATACAAGTCCAGACAGGTCCCGCACCCGTCGAAACACGGCGCGTCCCCAAAAATCCTTGAAGGTGTCCATACGTTGGAAGAGCGGCAATTAACCCGGCTATCTAATCGTTTATTTTATCGTCTGTTAACTAAAATTATCTAAAAAAAAAACGAGATTGCCTTTGCGTCCGAGACGAAAAAAGAAAAGAGAGACGATTTGAGATCGGGGTCGAGCAAATGCATGTATTGTATCTACGATCAACCAGTGAGATTTCCATTCGTTGTAGTCATCAGCATCTCTCGGTTGAAAATAAGTACCATTCTCACGATCACTTCTTTTTCTGTGAAAAAAAAAAAAAAAAAAAAAAATGACGCTGTGGCAGACTGGGCGACTGTTGTCTAGACAGGCGCAGTGGTTTCCAAATCAGGGCTTTCAAGGGCAACGTACGAAGGGAAAAAAAAGAGAGAAAAAAAAAAGGTCATCTCCAGGAAAAGCAGTTTGTCCTCCACACAAAGGAAACAAGGGAGGGTCAGACGGCTCGCCCGTCTTAACACAACAACCTCCAAAGATTGACAAAAAAAAAAAAAAAAAAAAAAAAGACGAGGGTTGTGGATGCCTCGGTTTATAAACAGACGATCGAGAAAGTCATCCTACCTGGTGCAACCGTCAACAAGTGCTGCTGTTGTCTAGGCCCACAATGAATAAGGTCGACGAACGAGACTTGATCGTTCACAACGGCGAATGTCGCGAGCGCGCAGCTGCGCGAACGTCGCAAAGCGAACCCCCGACGAGACGTCCACAAGTCGATCCGATTTTCTTCGGATTTGCGGAGACAAAAGAACACCCAGGGTCTAATGACAACGCCGGCGTTCAAGAATGTTCAACGTGCCCATAGCTACTCGACACCGGAAAGGCAACGGTGATGCAAGACGGCAAACCCTTCTCGGAAAAAGAACAAAAAATCGTTGCAGCGCATGACGGCAATCACGTCGTCTGCTAACCCCCGCCCGCGCGGCACGTCCGGACGCGCACAAAACCGCTACCGTTTTACAAAACTAAAAACAAAAAAACCTGTTTACAACAAAGTCGCGAACAACGAGACGGAACCCACCTCGAGACTTTCGAGATCCACAACTTTCAGAAGATCCGCCGAAGAACCACCGACGTAGAAATCGTTTTCATCGTCCACCATCGTCGTCAACGTCCGCCACTCGTCGAAGTCCATGTCGGATGCGAAACTGAGCGGCGCGCAGGGGCACGGCTCATTTTTGAAATGACTCTTCTGGACGGCCGCCAGGGGATAAGGAGAAAGAGAATGACGTCACTCGTTCTCTCCTCTCTTTTTTTAATCTCCCGTTCGCCGAGCGTAGCAAACCAGCAGAACCGGTACAGCTCTGAATTTCGCAGTAGCTCATCCAAGGCAAACAATTTTTTTTTTCCTTTTGTATTTAGCTTGCGCGTTGTTCGAGAACGGCCTTCCACTACAAAAATATAGGTCCGTAGTAGAAAAACGTAGGTCTTCGAGGAAATGAGCGGCTATTTCGCCTGGGGCTGCTTTCGCGGGCTCGCCGCCTCGCCCCCATCGCCATGCGGAGTTGGTAGTAGGTAGGGGCGGCCGTTGTAGTAGTCTTTCGTGGAATTGTTGCCGTCAGACACTTCATTCATGCTGGAACGCGTCTTGGATCAACGCCCAACTCCACGCAAACGACATGCTTGCTTCTCCTAACGTTTCTCTCTTCCTTTTATTATGTTCATACCACTTATTTTTTTCAGACCAAATGGCTTTCATCGGAAAGCACCCTTTCCTTCCCTGTGGGAATGAATGTACGGAATGACGGATTACACAGGCGCTTCCGGAGCGAGTTAGTATCAGATGTCATCACATCGCAGCCCTCACGGCAGAAAATATCAGTTAGAGGAGTATTTATACGTTAACTCTAAATTAAAACGAGAGCATCTGTGTGCGTTGCGAGGTCACACAAAGCATGTTATGGAGACTCTCGTGCTATTTGCTTCTTGTAAAATAGCCGTTTTGCCAGTGCGTCCTTAGCTTCGACTTATTCGTAGAATCTTTTTTCGGTTCGTCCTTAGCGTGATTACGAGATTTCAAGTACCACCATTCCGCCAACGCGCTGGATATTTTCAAAACTAGAAACCAAGCGCACGATCGTGTAGCTCAATTCACTCGGGAAATATTCCAATTCAATATCTATCAAAAAAAAAAATTCGTTACGTACTCTAGTTTTTGTTTTGTTTTTTCTTTGTCAGGCTTGCAGTCCCTCGGTGCTCATGAAGTAAGCCCGACGAGATCGCAAGCCAGACGAAGCCACCTTCACGTGCAAGCTGCACATGTTCTCGGCTCGTCGGTGTCGGTTGTTTAGTTTGTAGTTCTAGTGCGGGCAATATCGCGACTCCAGCAAAACGGGCGGCACCCAGTGGGAAAGCACTGAACTGAACGAAACAGCTCATTTGGCGATGTTTGCTCGTCCCTTGTGGCTTCCGTGATTACACGCTGCTGGCGCGATGGAGCAGTCGTCCCTGTGACTCTGTCGTTAATGTCGTAGAAGAGTGTTACCCAGCAGGCGGACGCAAACCACGTTACAGCGTGAACGAGACATTTTGCGTTCATCGACGTTCCTCACCGCCGCAGTCCTTCCCCCGCTTCCCCGAAGAAGGGCGACCCCCTGCAAGCTCGTTTACGCGAACAAATCGCCGCCGGTTTGAAAGGTAGTGAATGAACATCGGAGCAAACCACTTTGAGTTCAACGCTTGGCCGCCGAAACTCGAGCGTTGTGCGCTGAGGTGGCACATGGCACAGCATAACCTGCCCAAGACCGCCATATTTGCCCGATACAAGTTTCTGTGGTCATGCAAGTCAAAGCATTGGGCGCACGTGCGTACTTCTGAGCGCCAATCAAAGCTGTCGACGCACAAAACACTTCACTACTTCTGAAATGCCACAGAAAGTTCGGAAGATCAAAATACTTTCGTCTCGCTGTTCTATGCTGTTCATAATGCCTTCGGCGACGCGCGGTTTATTCTTGCGGTGAGAAGAACACGGGTCTGGCTTCTCCCGAACACCCGTCCGTAACTTTCTTGGACATCAACGCCTTGCGGGTGTCCAACAACAACGAAACAACAAACATCGCAACGTTCTCCGGGAATATCTTAGATTAAAGTCATAAAATAATAAAAAAGTACTAATTAAACCTTTGGGCGCGTACAGTTTGTATTACCACGGCTCTGCAGTTACTTCGCATTGAATCCTCAGCGCCTATTTCACAAAATGATCCATTTCCGCTTTTCCTGACAAAATATAGTAACGTTCGCGAGGACCGTAATTGTCTGGGTATCACAGAGCACAAAACAATTAAAATCTTGATATTTCGTCGAAAACATTTTATTCCACACATGTCCCCGAAAGTGGGTCATGCCTTGTATTCCCTCAGGTGTAACCTCCCTACAATAATTATGTCCTCCGCGCGATTTGGGCTACCATAGAAATAAATATACAAATGAACAAAGTGGAGAAAAAAAGAAAAAAACAACGAGCGAAAGAACCAACGGGCGATTGCGGGTGGAAAACGAGGCCCGTCGCAAGGGGGCCGGTCTACCGAAATTTCCAACCTTGCGCGAGAGGAGAAACCCAGGAGGCGCGCGTCGATCGCATCGAGGTCGAGAAGCAACGAAAACGAAGCGGGCCACTTCCTGGGGGCGACAGAAGCGGGGAAAGTCCGCGGAAGCACGGGTCCGCCCGAGAAAGAAAACAAATTCGGAGGCTGAAGACGAAAAGGGCTCGACCGTCGAAATGGGACGTCGGAGAGCGAGAGCTCACTCTCACACCGAGGACCCGAATTGGATCGAGAATACGGGGGTTTTACCCACAAAGCGACGCGCGGGGGGCTTCAGAACGCCGAGTTCTGATTGGAACGATTAGTGGGTTGACCTAAAGCTGCCTTTGTCTCGTTATGAACGGCCAACTTGAGCCTTCGATGACGGGCAATTATCGTCTTCAAAGGGGGTGACATCTCGACACCCGGACTTCCCTCGGACAGCAATGCTGGGCTTCAACCGCGTCTCGAGGGATCGATCGGCCGAGCGAAGACCGCGGGAGTCTTCGGCCATAGTCCGGACCACTTAGTGGCTTACCCGGTCATTTCCGACCAGAAGTTGCAGAAAGGGGTGATCGCTTTCTCGCAGACGCGAGCGCCAAAGTGTTCGCCGCCTCGCCTCGACGACACAACGGACCGGCCATCGGCTCAGCGTCTCGTCGCTTCCCCTGACCACGAGAAGTCGACGAGTAGAGAGCCTTCGAGCGCACATGAAGGTACCCTAGCGACGAGTTCGTCCGGCGAGATGTTCGTTGGGTGAACGCCGGCATTGTCATCACATAAGGCCTCAAGGCATGCTGACGACTCGGACCTTCGTGTGTTTGTGTGTGCGCGGCGAAGGGCGACGAAGGCGGAGCCTCGTGGTTTGTGAACTTCAGGTGACGGGATTGGCTGCGGACACAGCTGCTTTGGTTCCCTATTTGGGGAAGTAGGAAAAACCGACCCGTTAAAAAGTAGAAGCGAGCTCCTTCAAACTGACGGAAATAATCTCCGGAGAAGGGGAACAAAAGGTACAAAGGACAAAAAAACCAAACTCCAAGCAGAGCTAGGTGACTGGTGGGCGACCGAAAAAATCCGCTTGGTCTGGGTATCGAACCTGGGACTTCTCCATTGCCAGTGGAGCGCTCTACCAACTGACCCAACCGGGAGATAGACACCAGTAGAGCAGACGCGTTTTATCAGCCGCCACCAAAGGGTGAACGGCGGAAAAACCGGTTTTCTCTACTGACGTCTAACCCCTGGTTAGCTCAGTTGGTAGAGCGCTCCACTGGAAATGGAGAAGTCCCAGGTTCGATACCCGGATCAGGCGGATATTTTTCGGTCGCCCACCAGTCCTCTGCTCTGTTTGCAGATTTGTGTATCTCTTTTGTCCCCCTTGTTCCCTTTCTCCAAAGATTATTTTCGTCATTCTTGTCCAGCTCGCTCGCACATTTGCATTTAATTGTATTATAATCACTCCTTCAAAATGTTCTCAGATTCCGTCTACATGCTGTAAATATGTATTAAACAGTGTACATGTCGGGGAACCCCGGCTCCTTCGAGTTTCCTGCTCCCGTCCTGCCCGGAGATGGTCCTACAGTCAGCTTCGCTACCGGGACGACGGCGACGAAGTCGTAGCGGTCTCCATCGGACTCGCACAGCGCATTAGAACGCGGAACGCCGGCGTACGGCTCTCGCGTTCGACGACTGCAGTGAAGAAGCTACAGCTTTATGTCTACCCACTAATCATTCAAACCAGAGCTCCGCGTTCGAACACCGCCCGCCAACTCTCGCCTCCTCCTCGGACACAATTTCTCGGTGCACACGTGTTAGAATAAAATAATGATAAGAAGAAAAACAAAAGTATGAAGGGGCGTGTATTATAGGTAGGGTTCCGTGTTTTCGGAGTTCGGTTTTCGTCAAATTCGGAGGGTGCTTTTTGGAGTTTATTTTTTGCCGAAAATTCGGAGTTCATTTTCGCAGTGTTTGTTATTAAAAATAAATAAATAATAACCGGGTGTAAACGTATGCTGGACGAAAAAAAAAAGAAAAAAAAATGCGATTGTATCAATTAATATTTTCTTCAGTTGTATTTGGCGTTGGTCTGCCATTTCTACTGGCAATACTAATTTGTCCTACGACAAAAGTTGCACACAAGTGTTGCTTCCATAAATTTCGATGCCTTAAAATCAATAGACTCCTAGAGGTAGTCGCTGGGAAGCTTGTATAAATTCCATACTCTTTCATCAACCTACCGCGCGTTGTAATTGAGGATGTAATAGAGAAGTTTCAACTGTCCCTCTTCCCCCCTTTATGCAATCTACGGTACATACCTTTCAGTGTAACAAAAACACAACCTCTCCTTCCCTCTAAAGCACAAATAGTATGACCCAAACTGGAAACAGAAACAGTGGCGTTTGTCGTGACCCGAAAGTACAATGACCCGTTGTCCTGACCGAAATTTTAAACAAAACTGTGGTGGCATTTTCCCAGGACCGTTGACTCTACGCGCTTATCAAACCATTAAGTGTAAAATACTTGCGTGTTTGTGTGTGTGTGCGTTTGTGGGGTGGGGGAGGGGGGGGGGGGTGATTGGCACATCGGAATTCGGAGTTTATCGGATGGAAAAAATTTTTCGGCGGGTGTTTTTCGCCGTTTTTCGGGTGTATCCGAAAACACGGAACCCTAATTATAGATTTGTGCACTTTTTGTACGATATTCTGATTCCGCGTCCGAATGTCCAACAAGCCTGAACATCTACTGAGACGAGAGATCCAATAGCTAACGTTCAGGCACGTTGGATATTTCGTCTCGGTTGGACCTTCCGTCTCGATTGCCACGAGAAGCTTTGGGTTCGGGTTCGTTGGACCTCAAGTACCGTTGAACATCAGGGCGGAAATTCTGGGGAACGGGGTTTTTAACGAGTTCGAAATATAGCTCAGTGCTTTCAGTATATACCGAGAAAACCGGAAACCTAAATCCCTAGCTGCTTTTTACAACTTCAATAATAAAAAAAAAAAAAAAATGCCAGGCTTCCCTTTTTTTTTTTTTTTTTCTTTTTTTTTGGGGGGGGGGGGGGGGGGGGGTGTTGAGGGCTGCATATTTGAAATGATGTTCGCTTTGAAGGTGTTATCCCGTGCCATAGACACGTTTTCTTTGGATTTTTATCATCCTATTTCTTCCTTTCATCGGTGTTGTGTTTAACGACGTGGCTCTTTTGATTTCTATCATCTTCCTTTCTTCTGCGCTCAATATATATATTGGGTTGCGAGTCAGCGCCTTGTTATGGCTGTTTTCTTCTACTGTGTCTTCCTCTCTTGTGCGCTGTTTATCACCGTGAACAGAACCCCAAGACTCCCGGGAGGAAATGCAACCAGAGCTTTACTTAGTGTGTTTGACCCGGAACATGGACCGCACAGAACTTGTCTGTGAGGCTGCTTTTGTGTTTCTTCGGGAAACACATCCCCCCCCTATCTCGTTTCCTTCTCTTGTCAGTACGGGGACGTTTTCCAAGTAATCGCGTCCTCCACGCGCGTTCCCTGAAGGTACTGTTTTCTTAAACACGAGCCTCCATAAACGGCGATTTTTTTTTTTTGTCTAACACCGAAAATTGTTATTACAGCTACTACATGACGTCCAGATGAAGTCACAATAAAGCACTAGACCAGGGGTGGCCAAACCGCGGCTCGCGAGCCGCATGCGGCTCTTTGCTGGTCCAAGTGCGGCTCGCGGATCCCTCGTAAGGGGACACCGCCCCCCCCCCCCCCCCCCCCTCTTTCACCCCTTTCCGCGTTTCCCCAGGAAAAAAAGAAGGATTTGAGAATAAAGCATACTGCAGCTTGCAGTTTGACAGCCTCGTACTGCCATACGTACAGTCGTACCGCCTTGTGCCCCCCTACGTACAGTACCGTCAGACTCTGAACAAAAGTAGGCCAGGCCAGCTTGGCCACCCCTGCACTAGACGTTGACGACGGAGGTCTCTCCAGAGGCCTTTTCTATCGACATCTTCCGCAACGCCCGCATAGGAGGTTCGGAGAAGGTTTAACGTACTACAAAGTCCCGAGCGTCATATCCAACCCCTAACTCCCAGCACCCCCCCCCCCCCCCCCCCCCCCAATAATTAATCATCAACAAGAGTACAACGTTCGCACGAAAAAGTTCTTGGAACGTCGAGAACGGGACGTCCCGACAATGTCCCGAGCCACGACATTCATTGACGTCTGTTCTATGTCTTCCCGAGGACGTTCTCCATACACCCGAACCTCTCCGACGTGTTTACGATAAGTTACGTTGTGATGCAGGCTTCTTTGTGAGCTAAGAAAGCGAGCCTTTGTCGAGGTGTGCTGTCTATAAAAAATCTCACGCTCGGACTACCCAAAGAATGATTGATTGATTGCCCGATCGAATGGATGGATGGATGATTGATTGATTGATTGATTACACCCTCTTTAGTTAAATATATACGCGTCACACGGACTTTAGGTCACTCGTAAAAAGTGGGAAAGGGGAGTAGGGGATAAGAATTCAGCCTAGAGGTGTTGGATATTCGCTCTTTGGGTGTAAGCCCCAAAACAAAAAAATTAAACTTCTTTTTTTTTTTTTTTGTGGACTATGATACGCAACACCGGGTGGAGACTCCAGTTCGCATAATACGACAACTTTTCCACGTGCCCCTTCACTGCACTCCAAAGATTGATACATACAGCAGCAATGCACGCGGGTCGTCGAGCTTAGGGCAGCCTGCAGCCGACGAGGTACCGAGGAAGCCGCTATCTCGTCGTGCGCACGATCTGGAGGGGAGGATTTCCGATCGCGGGCGGGCGGCCTGTTTGTCTCAGGCCCCTGCGCGACGACAACAAGTGTCCGGGTCGAAGATGGAGCAGACAGCGCACAATAATCGCTCTCTTATCGGCCGGAACGCCGAAAAACGCACCAGGAACCGTCACGGGGAAGAAGACGGCAGCGGCGGCCTCTTTCCGATGTAACCGAGAGCCCGAAGCACAACGAGCGGAAACCCCCCACAGGCTTGCGGAAAGCGTTAAAACAGATGTCGGCAATCTTCTTCCCGTGCGTTTAAAACAGACGCCGGTTCAAATATTTGCGTTTCGACGTGCCCAAGTGTGCTGCGGTGCCTCGCAAACTGCTCGTGACGAGGGAACGCAAGGACGCACTGCAGTCTTGCGCACGTATAGATTACTCGATTACCCGAGAAGAAGAGTGATGGGCCGTTACGTGAAAAAAAAAGGAACCGTTACTTTTCCGATTGCACTTCAGATTCTCACAACGACAAATAGTTCTCGCGTTTTGAAAACGGGTCATTCTCGTACCGTCCATTATCTTGGATCAGAATCACCCAACTATCAACTACGAGCACTTGTCTCCTTAATCCATCGATATTGGTGAATTATCCCCTCCCTCCCTCCCTCCCTCCCTCCCTCCTCCCCGCATACACACACACACACACACAGCGCTCTCTCATCTTAGGGTCGAACGGAGTAGACCAACGCGCAAGACCCAAAGCGTTGCTCTGCATGAGCGCCCAAACGCTCACCACGAAGTCTTCGGCGCAATAAATTCCGCTTTGATCGACGGAAATACGAGCCATATGCCAGACTGTGAACTTCGACGACTCCGAGCTTTTACTGTGTTTTTACGTGTTTACACACCATCGAACTTGACGTTCGAAACTGATAGTTGTGGTTGCGACGTCACGGCCAGGAACCGCAAAGAGGGGGAGCAACGAAAACATCTTACCGCCCACGGGATAATCGCGCAAATGACGTGCCGTTGTTCAGTATCATCGATTGAGTGGAGGCTCGGGCGACTGCTTGCTACATCTAGACCGCGCAAAACTCGAGTCTTGACGAGCGATAGACAAGTCTCCTGTCGATAGCGCTCCGACGTCACGTTTCCGACGCCCTGGAATACGGACGCGCGCGACGAACGTTTCCGTTAGCTTTTAACTTTGGCCCTCGTGTTTCAGAGCAAAACACTATAAGAAAAAAAAAGTGAGGGGTGTTTAAAAAAGTAGTGCCCCTGCCCCCTTCCCCCCCCCCCCCCCCCCCACACACACACACACAAACACACACATTTTGTTTCTCGAACACTGCCGAGTCAATACGTATGAAATACACATAGAAGATTTGTGCATGTGTAATGCGCACGTTTTCTTGTGTGTGTGTGTGTGTGTGTGTGTGTGTGTGTGTGTGTGTGTGTGTGTGTGTGTGTGTGTGTGTGTGTGTGTGTGTGTGTGTGTGTGTGTGTGTGTGTGTGTGTGTGTGTGTGTGTGTGTGTGTGTGTGTGTGTGTGTGTGTGTGCGTGCGTGCGTGCGTGCGTGCGTGCGTGCGTGCGTGCGTGCGTGTGTGTGCGCGTGTGTGCGCGTGTGTGTGTGCGCGCGTGTGCGTGTGTGTTTTAGGTCCCGTCAGTTTAATTTTTACGGCTTTACGCCAGCAGGAAACTATGGAGTATGCCAGCCTTCAATCTGTACCAGCTCGTTCCTTGCTCACGTATCCATTTCAAACAACGCTGCACGCAGTGCATTCTTTACTAATCCAGATAGATGGGAGAAAAAAAAAAAAAGTTGGCGGTGTCAGTTAAGAATTATGTAGCAGAGATCGGACAGAAGCGCAGTTCAATAAGAGGTCGGGGACTGCCTCCTGGGTTTCGAGCTAACTCGTGGGAGGGCGAAAACTGTCGTGCTGGATCAAAATGTCTCCTGGATTCCCGTTATAGGCAGCCGGACATGCTGGCAACGTCGATAATAGACCCCTTTTCAAAAAATCCATCAAGCGACATGTTTTTTTGTTTGTTTTTTCTAGTGCCGTTTCGATAGAAAGCTCCGGCGAAACTTCGCTAGTCACAGAGTTGCCTCGAAATTGGTTCGACACGTTAGTAGGTGCGTCTAATCTACAGTAACCTAAATTAGAAGTCACCAAAATACTTTTTCGCAAAGTTATTCAATTAAAAAAAGAATAATTGGTCCGAGAGTGTTAAGAGGCTTTAGAAGCAACACTGGAGACAGGACGTCAAATTTTGTAATACACGAGCAGGAGCTCGTTCCCGACTGGTTACAACAAGTCTGATGCTTCCAAATGAATGCTAAAAAACTCGCGCAAGCAAAACGAAAAAAAAAAAAAAAAAAAAAAAGCGCAAAATACAGCCAGATTTCAAAGTCGAGCCAAATCACTGGACGCCAAGTTACTCGAGAGAGCGGGAAAATTCGAATGTTGGCTTTAGGGCAAAATCCTTCACGTACCGTTTTCTCAATTGCCATTTCTAAATATAGATACGATAAATAAATAGCATACCGGGAAGCGTAAAACCATGGTATTTCGTAAATGTGTTTCGTTTGGGGCAAAAGAACCCTCCCCCCCCCCCCCCCCCCCCCCCCAAAAAAAAAAAAAAAAAGAAGACGTCACAGTCTTTTATGTGTTGCTGGTGGTGACAGGACGCCCCGATCGCGGCCGATCACGCAGCTCGTTGTCTTCACTCTCCCGCGAGACCCTTTTCAGAAGTCCGCGCCGACGCCTGTCCGCCATTGCTCGCTCAAATCCCCTCAGCGTGTATTGGACACGAGGGTGACGTCAACGTTCGGCGTGAACTCGGGTGAGCTCGTATTAGACGCGAGCTCTGCGTCAGCCTTCGGCGAGGACTCGGACCCAACCACGCGCTTCGTGTCCAAGCTGGATGGATGGATGAATGGCTGTACCCTATGTAACGGGCGGTAGCTTGCGCCACCTAGCCTAAGCAATAGGGCGACCGCCACTGTTGCCGGGTGGAGTTTTAAAAAGGGTCTGTTCTCTGAACCAAGCCTTCAACCGTGCTCTTTTCGACTGCACCACTCCCATACACCGCACACAAACGATGGCAATTTCTTTTCCCACAAGCTTTCTTTTTGTCTTTTTTTTTATTTTTGACGCAAAGATTTTAATTCCTGACCGTCGTAAGCTGCGCGTGTCGGACCCAGACGCCATTTTCGCGGACTATTGCTGTACAGCAGCGTCCTTCGTGACGACCGTGATATTGCACACATGTTTGCAGGAAGTGCCAGCTAGAGCCACTAAATAAGCTGCGTTTAGAGTATCGGCACTCCGTTCCCCGACATTGTTGTGGGCGCCGCCATTTTGGCTCGTATACAGAGCAGACGCAACTGCCGATCGTCTCGATTCAAAAGTGCGATTTTCTCAGCATTGGATTCAGTGTTAAAAACGTCATGTCTTTGCTCTGTTGCAAACTGTTTAAACAATTGTGGAGGGCGGAAAAGCGTTTTTGTGTGATTTCCACTAAAGCTTCTGACAACCATGATTTTAAGCCACAAGATGGGTAAGTGTCGTTACTATGCAGTGTAGCTTATTTAGTGGCACTAGTGCCAGCGTTGCACCAGGTAAATTTTACACGTTATCTATACTTTAGCATAAGATATATATATATATATATATATATATAATGTCGAGCGTTACTTTACGAACAACCTTCATAGAATTCAAAATTTCGAGCGAAACAAAGTAATAGTTCCAGAGGCAGTCTACCTTGTTGTTCTTTCGGGGAATTTGATTTATGGCTCGTATATCCCTCCCGCAAACAACCATACCGCCCGGGCGACGTACGCACGCGCTCTTAAAAAAGCGAAGTTGTAAACTGCGCAGTTACTGCACAAAAAAAAAAAAAAAAGACGGGGAGGGGGGGCGAAAATGGCAAATGCCGCCAGCCGCTGCGACGGTTTATGGCCTATAGCCTTCAACTGCCGTCACCCACGGCGAACAAAACCGCAATTTCAAATGAAACGGGGCATTTTACCACCAAAGCGAAATACAACCGAAATGCCACGTCGAAATCCGCCAATAATAAAGGAAAAAAAAAAATTGCTGGTTTTTCAGCGTGTTGCGAGCGCGCGTCCGCTACAGGAGCAGCAACACTGGAAAAAGGTTTCGATATTTTCGTGGTAGCGTTTCTCTTGCTGTATGAATTATAGACCCGAGGTTCGACTGGTATGGCGATCTTTCGACCTTTTGGTGAACTTCGGCGCCAACTTTTACTATTATATATATATATGTATGTATTCCGTGACCGTTTAGAGACGCCGCAGGTGCCATACGAGTAGCAGAGAGTGTCAGACAGCACAACGCCAAACGCTCGTGGTTACATCTTATTCTTATACATACATCTTACATCTTATACATTTAGGTGTCAAATTTTCCCGACACCGCGCTCCCCAAAAATATCCCCTTGAGTAAAAATGAATTAAAATAAATATATATTTTGCATTTCACCTATACAGACTATATTCTAGAGTCTTACTCAAAACTGTATTGTGCTTAAAAAAAAAACAAAAAAAAACCAACAACAACAACAAACATCTAGACTGATATTAGCGAGTTTTAGAATAGGGGGCCTCAAAGCTTTGGGTGCCCCAAGCAGCTCGGGGCATCGCAATGGACATGCTCAGAAGTTCTGCGCATGCTCAGTGGGACACCCCAAGCTGTTTGGGGCACCCAAAGCTGTGGGGCCCCCTATTCTAAAACTCGCTATTAATGATTCTGTGGAACAAAGCAAGAAAACTGGAACAACACGACAAAACTGCGAAACATTTAGTGAGACGGATCTATGTCTCACTAAACGGCGTTGTCATATACACACGTTTCACGCACCACTAAGGAATGCGCAGTATATATAAAGAAAAAAGCTTCTCTGGAAAGTTTATTTTTCTGCAAATGAGTGCGGAGTACCTTCTCGAGTTCTCAGCATTCGCAGTAATGTAAAAAGCTTAATTTTCGCAAAAAGAAAAAAAAAAAATATTTGCAGATTTCGCGAATATGTAAGTTTAGGCACACAGCATACCGCACAAATACCGAAATTTCGCGCTAGTGAAATATTCCCGAAACCCACAGTCTGCAAAACTCGCAAAAAGCTGCACCCGCATTAAACAAAACATTCCACGCGGCATTCCATTATGCTTTCTAAACAATGCGGATTCCAAACGGGTTCCAGACAAAAAAAAAAAAAAAGTTTTTTTTTGCTAAAAAGGACAAAAAATAAACGTTTCCTCCAAAAATACCGGACATTGCATAACTCAGGCGCCTAGCGCTTGAAGCGCACACCGCCCATCTAAACATAGACATCCGCCGATAGTGACGACCCATCGGGCTGCATGTTTCGACTCTCTTGTATGAGAAAAGAGCCCATTCCTCGGAGGAAGCTGCGAACACGAGGAAAGAGCGGTCAAACGAGGACCCAGTGACGGCACTGGCGACGTCACGGAGGAGAAAACAAAGCCCATACATGTTTATCTATACCGCCCAAACATCCCACAGACGCAACGTACTAGCGATATATATCTATACCCTGTATACGCAAATCCGGAAAGCGTGGCGTCACGCGAAAACACGCTATCAAGTCGTGCTGTCACGTCACGCACCGCGGTGTCACACGTGTCAACACGTGGGACTGTGCCACGTCCTGGTAAATTTAGCGCGCCACAAAAAAATTTGGCAGGACGTTAGCCCGCTAAGTTTAACAGGACAGCCAGCTAAATTTAGCTGAACATCCGTCAGCTAAATTTAGCTGGAGACGGCACGGAACGGCGAAGACACACAAATCTTATCCCAATCTAAACCCTTCGACAATGAGAGATAAAATAGCGGACATGTTGTCCTGTTGGCGATTGGACTTTTCCGTCTTAATCTTAACTTGGATTTTTTTCCTTCAAATCTTAACTTGGATTCTTTTAAAATATTTTCCAGATTACCCATTTGCTACGGGCTTTCAGCCATGATGCACGTCCCGCCGTGATGACCATTCCGCCGTACCGAGACTCTTCGGTCGTACGTTCCCCGAGGACCGACCACGCCTTTTGCGGCGGCCACACTCTCCTGGAATGTAATCGTCGAAAACGAGTTCGGACGCCCGCGTGCGGGCGACCGAACCCTATCAGAGAAAAGTGTACTCCCGGCGATACGAGATAGCCTGCTGAAATGTCAAGATAAAAGGGGATGGCTTCGAAATGAAGGAGTGCCGGCAGATATCGGAACCAGATTGTACTAAAATAGCCAGGATTGCGAACTTGCACGTCAGCTTAACTCGGCAAACGGCCAAGACTGCGGTACCAGTGAGCCAATGAGCGGGTCGGAGTGGAGTTTGACACGTGACCATAACAGGCAACAACGTAGCACGTGACCGTAACGCGTGACTGCGTAAACATCGGAGTGCTTTCCTCCTGCGAAGAGCCGTCACGTGCTTCCACAGAGAACAGAACGAACGCGCTAGTGATGCAATTTGATCACTTTTCGAGGCATTCAAGTGCTGTAAATTGAATTCCTTTTCAAAGGCATTCAAGTGCCGTAAATTGAATTCCTTTTCAAGGCATTCAAACGCTGTAAATTGAATTCCTTTTCAAGACATTCAAGTGCTGTAAATTGAATCCCCTTTCGAGGCTTTTGTAATTATGATGAACACGTTTTGTCTGAAACAAATGTAATTTTATTACGCAACAACTGGACGTTATAGTTCGGATTTGTATTCAATAAATGCATTCCAGAAAGGGAAGTGTGTTATTTTTCACGGGCACTCAAAATGTTTCCGGCAACTCGCCTTTCAGTTCCCGCGACAGTTTGTTGTAGGCCTCGTATCTAAGAGTCAATACGACACTTTTTTTTAAGGTTCTATGTTTCGACGATAATAATTTCGAGGAAGTCCCGAACGTGGAGAAGATTTAGGCAAAAATAAATTAACTTCCACCCGAGATGGAGAGTAACTCGCTCCTAGGCGTACAGATCCGCAACTTAGTTTTAGAAGCTAAACAGCTCACTGCTGTAAGCTATTTGGGTTCCGTATTCAAAATAAAACCTGGTTTAGAGGTTGAAATTAGGGACGTTTAGCAAACCGCTACACGGCAACGGTTTGCTAAAGGTCCCTAATGCCTTGAGTAGCATTGCGGGCCACCCAGAGTACCACTACTATCGCTAATAAAGATTACTATTTATTATTATTATTACAGCCGGCGGCCGGTTAAGAACCCAGCACCATTCAAATCAAATCAAATCAAAGTTTATTTAACATCACCAAGTACAAAGTACTAAACAAATGATGTACGGAGCTCTGACAAAAAGCCGCAAGGGTGCGGCTTCACTGGGTCTGAGCCCCCTCTGCATATGCATAGTCCCATTGCAATGTAAAAAAACAAGCAAAAACGATTCGGGAACAGCACTGGTAATAATACACAATAACAAACGAGTAACGCAACATCAGCATCACTTACTAAACATTAAACAATCAACGCACACGAAGATATACAAGGTGAAACAATAGATCTAGATATATAAACTGCATGGAACATGAAACACTCATTTTTCCATTTCTAATTATCAAGTGAATTCGATAAAAATGGTACTGTAACATAAAGATTGATTTCCGTAATTCGTACGTGCATGAGGAATAATCCATGTTTCATTGTGACGTGTGTTATAAATGTTAGTGTTTCTTGTTAATCTAGATAATTGTTCTATGTTGTTGTTATTTAGTTTTTTTTACCGGCATAGTACCTCTTAAGCAGTATATCATTATATAAAAAGTGAACTGGACGTATCTTGAGACTTTTAAAAAGTGGCTCGGTATGCGCATCGTAGGGAGAGCCAGTGATAACGCGCACGGCTTTTTTCTGTAGTAAAAATACGTAGTTTAGTAAGGTTTGACGTGGTTGTAATCGCCAAAACTAGGTGGCAGTAGTTGATGTGAGAAAGAAACAGGGAATTGTAAATAAGCAATTTTATATTAGTGGGTAGAAAAAACCGCAACTTTGTAAGAATACCTACAACGCGAGAGAGTTTATTAGCAATTATTTCAATGTGTTTGTTCCAAATTAAGTGTTCTTCAAATACAACTCCTAGGCTTTTAACAATATCCACAGTAGAAGTCCCTATCGTGAGGGGGTTCTCAATATTTTCTTTCTGATTTTTAGGTCTGAAAAGTACAGCTTTTGTTTTGGACTTGTTAATAGCTAGTGAATTCAACAGGGTCCATTGGTTTAATTTATCGAGAACGTTATTTGCATGATATATTAATTGTCTAATATCGGAAGAATTAAAAAACATACTGGTGTCGTCGGCATACCTAACAAATTGGGTATCATTATCGATATTTATTACGTCATTAATATATATATTAAATAACAAGGGCCCAAGGATGCTACCCCGGGGTAACCCGGATTGAATCGCTTTGATATCGGACATCTTGTTGTTTATAACAACTTTCTGGAAACGAAACTGAAGATAACTTTTCAACAAATCTAGAAATACCCCTCGGAAGCCATAGATATCGAGTTTTTTAAGTAAGGTAACGTGGTTTATTCGGTCAAAGGCCTTTGAGTAATCTACAAAAACCCCTAGTGTTAGCAGTTTGTGTTCAATACCATGGAGAATCAATTCTTTTTGTGTCAGGAGTGCTGACTCGGTTGAACGACCCTTTCTGAAGCCAAATTGAAAGTCTGTGATTATCCCATGTTTTTCACAGAAAGCAGTCATTCTATCATTAATTAATTTTTCTAGACCTTTTGAAAAAACGGGAAGAATTGATATTGGTCTGTAATTTAATAATTCGTTTTTGTCACCCCCTTTATACAAAACGCTCACCTTCGCTAACTGCATACGCTTTGGAAGTACGCCAATAAGGAATCAGCTGTTTGTGAGCACATTGAATAAACGAGCGAACGAATAACTACAAATGTTGATTTAAAGCGGCGGTTTTTGGGGCTACCCAAAGTGAACGTATTTTCGTAAAACCCAGGCTTTGCTCCTTCCGGCATCCTATTTATCATATCTAAATCCAAGGTAACTGTCGAAGAAACGACAAATAAAGTTGATGCAAAAAACATTCCAAATTCTCCGCGCATCGGGGTAACGTCATTTGTATAACTTGCAAGTCCAGTAGAGGCTCTAATAAATCACTATTTTGAGCACTTTTTTTTTTTTTTTTTTTTTTTTTGCTGGTTTGATTTTTGTTAGCAATACTGTCACACCATCAAACTCCTCGTTACCCGTCTGGAATGAGCTGTACTGCCCATTAAAACGTCTGACGTCAGGTTTTCCGAGTTGGTCAGTCGAGGTTCTCAGTCTCCGAGACAAAAGTTAAAACTGTATTAACCTCGAGAAAAAAAAAAATAGTGTGAACGGTAATTTGGTTTACTAGCTCAGGGGAATATATTGATTTGTTGAATGGATTTCGAGGCAAAACGAGTGACCGTCAAAATTTTAAAAATCAAAACCTGCGAGCGCGCCACACGGCGTTGATCGTGAGACCTTCTCCGCATCGCGCAAAACAAACTTTTAAAAAAGAGGAAAAAAAAAAAAAAAACGCGAGGATCGTCGAACCCGTTGTCAACGAGACACGCATAAAAACAACAAAGGCTCCGTTCCGTCCCGAGGGGCTGTTGCTCGCACCGGAGGCAAGGCCGCGCAGAACGCTCCTCGCGCTTGGCAGCCTTGGCTCCGAGCAACAACGAGCCTCGCCAGCGCGCCGACCCCCGCGAGACGCTAACGTCGAACAATGGCTTCGCTACCTGGAAGCACTGTGACTAGGGACGTCGCAAACTTCAAGTCAAAACTAGGGTCCGAACCCAGGAGGTTGGATTCGACTGGTTCGGGAAACCTTCCAACTCCTAGACAAACTCGCCGAAGTTTCGACTTATGGACAGCGTGGCCCCAACACAACAATTTTTTTTTTTTTTGGTCGGGGGAAAAGGGGGAGGGGGGGGGGGGGGTCATTTCAGGCGTGCGCGAATAGCGCAGTGTTATCCCTAGCTACCGCCACGTTGAGTCGTACAAAAAAAACAAAATGTCTGCAAAGAAAGCGTACACAGATGCTCCACGCAAAACATGCTTCCAACGTGATTGGGGCGAGTCTGTTTCTTGCGTTGGAAAACTGGACGCTCGAAAAGGGCGCCGTCCAAAAGCCACGGCTTTTAATTCATTAAGCGTCGTCACCCTTCAGTAAGAATGACACATTCGCCGAGGCAGTTGATGGGGCGGTAATAAGCACCCTTCAGGCCAAAGGCACTTCATCGTTAAAGGGAAAATAAAGAAGAAAAAAAGTGTCCACCTATTTGTTGGGGAAATAGGCCCTTTTTCAATTTAAATTCAGACTGGCAAACCTTGGTCACCCTATCGTCATCTCAGTGAATCTGTTATATGTGTGTAAAACTCTAGTCGCGGCCTTCTTGAGGCCGACGAAAGAAAGTTAAATATACTAGGTTATACATACGGTATAACCGAGCGTAGAGACATCAGTATTGCACTGATGTCTCTACGCTCGAGACATCAGTGCAATACGACGCACGAATTAGGTACAACATCTGGGTAAGCATTGATTTCCGAGTGTGGTTAGAGCAATCTCTCGGCACACGTTTGACCCTAGAGCCTTTTGATAACGGAAATCTAATCGAGACGTTCGAGGGTCACCACTTTGTACCGGTCAGTCCTTAGGAATCCACACCTTGCGAAATTGAAACAAATCGAAAACCTTAATCATAGAGAAATCGAAGAACCAATTCTCGCCTGCCGTTGACAGGCCAAAGCGACGGTGCCCGATTAAATACAGTTTCACGACCGCTATTAGTTTGTCGAAAGCGAAACTGCTTTTTGAACCACCAGGGCCGGTTGGCTCGAAGCCGATTAACTTCAAGCGCGGTAAAAAAGTGAACCGCATTTCCCTACGAGGGGGAATTTTAAGTCACGTGACCGGCAGGGTAAGGACGGCGGGGAAACATGGCGGTGCCCCTGCGATCGAGCGTCGCTCGCTCTGAAAATAATATGTCGTAGTAGCTGCAATAACGGGCGCGTTAGTGAGCAATGAATGGTCCCGGATGCTTTCGCTTTGCCTTCCCTCACTTAAAGGAGCTGTGCAACGATATTTAATTGGAATGTTTTTCTCTCCTGGCACACCTGGGACTCAAGGATACTCACACGCAACGCCATTGGCCAAGAAACTCCTTTGTTGCGGTGTAATTTCAAGGACAAAAGCGACCATTTCCATTCAATCTCTCCTTGGCAAAATTTGATGACGTAACTCGGGGATCGCAGTACACCCAAGTGACGATATTTGAATGCGGTTCATAGATTGGACCCGAGCATTGCGTGGGCACTCGACTTGGGCTCGTGACAATTGCTAGCTCGAGAAGCATTCGGGTTGTGACCCGTGTCCAATCGCTGCAACGACGACAACAGCCGAGCCGTAACAATGTCTGGAACTCAGCGCGTGTCCTGCGCTTTGCCAACCCCACCGCGTGGCTATGATCAACACTGGCGGCATATAATCGGCTCCAGATCACGTGGCCGCTTGTTCTGGCTCCGAGTTGAGGGGGTGAACGCTGCTCGTTTTTCTTTTATTTTTTTCTTGGACTTCTATTGCGTGGGGTGAAAAACGAACGCGTGTTTCATAGGTCATTAACGTCAGGGATCCGTTTTAAGCGGTATTTGCGCAAAGTAAAAAAATTGTTGCATAGCTCCTTTAAATCGTAAAGCACGAGCAATGACCTCGCCGCTATTTCTTAGATAGTATTTCGATTCTGGCCATTCCTAAGCCTAAATGAACGCGGTAATTGTCGGCATCGCAACGTCTTTGGTATACTACTGTAATAGATTGCCTTGACTCAGTAGGTCGAGTACTGACAGCACCAACGAGGTAGAGGGGCTTAGAGCAATACAACGGTATCCCGTTCTGGGCTTAGAGCGATTAACTGGTATCCCGTTCACTAGCCAATTGGCTGCCGCCATGTTGTACAATTTTGACCATTAGATACGTGACCGTACCAAACACTGAGGCTTTTACGTATAACTGAGCCGAGACTTGCGTTGCGATCGCTGTAAAAAACATCACAAGCTATTTTTTTTTTTCAAAACTTTTAGCCCCAGAGATCAGCGTCTAGCTCCGATAAAAACCCAAAATACAGCACCGCGGCTGACGGTATCCAGCGGAGCCATTGCGAAGCTGCTAGAGTTTGTGTCGTAAAAGCACATTTTGGACTTAAAGGGGCACTGACACATCAAAATCGTAATTTATTTTATTATCCGAAACGATTGAAAATGATGCCGGGACATTACCCTAAAAATTCGAAACTTGGGAATTCAGTATTTGTGAATTAAAAAAACAATTTCCAAATGCCGAATTTGAAGTTCCCGCGCGATCCGCGCCAGCGCAGTGAGTCAAATTTTGCGTTCTCCTGCGACTCTACTTTCTTTCGGACCTCCGCACCACGCTGTGAAGCAAAGCGCCGTTGCTACCGCGACCCGAAGAGAGGAGGAGGTGAGCACGCGGGATAGAAGGGAGCCGACGCGGGGAAAAACCGGTCTTCCCCGACTCGGCGATAAGCCTCAGCTCGAGCGCCGCCAAGGTTTCCGAGGGAGAACAGAAATTCAGGAGGCGACATCACACCGAAATCTGATTTTTGGTATTTCAAAAAGAAAGGCCGTAGTGCGTTCGTCATTGCGTTAAAAAACATGTTTTACGATTGCCGTTATTAAACGTTATAGAAATGTCGCCTGCAAAGCTTCTAAATTTCCTGATTTTTGACGTCACCGATCAAAAGAAGCAAGGAGGTTAGCGCGGGAAATATAAACGCCCAAAATAAAAAGGCGCGCTCGCGCGCGGGGAAAATTTTTTTCGCGATGCGGTTTTTTTTTGCGTGTCTATGGCTACAACTTGCCTCATTTTAGACAATAAAAAAGAATACGACCTTTGGGGTGTCAGTGCCCCTTTAAATCAAAGGAAACATAACTTATCTCGTCTGCATTGTTATTAAAGATCAATAAGCAATCATCTGTGCGCGGTACATTGCTAAAACGTAGAACTATAAGGTCACGTGTCTAGAGGTCAAAAATGTCCAACATGGCGGCGGCCGATTGGGGGGTCACTTTCAGCTGCCAGTCTATCGCTCTACAAGGCCCTCTACCTCGTTGGATGGCACGAAAAAGCATACAGCGTCCCGATATACCTTTTGGTAAATTTTCTATGCACCAAGGTCCATGCTGCGAGTGTAGATACACGCGATGCACGTGCTGGCGTCTGTAGTAGCAACTGTTCTAAAGCAAAAGCCTAAGGGAAATTTCGCCTTGCACGCGCGTTCGTCAAAGCCGCCCCGCCCCCCCCCCCCCCCCCCCCCCCCCCCTTATGATTATTCACTTCGAATCTTTTATACGGGAAAGGCGAGCGCGTGCGCAGCGCAGAATGACACTTTCAGCGTTGTCCACGATGCTTGGGTAATTCAGCAATAGGTCTATTTTCACTAGAGTCGAATTACACGGTTTTCAATTTATGATGGTTTTATATACAGTTCTTACATGCTGGCCAACCATGCTGCCGGTGTACCGCCCGCCCTTCACTGCTCCCTTTTCATCGTCGTTTCTAGCACTGACCTTCGTCGTCCCCTTTTGAAGTTGGAAGAAAATTTCAACCAAGCTTGTCTTCACTTGATACAACCAAACGTTTAGAAACCTTCCAAACAAGGGCTAATTTAGTTTTACCTCATCCAACACCACGAGCAACAAAAGGTGTTCCTTAAGCTCAAATGTATGCCGCGCTTTGTTGCGAAAACCCGGCAGCGCGCGTTCTTCGGGTCCCCCCTTTTCGGGAACTTTTCCACGAAAGCCACTAATATTCGCTACAACCGGTAGATGACACCAACTACCACCCCATAATAAAACACGGAGCTATCGCTCATCCAGCACCCGTCAAACGTGGCTAGGTACTTGTAGGTAACTAGCAGAGAAGGGCGGTTAACTTTTTGCCGCGGTAAAAGTTATCCGGCTTCTGGTAAACAAGCCCAGATAGCGCTGAATATTAAAAAAGGGTCTATCAAGCTGCCCGAAACTACCTCGTCGAATGGGTCTTTCATATTGCTAGAGACTCTACCTAGTCACTGACGGCTGCGGGGCGTGGTTTCGCCTTTCTCGACGATGAGCTACGCGCAGAAAGATGAGAACCGCAATGACGTCGCACTTTCGACGCTGCTATATAGCGGCTGCGATCTGAATCGTAATGACACGAAGTATGGTAGACCACCCGGGCATGTATTCGCACCTTTTCTGTTCGGCCACAAAGTCAGTGGCGACATCTATTGGATAGCCCCGGCCACTTCCGGTTCGCGTCTATTTCCTTCCTTTTTTTTTTTTTACTCGTCATTCTTTTATTGTAAGAGTGAATTAAGCCTGACAGTGCCGTAAGTGGCCATTTCCAGAAGATAGCGTGTATATTTGATTTCGCAAATACTGCGAAACTTGCCGCCGTTTCCTTCAAAAGCGGAAGACATTGGGGGGGCTATTTGCACCCTGGAGACACCACATTTCAACTCACGCGAGGAAGAGCGAATAATTACAGCTTTCCAGTACTGGGTTCAGGGACGCACGCGTTGTGTGTGCAGTGATGTGATTGGCCTAAGCCATTTTGGAGCACCTTTTGGAGCAGCCAAGACAGTGTTTTGGAGCAGCAAATGTGGCTTTTGGAGCAGCCAAGACAGTGTTTCGGAGCAGCACAAGTGACTTTTGGAGCAGATATTCTTAGAAAAATAAAAATATTCCTTTTAAGTGCTGTACAAGCGAAGGGCACTTTGTGTTTTGACTTCTGTAGTGTTCTAAATTGACGTGTTGTGACGGAAGCTCCTGCCTGTGTTTTTACTGCTGAGACATCCAACAAGTGTACAGTGCTGTAGGCGTTGCCGAGCGAATCCGAAAAACCGCTTGCCACAGTTTTGCTGGTTCCCGGCGTACCAGAATTTCGTCTAAAAAAAGAAAACGTAAAAAAAAAAAAGATTGCAAGCGTCGGAGCTAGTGCCACTGCCGTGCAATCAAGTTCACAAACACGTGCGGGCAACTTCAGCAGGCTTGCAGTCGCGCGTGCATCGTCGCACGAGCGGAGACAACGGTTGATCGATCGAAACCGAAACCATGGGTTCAGCGGGCATACATTGCCTTCTTTGTTTTAGCTCACTTCTCTTTCAGCAACTTTCTTTCGCAGCAGATTTTTCACGTACCGGAATCTCTCTCGAAAGAAAGCCCACCGAGAGAAACCTATGTAATCAATACTTCGACACAGCAGTCTTTGAGTTGAAGAGGGATTTTCGTAGTAATGTATGATTAAAAGGCGGACAGGAATTTTGATGACCATGCTGTGGTACTTAGTTTCACATTAGAAAGCGTCATATCCGCAGCGACGTGGGGACGGCAACACCCGACATCGCGCGACCACAGTGACTCTGAAGGCAGGGGCCAAATATAGTTTTCTCACGACTGTTGCTTTCAGGAGCGAGTGCTCCAGTTCACAAAGTAACTCCCGCCGCCCAAAAACGCGGTTTCGTTTCACAGCACGACGGCATGGCTGGTACCCGGCACGCTCTAGCGTCGGAGCCTCCGCACACACCCGCGTCTATTGTTGCAAATATAAAACAAAACAAAAAAAAAGACGCGAGACGAGATCCACGGGACGACGATAGCGCGAAACGCCAGATGGCGGGAAAACCATGCAGGACCGGATGGATAATTCATGGAGGGTACTTGTGTCGCTTGGCCGCTTGCGCCACATAATATAGGCAAGTTCAATACGGTGCTCAGTTTAGTTACAATTTAAAAAGGCAAACGACATTTTTTTTTTTTTTTTTTTTTGCGCAGGTTATTTATATTTTGAGAAAAAAAAAATGTAGCAGGATGTAGCAGGGTTAGCCCCTTGGCGCAATTGGCGCAGCAATCACGTCACTGTGTGTGTGGTACTCCGCAGAAGAGAGCTACTACGCAGGGTCAGAATTAACACGCACCACATCCCAAAAAGCAAAAGAGGCAGCACGCGGGTGGAAATTTATTGGACGTCAGTGGAACGGTCTATATCAGGGGCGGCCAGGCTGACCTAGCCTAAGAGCCGCAAACAGAACCACGAAACTTCCAAGAGCCGGGGGGGGGGGGGGGGGGGGGGGGGGCAAACTTTTGTTCAGGGCTAAAAAACAATCTCGGACTACTTTCAATTTATCCGAGTCATAAGCGGTCCAACTATAGACGCTTTGCAGCAGCTGTGCATGGGCGCCGCCATAACTGACCTTCAGTTTTTGTTTCCTCTTATTTCGTTTATTGCACTTCATCATTACCATAGCAGGCCAGGTTATTGCCACATTATATTCAACTGGGTTCTTTTGTAAAGCATCGGCCTTTGGAGAGGATCGGCAACTACTGTTTCAGTTGCTCGGCATCTCGGTAAGACAAGAGAAGGTCAGCAATGGCGGCTGTAATTTGGCACGTGTGTAAAGCGTCTATACGTAAGGTAGCAGTAGCACAAGACTAACAAACCGCAACCTGTCTTTCGATATCAAAACGTGTTCCATTTCTCTACTTGGGGAGGTGGTCGTATGACCGGGAGGGAGGCGTGGAAGTGAAAGGGGGGGGGGGGAAGTAGGGGAGGGGGCCGCGAGCCGCACTTTAACACGCGGAGAGCCGCATGCGGCTCGCGAGCCGCAGCTTGGCCACCCCTGGTCTATATGATACAAAACAACAGTGATGCCACCTTCCCCCCGCGTTGACTGCTACACGATTATTCCTTGAACCAGAGTGTTGAACTGTGCAGTTGGTAATAGTTTAACAAGATAGAAATAAGAAGTACAAAAAAAAGAAAAAAACAAAAAAAACAGGATCAAGTTGTACCACCGGCAACTAAACTTTATTGCAAAGAAAAAAAAAAAAGGAAGAAAACACAATCACAATATCTAATCTGTTAGCATCCGATTTCATCCTGTTAAGGTGTCTTCCTTTTTTTTAAAGTATAATAACGTTAAGTTGAGAGGTACAGCTGTTGCTCTGTCGCAAATGTTCCTTTCGTGGCCCTCAGTTTTTTTTTTTTTTTGGTAGCTGTATTTTTATAATGTCAAGTCATTCACGATCTTTAGGAAATCCGTGGACGAGGGGGACTTTGATCGCGCGCCTTATGCAGCATTCCTCACGCCCAATGAGCACGCGCCTGGTTAGGATCGCGCAAAGCCATTTATGCGGGTATGCCGGAAAGCTTCACGCTCGATAGCACGCCGACCCAACAATAGGAGTTTTCGTAGATCGTTTTCGCCGTCCCGCAAGGCCCTCCGCAATCCGCTACGATAGCGGGAACTCCACAGTCAAGGCTATCGGCGCGCAGGCGCAGTAGCAACTTCTTCGTTGCGGAACGCTTAGCGGAGGGGGCAACGCGGTCTACGAAAACTCCCTAATAACGCAGCGGACCATACCAGAGGCTGCGATTCGGTGAATACGCAACGAATCAACCACAACGCCACTCCGTTTTTTTGTACGCTCAGCTTCACAACACTCTGGCTTTCGGTCACGATCCCTAATGTATACTACTATCGCCTACAATACGGATGACACTGCAAAAGGCCGCCACTTACTTATTTCGCATGACTGCCATTTTTTTTTTAGTTGCTTTACGTTGGATTAGACAAAAAGCCAGATAGAGAGTGGTAGATCACAGTGATCAAGCAGCTAAATTACACGATTCTACCCCTATAAACCTATTGCTTCCCATGGTCTTTTCTTTTTTTTAGCATTTTTGAGCGAACATAATTCGGGCAAATATTACGAGCGTAACCATCGAGACACTGCACGCCTCTTTGTCACTGACGTCGGTATTTGTGGCGACATTATCACCAAAAAAATTCCCGTCGTGTTTTTCAAGCCCGACTCAATCGAATGGAATAGGCCATTGCTCCGGCGAAGTTGGGCAAGGCTAGTGGCGATGAAGTGATCACGCTTCCGGTGCTGCCCGGTGATTCACGACGGACGTAGATTGCGCCATCAACGAATCTATTATAACTATTAAAAACTTAACCTTAATGTTTGGCTCGTATAACGAAGATATTCCCTCTTGACACGAAAAAAAACAAAAAACACAGGCTATGCGTCCATTCATCCATTGATTCGTTTTGGATCGATGCGGTTAATTAAACTTAACGTAAGACTGATTTCAGCGCGAACACCGCTTCACGATTTAAGACAACCCTGAGACTGGAGAAAACAAGAAGGACCAACACGACGAAACCTCAAACCCCAGCTGCTGCTGTGGTTTGAGATTTCGTCGTGTTTGTCCTTCCTGTTTTCCCCAGTCTCAGGCTTGTCTTAAATCATGAACGTAAACCAGCTCGCCTGCGCCCTATCACTCATTTTCAGCAAACACCGCTTCGCCGAGTTATACTATATTGATAAAACGGAAACGACGCGATGAACATCCACTACCCGGGTTAGACAAATCCGTGGACACAGTTGACTTCGCCTTTCGAGTTCTATTAGGTTCGCAGGTTTCGAAATTTAATATTCGACGTTCGAAAAGTTTTACTTTTCTGCGCTTGTGCCTAAACTAAAAAAAAGCTTGCGCCACCTGGCAGAGGGAGGGAGGGAAAGAGGGAGAGGGTTGCTAAGTTTTTACAAATCCGCTAAATCAGTGAAAATGTACACCTTTGCGTTCATTGTATAGTGCGAAAATACTGTTCATTATACTCGAAAATTTTAGATCGAGCAACTTTTTCTTTTCTACAAATTTGAAATTTCCGTGTAGAAGTCGGACAACACCGTTAAATTAAAAATTCCAACTTCGTGGAACTCGGCCAGAAGTTCGACCGTTCGCCGAACAATAATCGAAAAGCTCGAGGTTCGGCGAAAAGTTCCATCTGAAACAACAATACGCGACTCGTGGCGCCTCCCAAGAAACAGGGTGACTCAATCGGACACCCGAGAAGCAGGAAATCCACCGAACTCGAGGCACGGAAGACGAACGGAAGACGAGCTCGGCGTGCGCGAAGGATGGTGCCCGAGAGGTGACTCAAGTGAGCACCGCCATCTGGGAGCCACTTGTCCTTCACCGATTACTCACCCCAACCGCCGCCGTACACACGCGTGGGTGCCTCTGGTAGTCACTCCCAATGCCCATACAGACCCCATCCATATGCGAAGACGATGAGCGAGGAATTCTACTCCTCCAACGCCGTGACCATCTGGTCACTGCGAAGGCCACGGCGACAGTGACTTGGCACAACCGTACAAATCGGTGAGACAAATAGTGAAGAAACAAAAAAATATGGCTACTGGTTACCAAACTTGATCTGTCTACACCCGATTCCTCCCCCTTTGGGGTATATCAACAACCTCTTTTTTTCTTTTTTCTTTTTATGCGCACAGCAGTTTGGAACAGGTGGAGAAAAAGCTCGCGCTGCAGATCCCAAGCATCCCGGGTTCAATTCCCACTCCTGTCCCTTTCGATTGGATGCGAAAGGTACCAGCGTGCGTTCATGTATTTACTACTGCGAGATACATGTTACAGACCGCCGTCTAGCAGAGATAGAGATAGACCACTAAATCAACTCTTTTTAGAACGACTTGAAGCTCGTGGGAAACTCGGGGACGCACCAAAGTTACCAAGCACTCGTGAAGCAAGGGCAAAGCTAGCAGTGGCAAAACGCGGATGATTAGATTATTATCGCGCTCCGCCACTGCAAGCTTTGTGCCTGCTTCACGAGTGATAGCTTTGGTGCGCCGCCGAGTACCCCACGAGCTTCAAGTAGCTCTACAAAGAGTTGATTTAGAAATAGCTGTACCTGCTTCCGCTGCGTTGCGCGAGTACAGCGAAACAGATGTTGATTCCACTATTTTCCACGGGGTGCGGTGCCGTCGATGCCGAGAAGCGATCCGATGGTAAACCGAAACTTAAAAACCCGTCGAAGTTGCGCTGTCTTTCAGAAACATGTAAAATGCAGCGCGTGCCTTCTGTCGCACTTCAATTGTTTTATTTAGTGGTTTTCGATGATCCTCAGCAAGTTTCCAATTTAAACATGCCCTTAAACTCATTAAAAAAAATATGCGAAAATAGTTAACAACTTAATTATCCCGAACTTTAATAATTTTCTTAAAAAGGCCCCAGGATACATTCCGTTAGACGCATTTGCATTGGTTTTGAGTTATAAGCTTCTAAATATGAGAGCAAGTGCCGATGGTGGGTTTTGACGATTGTCGTGTGTGGCGTTTTTGAACCACTATTAATCTCAAAGTATTCAAAAAAGAGCTTCTATTTTGTTTTATTGTTATATATAGGCAAGTCGGTAAAACGACATTTTAAGTACTATTTATTATTCGTCGCTCCAATTTTTGAAAACATCCCCAAACATGCCTCCGCGACCAACTGTGACCTAAATTGCGGATTTTTTTTCTGAGTCGACTATGTTTAGTATCGCTTTTAAAATAATATCACGCGTAGAACCTCTCCTTGCCTTCCAAATTAAGCAAGATTTGTGCCTTTATGATGTACGAGCACCGAGAAATAAATTATGAAACAGAGTAGGTTTTCACTTTTCCTTCAATTTCAACACGCTGTATTAAAAAAAAATCATTTTTTATTGCAAGCAGTGAGAGAGTGCAGGCGAGCTGGTAATTAATCGACATCTTGTAAACCCTGAGATGGGGGTCCGTTTTTTTTATCGTACCCCATCTCAAGGTTTACAAGATAACATTTTTTTTTTCATTTTTTTATTATTTTTATTTATTTATTATTATTATTATTTTTTTTTTTTTTTTTTGCGTCGCGTTTATATCACACTTTTCTTTTAGCCAGAATACATTCCGTTAGAGGTGTATGCACTGCTTTTGAGTTTTAAGCCGCTAAATATGCTAAAAATTATTCTGTTCTGTTATCAACATGAATTTCGCATTAAAAATATAAAACTTCGAAATTAAAAAAAAATAGATTTCCAATAGGAAGTGCATTTTACTCTAATGTTTTACAATATTATACTTTGATGCATAGGGTTTAGGCTTGAGGCCTCTCTAATCATGGCACCAGCGGAAAATGTCTGAAAACCAGCTTTCGGCAGTTGCAATATTATACGCCTAACGACATCAATGTCTTTTATATGATTATTTATTAAATAAACGTCCCTTAGATTATTATAATGAGGAATTAATAAGATATACAGCTATAACCCATAAACCCACCATCAGCATTTGCTCTTTTTTAGCATATTTAGGGGCTTAAAACTCAAAACTAGTGCATATACCTCTAGCAGAATAGATGCTGGCTAAAATAAAAGTAAAAAAAAAAAAAACGCTTTAACACAGCTTGTTGTTATAGAAAAAAAGGTTAAACCTTCTCTGTTTCATAATTTATTTCTCAGTACTCTAACGTGATTAAGACACGAACATTGCATAATCTGGAAAGCAATGAAAGGCTCTACACGTGGTATTATTTTAAAAACAAAACTAAACATAGTGGACTAATAAAAAAAAATCCGCAGTTTAGGTCACAGTTGTTCGCGGTGGCATGCCTGGGGATTATTACAAAAATTGGATCGACGAATAATAAATAGTACATAAAATGTCGTTTTACCGACTTGCATATATATAACAATAGAAAAAAATATAGAAGCTCTCTTTTGAATACTTTGAGATTGAGAGTGGTTCAAAAAGGCCACACGCGACAACCGTCAAAACCCACCATCAGCGCTTGCTCTTTTTTAGCATATTCAGAGGCTTAAAACTCGAAACCAGCGCAAATACCTCTAACCGAATGTATTCTGAGTAAAAGAAGGGTGCGAAGAAAACGTGACACGGAAAAAAAAAAAAAATAGATTTTTTTTTTTAAATACAGCGTGCTGAAATTGAACAGAAAGCGAAAACCTTCTCTGTATCATAATTTATTCCCGAGTACTCGTTCATGATAAAAACACAAACTTTGCTTAATTTGGAATACAATTAAAGGTTCTACACGTTGTATTATTTTAAAAGCGATACTAAACATAGTCTACTCAAAGAAAAATAAAAAAAAAAATCCGCAATTTAGGTTACAGTTGTTCACAGAGGTATGTTTGGGGATTTTTACAAAGATCGGGGCGACGAATAACAAATCGTACTTATAATACCGTTTCACCTATTTTTATATATATTACACTAAAAAATATAGACGCTCTCTTTTGAATACTTTGAGATAGAGTGAGATTAAAACACGCCACACACGACAATCCTACAAACCTCGTCATTCTTTCCCGCTACTTTGAGATTTTTTTTCTCAGAAACTAAACATGTCAGGACATTTAAATAAAAAGGATTGTTCTTCTTAAAACATGCTCCACAAAATATAAAAATTTGAAGCAAAATAAAAAATACGACTGCCACTCGCCGCCTGGATCCAAATGAAACCGCTCATATATATATATATATAGATAGAGAGATAGAGAGAGAGAGAAAGAGAGAGAGCATTAACACCGTTGGTACAGCGTGGTACGGGCTTGGGTAGTTGGGTGCATTGTGAACCTCAACAATAAACACCGGCAGGTTAAAAACGAGACATCGTGTCTATTTCTTTTTTTTAATCCCCGTTTACAAAGTAAAATTGTGGAATTTCCGCGCCAAACTCGCGATAAGTGTTTGAGACGGCCGAGCCGTGAAACGCGGATTAATTTCAACCGCACCGGGATTGTCCGATGATCGACAGACAGAAACTCTTCCCCGCGACAAGCCTCCTCTCCTATGGCCGCCTTTCGAAGTCACTCGAGACTCGAAATCGGGGATTTATTCGGAACTGTCAACCTCAGAGGGTACACTATAAAGCACCGTCTGGAAATGACACGGGGGAATCTTCCCTCGACGTCACCCACAAGCAGGTTGCGTCGAGAAACCCAAGTTCAGCGTTGATCCAAATGTCAAATTCGTGACTTTTCATGCAGGCAGCGCTGTGAGAAATACAGACCGTGCATACACGGCACTTCGCGAAAGTTGCGCTCTCGCAAATTTTATTTCACGTTGAAATAACCCGAGACTGGAGAAGAGAAACATCACTATACTGATGTCTCTCAATTCCCCAGGCTCAGGTTAATTGAACGTGGTTATTACTCTCGCCTGCACCCTTACTATATTTTCTTTGTAAACGTTGCTTGGGCAAGAACCGAAAAATAATTCTCGCAAATCATTTTTCCTTGATCTTTTCTTCTTTTTTTTTTTTCTTTTTTTTTTTTTTTTATGAAAGGAAGAATGCATATTTGAAAAGGTTCTCCGAGGTCAGTTAAGTTTTGAAACCAGGCAAGTGCTTCATCCTTGTGGCTAATTAGGGAAGATTATGCGGCAATGCATGGAGTAGGCATCATCGAGCCTACAGGGTGAATAAAGCATAATTATCCGCCTTATTACGGATGGTGCCACAATTTCGAGCCGAGAGAAGGTACTCTAGTAAACGCCTATCTTGCTAGTTAAACCATTCTTAGCTTTCTTGGACGTAGTCCCGCAAAAACACATGTAAAAATAAACAAAGATAAAATCAGGGTGTCTAGCAAATTACTATTTTGAAATTCCCCGACTTTTCCAGGTTTTCCCCGACAAATTCAGGTGAAATTCCCTGGCCACTGTAGAGGCGGTTAAATATGTAAGACCATTACAACACAAGGCATGAGCATTGAGCACTTTGAGGATCGTTTTGCACGGGCTTAATCCAACTTGCATATTCCGAAATATTCGGGTTCGTCCAGTCGGGATTAAACGAACACTTTCTCGCCGCCAACATCGCCAGTGAAGAGGCCTCTATCGGAAACACAATGAAAACACGACGTTCAACCACACACGTCAATAACCGTATGACAGCATGGTCGCCAGATGCACACTCTCGGATACTTTCGGCTTGGATTCGATTGGGGTCTGCGGCTTTTCCATTTGTCCCTAAATCTAGTAGCTCTAATTAGATTTAGCCTAGTGTCGCGCCCTCGATCCACTCCAATCCAAGGCTTGTTCTGGATTTGTCAGCTGTTCCATTTGCATCGGGTGAGCAGAGCCTGCGCTCAGCTCTAAGCAGAATTTATTGCATATTTTCCTGCCCTCAAGTCTTTGCTCAAGGCACTTGATGGCGTTTCCGGCTCATTTTCCTTGACTGGGCTCGCTTTTTGACAATATCCATAATTCCCGGTCGCTAAGCTCCCTAAAAACAAGCTGCTTCTTTTTTTTTTTTTTTCTTTCTTTTTTGTGTTAGTGTGTGTGTGTGTGTGGGGGGGGGGGGAGGATATTTAGGTTTAAGTATATACTTCGGGCCTCGGGGGAAAAAGTGGCTGCAAGAGAAGTTCAGTCAACGCAAGGCGCCGACGAGGTTAATCAAGCAGCCCGAAAAGTGCTGCGTCACGGCTGTCACCCCGGCTAAACCAATTAAGCCTAGCTAACCCGGCATGATTTTTTTTTTCTGTACGCATGCATTTGTTTGTATGTCTTAAATCTAGCCTTTTTGTGCGCTCTGACCTGGGGTGAAACGAAGTTTAATCGCCGACGCGCCCGGTCAAAGCTCTCAGGACGAATTGAGAGTTGTTTTGTTTTCACCATGTCCCCATGTTGCGTCCGGAACCGAGTCAGGTTAACAGAATCAGCCAACCACTCGTTCGGCTGACACAAAACTGCAGCGGAACCGATTAAAAAAACAATGCAAAAAAAAAAATTGTAAATACAATTTTTATTTAAAATGTAGCAGAATTATTTTTCTGGTGAAAGGTAATACACAAAATACACTCATGTTATATCCAACATTTCCACGGAGCATACTTAAAGTATATTTTTAGGCTACGAACAGTATGCTAAACGTGTACAGGATGGATGGGTGGTTTTGGCTGCACCCTTTGTATGGGGCGGTAGCTCGCGCTACCTATCGTAAAAATATTTACACCCCTCGCTTCCTTAGTTGTTAGATTCGGTTGACTGGACGGCACCGTTTCGTGTGCTATGCGTCGAGTTACATATCGCATGTATTAACTGCAATTTCTTTAGTTTAAAAATCATGTCTTAGATCACAGTTGAAAATCTTCCCTAAGGTAATTCCATGCATAGGCGAAAATCAAGGCCCCGAAAAGCTGATAGACTTCTTGCGTTTATATTTATTATATTCATCACATTTTAATATTAGGATGATAATAATTACCGACACCAGCGCGTTCCGGCACCTATACACGGGATTGTACGTGCTACCCCACCTAGAGTTTTGCTAGTCTGTGTGGAGCCCCTCCCAGAATTGCCTCAAACAAGCTCTGGACAGTGTGCAGTGCAGGGCTGCTTACACGCTCTACAGGCGCAGTGTTCTCGTTCCACGCTCTCACCCTACAGGGAGCTAACTGGCACAGCCTCGCACACAGAAGAGAGGTGGCTTCCATCCGTCTCTTCTGCAACCTGATGGGAACCCCAATGAAGCCCTCAGACACCTCTCGCTTCAACTCCCGCACCGGAAAGATGCAGCCTCTCCTGGCACGCACGCTACGCCACCTCGAGTCACGCTTGATGCGCACAGCCAGGAATTGGTGCTCTCTGCCCCCTGAACTGACTGGAGACATTCCCGATGACCTCGAGGACATTACAGCCCTCTGCCGGCAGGCCTCAAGTGTGTTTCCATAGACCTCTGCCCTACCGCCCCCCCCCCCCTTTTTTTTTTCCCAACTGTTTGTACATGCATCCGATTTTCAAACCATTACGCATTGTCATCTGTACATATTCATGAGTGTTCAACCTTGTATTGTGCGGCATCGCAGACTTCTACGGTATGGTCCATCGGCCTTTCTGCGGCGTCGCGGCTGCCCTGAGCCGGAATAAATATTATTATTATTATTATTATTATAAGAAACGAAAGTACAGTATATGCTCTATTCGCCATGAATGGATAGATGCATGGCGGCTGTTCCCTTTGAATCGGGCGGCGACTAGCGCCACCAGTCATGGGGATGAATGGATACCGCTGAACCCTTTTAATTTAATCGCTCCAGTGGGGGTGACGCCACCCAGCGGAAAAGACGTGAAGCAGTGGAGAAAGGTACAACCACCGATCCAAGTGTGCAGCGAAAATTGGCGCCAGCTGGCGGTCGAAATGTGAAATACAGAAAAGGGGAAACGCACGAATGGGTTCGAGTTAAGTTTCTTGGCTCACAACATCGCGTCTTCACGTAATTGTTTTTCCAACGCGCTCAAACCGAATAGCATGGAGAAACATTTAACCGATAATTAATTGTGTTACGGGAACGATTCTCCCGAGATCTATCTTCCGTCTTTTATCACGAACCGAAATAAAGCGGCTTTTACGAAACGCGGAACGGGTAAACCCTAATTTGGAAAACTGAAATACACCAAAACTGAAACGAACTAGATTACATAGTGATTCGGGAATTTTAGTAAGTCGTACCGAGGACTCCGATAACGGTACCCCATACTGCGCCGGCGCCTTTGCGCATGTATCGTATTGTTACCGGTTGTCGTTATCGGAAAAATCTACTAAAACTCCCTATTACGGTCACCGTAACCAAACCGCTATTTGTTTTTATTTATGTGTTTACAAGCCTTTCGTTTCAAGTAAAAAAAAAATCGCAACAACCGACACACTAGCAAGCAGAATAAGGCACCCCACACTGACGACACCGAAATAGCACTCCCCAGAGAGAAAACATTTATTTTTCTTTCCCTCGTGGTGGGACGACAGCTTGCTTGGAACCACGGTCGCTACAACGTGGGAAAGTAAAGCGCTAAGGTCACACCCTCCCCGAATTTACCACACCAACTGCATCAGCAGTATTCCGCTTGACACCGCAACCCCACGCGAATTCGTTGTTGACGACAGAACCTACTATCTGACAAGAAACTAAATTAAAAACAAATAATAATCGGACATCTCCCTGTAAAAAAGCAATCACCCGTCAAGGGCTAGTACACCACAGCCAAAGTAAATGAGACCTCGTTTAGCAGACGACCGACATATCGCGCCAGTTAACACGCGTCGGGAGCGCTGCGCTTCGGCGTGTAAAAACTGTAAATTCCAAACTGCTTTAACAAACAACAATACCGAAAGAACGACTTACGATCTCTGAAGCTGTAAGTAATTGGAGAGAAGTCAATCATTTTAATTAATCGGGGTCAGGCCAAGCGGTACAAACTTTCACCGCGACGTCATATGGTCGAATAAACACGGTCCAAAAGGACTAAAAGATAGGCGAACCCAACACGATACCAGAAAACGTGCGAGATAATGAAGACACAATCAGCTTAGAAGGAAAAGTTGCTATTTGCGAGACGGCTCCACTTATCACGCTGACGGCATATCGCTCGTAAAAACAACGCTGTGGATTACGATCTCATACGTGTCGCACAGTTTTACCGTTTTACAGCTTGCACACGCACACAGCGCCGCCGAAAGCTAGCCCAAAGACAACCCACACAGTCTGCTAGTTCATCGCCGCTATAAGTACCACGCCACACCTACTTCGGAGAAAGGCGAGACCCGTCAAAAATAAAATTACGAGGATCGATCACCGACTGTCGTCAGTTCAGCGAAATGCCAAAAGAAACTGAAGTTGGGAATTCGCGTGGGGCACGCTAGTCCTAACCTGGACTTCGAGGCATTCCTCCGTCGAGCCCGACGGGACGGGAGAGATTTTGAACTCACCGTGGTCGTCACCGGACTATCTGGTATTCCATTGGTCCCGCTCGCCATCGACGATAGGATATCGGCGACGGACATCCTCAGATCGGCTGATTCGTTGCTGCTGGCCGTTGTCGTGCAGTACATGGCGATAGGCTTTTTGGGGGGGACAAAACACGAGCACACACACACACGCGCGCGAACGCGCGTCTGCTTCCCGATGGACGGCAAAATCACCAAAGAACACACTTCGCTAAGAGCGGTCCCTTCTGCTCGTGGCCCGCGCTGTGTGCAAGCCGACGGTGGGATGAGTCATCGACGGTGGTCGCCGAAGGTTGAGGGAAGCCCTGCCGAAATTCTTGGCAAACGGTGACATCACCCCCCCGACAGACTAAAAATAGACAAAACAAAGCAACGTCAATACTCTAGTCACGTGATGTTCAATAACCGTGACGTCAGGAGAATAAACATTGGCCAATCCCGCGTTTCGTAATAAAAAAATGTCGCTCCTTTTTTTTTTTTTTTTTTGCACTACAATTGTTTTAGCCTTTGGAGCGATTTGTTATATTGCTGACGTTTTTGGGTCCGATAGAATTAGCTGATTTGGTCGAAACTCGCAGCACCGACAAGCCGTATGACGCAACGACTTTGTGGTTATGCCCATAAAAGGCGAGGAATGATTCACGCCGCGACGTCGTCGAAACGTGCGGCCCGTTTCGCGACTGGTTGTCGGTTTTGCCGTCACGAGGTCACGAGGTACGGAGGAACCGCGAGGAGTGGTCAAGAAAGGTTGGAAGGGGAGCGGGGGAGATGTTTTTCTTTTCTCTTTGCCGCATTCTCCTCCGCCTTCTCCTTGGCCAGTTCCGACAATTGGTCAAGGCTACCAAAGGCCACCGGAAGATCCCGTGCCGACATGCGCGGATTCTGCGAACGATTACGGACAAAAACACTAGCGTAACCCGACGTCAGCGATCGGACCCAGGCGGTTAGCTCTTGGCCACAGTTCCGACTCTCCTTTACATTCCAAAGGATAGCCCCACTGTAAAAGGGTACGTAGTACGTGGAGGTGAGAACGGCAGGGCGTGTTCGAACACCTCGGCCTCCAGCTCGCGCTCGTTGCTTAGCTCCACGCCTACGGAGAGCAAGCAGTGTAGCTTGGGCTGGCTTTCCCACACCAGTTACTAGATGGTTCAGGTGTGCGGTTCCAGATCAGGGGTTTCCCCAGGAGTTGAAATTAGGGCGGGGGGTCTACATTTTTAGGGGGGGGGGGGGGGGGGGGGGGGGGGGGCAATAGAATAAAGGATTCGTTGTGAACTAAGGGGGTACCTTCGGAAAAACAAGGGGGGGGGGGGGGGGGGGGGTAGGAAAATCATTGCTCCAGATGGCAGTCACTCCGTGAGCACACCTAACCCATAAACCAAACTTTGAAGTCAGGGAGCGTGATTTGAACGTGGGGCATCCTCTTGCGAGTGTTCAGTCGACATATAAACGGAAAGATCGCAGTAGAGAAGCTGTAAAACTGGGAAGGGGGGGGGGGGGGGGGGGGGAGAGAGAGGGGAGAAAAAGCCATTGCCTATTTTAGAGTTGTTCTTCAATAAGGCAAATCCAAACCTTACAACTTCACTTTGTGTCGACTCCAAGCTAGTACCCACTGCACCGTCCTCAAAACTGTTTTCATGGGAGTTACACTTCTGTTGCCCATGTTCTCGTTTTTCTCACCGACACAAGGACGTTTTTGAGGTCTTTGGATCACGAGCATGTCCTTTGATAATTGGAAATCCCACATCTTTTTTTTTTTTTTTTTTTCTCGTTAACAAAAACATTTTTTTCTTTCTCCATTAGCAAAAACAGATACCGAATGTGCAATAAAAAAAATACCCCCGGCAAAAAAAAAAAAACGCATCCGAATTTGAAGAAAATTAAACTCAAAAATCATGGAGCTCCCAACTTCTGAGTTGAAGTATGTGCAGGACACAACTGCAGTAGTGGATAGAAGACGGGGATTTAGAAGGAAAATGTGGCGGGGTGGGGGATCTGCCTATTTGTAGAGTCCTGCACAGATAACAGTTCAATCATCCGCATCCACAGACTTCGTACCTGCATCCGATTCCGCATCCCCAATGTTCTTAAATAACTGTATCCGCATCCGATCCACATCTGCAGACTTTGTATCCGCATCCGAACCGCATCCGCAAAATTCGGAACCGTATCAGACTCTCAATCCGCGCATTCATTTTACATAATAAAACCAAACATTAATAAAACTTAGAAAAATCTGGATGGTATCCTATTAGCCGTCGGCTTGCCTTTCTACAAAGAACTCTTCCTTTAAGAACACAGTGAAAGTCACGTTATCATAGTCTGTTTTATTGTTTTTATAAAATATGCAATCATCCTTCCAGAGACACTTCGCGTCGCTCGAAAGAGGATCGCAGTTATTAGATCTTCTTGGGGGTCCGTGACACTGACGCTCTGTCCAATATGTGCTCAAAAGGGAGGAAATATATATTTATTTTTATTTATTTTGTAAAACCCACTTCAAGCAGGTGCATATTTTATAAGCATGAAAATTGTCAAAAGACAGACTAATAACATTGTGTCATCCTTTTTAGGCCAAACAGTAAAAAAGTGGGATGAAAGGCGCTCACTCGCAGCAGCAAAGTACTTGTGTATGTGTGGTAAGGCGCGAACACACCACTGGGAAAATATCACAATATTCGAAAATGGCAACACCTCCAATCGGCCACAGTTTTAAACACAAACTCTCAACTACATGCTCGGAACCATATACTAAATAAAACTCTGTGCCAACCGTAGAGAAAAAGAAAACGCACACTTGTGCAAAATTTCATTTGTCGAGGTTGTTGTGTAGAAGAAACAGAATGTCGTCAACTCGGACGGATTAAGACTTCTTAAATTAACACGCGCTAATAAGAAGTCTTTCTTCATTGGTGCACTTGATGCCACTGGGGTGGTATGCACAAACTGCGCTACAAGAACGAGGTGCGGAAACTCGTGCTGGTGAAAGTTCCACCACTTGAGAGGACCAAATTCGGTCTTCTCAATATATATTTGTAGGCAAAGAAGCCACTTGCAGGTTTCTTCTACATCCTTCTGGCTTGTACGTTCTAGTTTGTTTTTTGCCAGAAAGTCTTCTGCCCTTCTCCCTGCCAAAGAAGAACACGCTTTCCAGGACAACTGATACTCCTGCATTCTTTGCTTTTTCTAGGGACAGTATTTTTGGCGAGATAGAATGTTCTAGAGCAATCTTTAGTGAAAATCAAATCTTTATTGACGTAAATAATGATTTTCTCCTTGATTGGCATCTTTAATCTAAGAGTGTAGTTTGCCCCTGCAATACATTCAGTGATGCACTTCATAGTATAACTCACTCACTCTACACTGTGCGGTCCCACACGTTTATGGGCCGCCTCGGCAAAAGAATATGTAAATCGGGACCCGCGGATATCTGCATCCGACCCGCAAAGCTTGAATATTTTTATCCGAATCCGCCAGTTTACTGCGGATATCCGCGGATATGCAGGGCTCTACCTATTTGGATAGAGGTGAAGAGGTCGGAGAGAGAGAGAAAAAATATATTTATTCATATGCCGTCTACCAGTTCTTGCCCACCACGTTTTTCACATGCTGAATGAGGACTGGTAGGAGCATATGGTTTGCATCAGGTAGTAGGGTGAGCCAGTCCGTTTCCGAGTGGGGTTGCTTATCGAAGGGAGGGTTGAACATGGGAGCAGTGCCATAGGCAATGCTCTAGGGAGGCGTATTCGTTGCAGCGAGGACATTTGGGGCACCCGGGAAGTCACCATGCGTGGCGGCGGAAGAGTGGGGTCGTAACAGAGTTCGCCCGAAGTCTGCGGAAAAGGTCGGAGGAACATTTACAAGCCCATGTTTCGACGACCTAGTTTCATCCGGAAAAATGTCAAGCCCGAAAAAAATGGCACATGCTTGTTCCTCCCAGAGTACGTCGACTTGATTCCTTCACACTCGTGTCCTGTGCGCGTCCCCAAGACCAAATTTGATAATCGTGTCTATACGGCCTCAAAGCTCGATCTGTGCCTTTGACGTGTGGCAACACTGGTTTACGCCGTAGTCGAGAGATTTAGCCAGTGGAGTACCATTGTGATGCACGACCGATCGCGCACGTCGGTACAATGCTCGTCCAGATCGGAATGGGAATCGACCCCAGGATCCCCGGGCTGCGTGCGCCGACACGTTCGGGCCACTGATCCCCCATTGTGAGAAACTGTCGCAGATCACTTCCTTGGTCAATGAGTCGGCTGGAACGAAGAGGGGGTCGCCGCACCGAAGCAAGGAGCCTCGAAGGACCATAGTGTTTGCAACCTCCACAACCTCGTGGAGTGTGCCTGCTCAAGACTTGCAGCTTGTTGCGGAAACATATCTGTAACATTTCGTCTAAAAAAATACATCCAAATCTTAAAAAAAAAAAAAAAGTTGGTGTAAGTTTGAATGTTTTATTTCCGAAAGGGAGAGAAATAATGCTCACTCGTATCAAACGGCTTCATCTCCAAATTCAAGGTTTGTTTCAAGTGAAAAAGCTTCGACCTTGTGACATGTTAAGCTTCGACCTTTCAATATTAAGCTCTATATCCTTCTTTTTTTTATATAGTCAGGTACACACCAGGGAAGCAAAATCCCCATCCATACTTTAATAGCCCCAACGGTTCAGTCTGCTCGAGACAAGGCATCGCAAAATACATGGAAAGATTTGTCAACAAACATTTACTACATAAACACTGAAACCGAATAATTCTTACTCCTTTATATCGTGCGATACCCATTGCAAAATGTACAAACTGTGGGTGCTATGATAAAAGTATGAATTTCAGACATTTGTGTTACAAGAGGCTATGCTTAGAAAAGCAAAACAGAATGGGTATGTGCTTCTTTAAAAAGGCGTTAAAAATAATCATAAAACTTAAAAGAAGCTATGATAGAGCAAGTGTTTTTTAGAGCTTCTCACAGTCCAGTCTACTGTGGGAAAATCTGAGTCAGTTGAAGGCAATGGCAACAGATAGCTTTCAGTAGCCAAAATAAATAGGAGCTGCAGTTTGACGATCACTCTGCTTTTTTTTCCATACAATATTGGTAGACAAAACACAAAAATAAAGGTCACTATTTGCAACACAAATCCATTAGATGATACAACGCACAAACCAACTGAGAGCTTCTAAATTGGTTGCAAGCAGAAATGAAAAAACACTCCATTCAAGTATTGAGGACATGTTTGCCCCTAAAACAAGGTATTGCCCAGAATCGAACAGCTGAACTACTCAACTTGGCATAAGAGGTACTGATTATATCTGTGACCTGCCTGTTCAAAGTATGCGGTGTTTTAACATAGCAAGGAAGTCCTATAAGGTATATATATGCTCTTAAGTTAAATCTGAGGCACTTTTATTGAACATCAGTGCAAACTGAAACTGTTGGATTGCCAGCCCGTAAACTAAATACAGACTTGAAAGAAATGTATAAATTCTTAGTGCCCAGGTCTTTCAAGCAATGTTGAACAGCCAGAAAGCATAGCCAGACTTTGCACAGTTGTCGGCCTGGATGCTTGTCTTGATGCATAATGCCAGAGTCCCACTAGAGCGACAAATGGAAACAAACCACAATTACAAGCCTCAAACCGGAGTCTTTCGCAATTCGACAGGCTTTGTAGAATAAAGGAGGCTATGCTCAAACACAAGCATCATGCACGCAAGGCTATCCTTGGCAGGCTTGCAATCACTCGTGCTTACTTGTCGAGCACCGAACGACTAAACACCTGCAAAGGTACCATCGCGAGCATGCTGCATCTGTTTGTAGCTTGTCGCTGTCTTTTGTTTCTGTTTGTCGCTCTAGTCGGACTCTGGCATAACAAGCACTCTGTGCTAGGAAATATGTCTTTTGTATCGTTCCCTTGTAAAATTATAAAAGGGAACCTGTAAAACTGATTTGACAAGTGTAAATGCGGAGCTCTTAGCAAAATGTTTCTGTTCGGGCATTCGCGCAAGCAGCCTGCCAAAGCACAGTCCAGTGCCTTGTTCAATGGGTACATTAAAAATAAAAAGGTGAGCAAAACGAGCCCGCTCCTAATATTCATACTGAAGGGAAAAAAACAAAACTCACACATAAAAAAGGAATGCATTGCTTCTTCAACACAAAACAAATTTAGCAACAAATACATGAGAAAATCGTAGTTACAGGCCTCCATAAATGCAGCACTCTGTGCATTGTTAAGTCGGTATAAATAAAGCACTCCTTCACACTTCACACTTGTTGACCTCGCACCGAAATCACTTGTTTGGTTGACAAAGTCGCCACCGATGTTGCCACAACGCGCCTCCGTACACGGCGTCAATTATTTTACGCAACATTTTTTAGGCCAGCGTAGCTTCTGCTGTGCTCCGGTGCGTCTCCTTTGCACGAGAGCGGGTACAATTGACACTCGAGACAAAGCCACGTGCTCTCGTATCGGTTCGGGCAACAGCACTGCGGAAGCTGTGCTAGCTCCGACAATGTGGCACAAAATAGTTCACGCCAGGTAGTGACCGACTTGTTCACCGGAACCACGAATCTCCGTGCAGACCAAACAGAGAAGGCGTGCCACTTCTTTGGCGCCTCGCTGTCGGTGGCGACAGACCCTCCGAGGTCAACCGAAGGTCAGCTCAAACTGGAGGATCTCGTCGAACTCCGCCGCCTTTTTGTCTGCCCACTCGTCGAAAGCAGCCTGAAAAAAATGAAAATGTTCCGTGCGGTCATCTTGAGCATGCGCTTTTCTTTTGTGACCAGAAGAAATTTTCAAAAGTTTGCTGAAGTGCGACTCGCAAACGCCGCTTGGGTGAGGAAACGCACGACATCATGGGCATGCTGGCACGGTTCTGACCGAAGGTTATAATCTGCGAGTCATGATGCGCCACGGTAAGTGTACCTAACCTAGCTTAGGGCTTAAAAACGCACACTGTAAACCACGTCCTCAAAGCATAGGAACGCACACTGTGAACCACATCCTCAAAGCATAGGACTGAAGTTCCAAATGTAATGGGGTTTCCACACAAAAAATATTACCGTAATATCCCGAGTCATCGCCCACCCCCCTACCGCCTGAAATTCGTTAAAAAAGTGGGGTGGGCCATGTCTCGGTGGGTGAGCACAAACACTTGAAAAAAAGCGAAAAAAACGCCTATTTTTCTCTGCATATCTAGCGCTGATGCACAAGAGATACATCAAACTCAAAACTCGATTTAGTTTCATTGTTTTATAGAAAAAAATGCTCAAGAAAGAATATTTTACTATAGCGAAGTCCGTTGCTTGCATACCCGCTAGAAACACCGCCGATCTGCGTATAGCGCGAACGTTTGTTCCGTGAAAGAATGTCACCACTATGTTCTCCTAGTTAGTAAAAAAAAAAAAGAAAGAAAAGTCTACAAGAAAATAGAAAAACCGACCAGGCGCAACGAGCGAGTGAGCGAGCGAGCGGACCAAAGAAGCGACCAAGAGCAATGCTGGGAAAGCGGGAAAGCCGGCGGTCGCGTTGGCAAATACTTTGGCGTCGGGCCAAGTCGGGCGCCTTGTCAATTGCAAGCTCTTGCGCAACTTTCTTGTTTGGTGCGTACATACGTGCGTCCGTGCACGGCGGGCTATCAATGCACGGTTGGGGCGCTCTGCAAACGTCTGTGTAGGACGTTCCAGGCTCCAGCAAAGCTTTATTTACGCTTTGGCTTTGCCTAAAATATTGCACAACCGCAGTCGCGACGGGCGGGAAGAAGGAGCGGGTTCGCGGTGACCTTACTTCGGCGGAGACAGGCTTTGACCTAACACTCCGCGGTTACATTAACAAACTCTTATTTTGTTATCTCCATCGTTTTCTTTTCGCACGGATACACGACCACTTTGGGGTCGCTCACGAAGGAAATGCGTAAACAAAAAGAAGTGACTTTCCCTCCATCGTTTTACTTTGTCACGGACGTCCTCCAACTGTAAGGTCCGCGGCCGCGTCATTCGGGTAGGATGAGTGTTCGCGGATCGCAGAGTCCGCGCTGGGGTATTTGAAGGGATGGGCGATGACTCGGTGTTTTTTCGGAAATTGATATTGGCCCAAAAAATGGGGTGGGCGATGGCTCGGGGATGGGCGATGACTCGGGATATTACGGTAAGCTAAGTAATAAAAAAAAAATGTCTTTCACAGTGAGTTTTGCCTAAAGTAGAGCAGTCAGCCGGAGAGTTCCAGGGAAATTTTGATAGTCCCTGATTAGCCCCAAATTCGATTCAACACATAAGTTCATTACTCAGAACTACAAGATCACAAGTGGCAATACTTTCGTTTTTGGCAAAGTTACTAAATGTTTAATTTTTTTTGTCCGAGAGGCTGAAAAGCTCCACCGGAGCATTGAAAATGCGACGTCAAATGCCTTAATATGGGGGCAGAGCAGCTCTTTCTCCGACGGGCAGCAAGGAGTTTGACGGTGTGAAACGAACGCTGGGGAAGCTCGCAACAGCAAAACGAAGAACGATGCACAGAACACTGCATTTTTAGAGTGCCTGCTCGACTTGCGAGTTATACCACGCGTGACGTCGGCCCGCCAGAGAGGGCGGCAAAATTCGTGTTCGTTTTGGCATTACCTTTGTTTGCGTTTTCTCAAGAGCTATATTGAATTTAGAGATAATAAATAGCATGTCACAAAGAGTAAAGCGTGGGTACCCCGAACACGTGCTTAGTGCGGGTAGCTTTAAAAAGTCCGCAACCTTTTTGCTGTGGTATGCGTAGAAGTGGCAGTGATGGCTCAGTGGGCGGAGGCATTCACGCTCTGCTTCGATACAAACAGCATGGCATCCCCCCTCCCCCTCCAAATAGTGTCCTAACTTTGCGTGGCCTCTCCACAAGCGATCACATTGAAATCCAGAGAAGCGAGGCGATATCCTGAGGCCCACACCGGCCCCACGGCACTGCTGGTGATGATTATTTGTGGCTCTTTCCTTTGAATTGGGAGGCGAGAGATGCTGAAGCCCCTCAATGTGTTTGCATCGAGGCCCTCGGAGGCAAACCGAGGCTCAGCACCTGCTCGTGGCACATGTCTTGCACATTCGTACAACAATGGTTGGCGGTACTTCTTGCGAGAAATGCAGAGCGTGAATTTCGTCGAGCGACCTTAATCCTTTCACGGTCGAGTTTCGTTTTCAAAAAATGTGCACCAGTAGATGAGTATTCTTAGAAATGGATAGAGTACAAAAAATAAATAAATGCACAGGATTTCTTTTTTTCTTTTACTATTTCAATGGGAGCACATGCAGAGCTTGCGAGCTGTTCAAATGAAAAAAACATCAGATGGAAATGTTGAGGGTGAAAAGTTGCACCGTTTCTTTCATTTGGTTTCGTTTTGGTCCATTTGCTTCCCTATAGCTTTCGTGACATTCTGGCGGTTAGATTCCGAATTGGAGGTACACATCGCGACACTGTTAGCGCAAACACCACGTCGGCACATTTTCGCATTTTACTTCTAAATAGTATTAGCGAGCACGAAATGTTATTGCTTGCATTATAGAACTAAATGAGCTCTTTCCATAGCATAGATGACATCCCTTGGTTTCAAAAAGAGAAACAGGAAAAACCAGTGATCGCTTGTTCGCGCTAACAGTGTCGCGCTCTGTACTTTACAGAGCTTCTTCATCGGACGATAAGCTCTCAACCTGTGAACCTCTGAAAAGTATTGCACATTCCGAGAAGTATTGGACACCACCAGCAGATCAGCTGACACGCGAAGCGGCCATCTCCGGCGTATCACGTGCACGAAGCGTCCAATTTCGAAACTACAAAAAGTCCCAGCAAAGCGAAATGCAGCACTAATAAAACAACTGTAGATGCCCCAAAAGAAGTGCAGACCGGAAGTTTGTCTGCTTCTTGCACGGGGTCTGCAATGACGTCAGACAGCCGAGCTCTTATTGGCTGCTTGAAAGAAATAGTGGGCAGACCCCGAGGCATATAGCATTCAGGTCTACCCACCATCCTTTCAATCAAAGCCAATCAGAGCTCGGCATCGTTCCGACGTCACTGCAACTCCTGCGGAAGGAGCAGACGACTTGCTCTCCGCGTAACAGACAGCAGGAACTCCCGAGGTGCGTGCGGTTTCACGATTAGGCGGGAACTTTAAAACGTGTGATTGCCGCACGTGCACGTCAGCGACCCTCAAAGGGTCAAGAGGCGCCAAGTGTGCCGGCCATCTCTCGGCCGAGGGGTGAGCTAGTGTTTTCTGCCGAGCGCAACGCCATGAATGCAGCTGGCAAGACCCCATGACGCCTGTCAATGTAAAAAGAAAGGCTGACTGGAGTTTTCTCTACTTGAATTTGATACTCGGATGTAGGACTGAACCACAGATGCTCTGCAGGGGAAATACAGTTAATTCGGATTTATCCAATGAACTCTGAATTTGGATGTGCCAATGCACCCCTTTTCCCACTCCCCTCCCCCCCCTAAAAATAAAAACGAAAGACATTACTTTTGCAATAAAGTCTGATCAGCGCACAGGGTTCTTGGTCCTGGGAAAATGACACCACAGTTATCTTTCAAATATCAGACCATAGTCCAAAGAGGTGTTGCAGCTTATTTCGTCAAGGCTTATTTGGGACAACAGGCCATTGTACTTTCGGGTCACAACAAAAGCCACTGTCTTAATTTTTCCAGTTTGGGCCATACTCTTTGTACCTTAGGCTTAGAGGAAGGAAAGCTTGTGTTTTTGTAACAGTGATAGCTATGTACCATAGAGATTGCATAAAATGGGGAAGAGAGGCAGTTGAAACTTTTCTATTACGTCCTTCATCACTCCACCTCGTGCGGCTGCGGGGTAGGTCGATGGGATAGGATGGGATGAATGTGAGCTTCCTAGCGACCACCTCGAAGAGTTTATTGATTTTAAGGTGTCAACGTTTGTCAAAGTAACACTTGTGTGGAACTTTTGTCATGAGCCAAATTAGTATTGCCAATGGCAATAATACCATTGCCAATACAGCTGAAGAAATATTAATTGACACAAGTGCGCCTTATTTTTTTTTTTTTTTTCAGCATACGTTTAACTCAGAATTTCAGAGAATGGGAAACTAAAGAAAATTAAACTCCAATAAACTCCTAAATTTCAGCAAAAAGCGAACTCATGAAAACAACCTCTGAATATGGTGAAAAATAAACTTTGAAAACCCAAAATTTTACTTATATGGCACACACACACACTGTATCTTACCTCATGGGAGCACTATAATGGTGGCGGCCAAAGAACTGCTCCACGAAGTAGCACTCGGTAAAAGAGCCTGAGCAGGGCTTTCCCATTGAGGCCGCTCGCTCCTGGCCAACACCACGGCTGAACCAGGCACAACGTAGCAATCTTGCCAGACGGCCGATGTTTGCTTTTCATCACTCCGTCGTACCACGATGCACAGAGGCGGCTTTTAAAAACGCAGCGTCCACCGCCCAACCGCAATTTCAACCTCGGGCGAGCGGCCTCCACAACTTGGGCTGTTCCACTGAGTGCCACGTCGCGGAGAAGGTCTTTGGCTGACGCCAGGATAGCGCTTCCACGAAATAAGGGGCACTTTGCGCGTGCCGCATAAATTTGGCAAACGCTGCGCCTGAGACATTGTCCGATACAGTGCAGCAGTAGTGCTGCAAAGTACTGAATGCTCGTCAATATCTTGTTGAGAATGCTAGGATTTCCCAACAAATGCTATGGATCGATAGCTTTACTTTTTTATTTAAAGGGCACTAAACGGACAGACGCCCGTATTTCGGCAACTCCGGACGACTCCGTGAGGCTAATGCAAACATCCCGTGTATCGGGAAATGCTCCTTTTCGTGCTCTGAGCATATCTTAACTTCCATTTTTAATCAAAATGCATTTGGGATTAATAATGCAACATTTAAGACGACAGCAATACTTCTTTCACCGCAACCTGGCAAAGAGCGAATGCTACACCCCTTCGTGCCAATCGGAGCGAAGGAAGCGATGCACGTAACAACCTTTACCAAAGATATAGGGGTGGGAGGCCGCCGAGAGCGACACCCAAGAAGTTGGAGAGGCGGGGAAGGACTTGCTTCCCTTTTACACAGATCCTCTCCTGCCAGTACCAGACGTTGCTTCTGTGCCCCTTGCCCCCTGGAGATTAGCCAGTCACTCGAAATTCGCACAGAAGCAGCTGTCCTCCCCAGTCGCGCATCGTAAGACCAGTTGAACCCCCACCCAGAATCCTTCTCGATTAACTCGTCCCAGTTGACTCCCAATTTCTCCCCAAATGGGAATGATGCAACCAGATGACTTTCAATGGGGAGTGGTGACAACCTGCTTACCCCTCAACTGGACCCGGTTGGCCTTTCAACTGGTCCCGGCCGAACTCCAATTGGTCCCCGTCGAATCCCAGGTGGGACCAGTCGATCCCCGTTTCCGATTCCAACCGATCCCAGTTAGACATTTTCACCCAAGTCTCTCCTCTGCCCGTGGCTTCAACAGCACTGCAAGCAACTAGTTATAGTCCCGAAAGTTTCCCTTTGACGTGCCGGTCAGCTCATTGGGACTGTAGCCTTCATAGTTCTCCAAGTTAAGGCGAAAATGAGTGCAGCATGCTTATGAAGACGTGGGGAATCCCGGCGTTTCCGGCCTGGTTCCCCAATCGAGAAAACCGCGGCAGGACCAACCTTGCGCTTCTTGTCCGGCAGCTTGGAAGGCGTCGCCTTCTTGGCTTGCCTCTTGACCTTTGACGTCAACGGCTCTTCCAAGAGGTCCGTCACGGCTGCCCCATCCTCTGGATCTTCGAAGAGGTTGAGTGCTCGACGCGCCCCGCGCACCGGAGTTCGGCTGTACGTCCGACTCACGCGCCGCACAGACAGCTCGGGACTCCACACCGCGGTGCCTCTCTGTTTGGAGTGGTCGGGAAAACCGTTTACTTATTTATAGATTTTGTATACCTTCGGGGCTCCGAGGACATTGACACTGAAGCAAGGAGTGGGTTAAGAGCAAGGTTCCGTGTTTTCGGGGGGTTATTTTTTTTTCAAACTTGGGGCAGTCTTTTTTTTTTTTTTTTTTTTAAGGGGGGGGGGGGGGTAATTGTTTTCCACAGATTTGGGATTTTTCAGAGTCGATTCTTAGTGTTGGATGAAACATCTGGGTCTATCAGGGCTTGTGCTGAAGAAAATTGGACACGGGGACACTTTCAAACACTCTGGAAACACCGGGGACACTTTTCGAACACTCTGGAAACAACCTCCCGAACACTCCAAGGACAGCCCCCCAAACTCTCCCGGGACAACCTCCCGAACACTTTGGGGGCAGCCTTCTGAGCACTCCAGGGACAACCTCTCGAACACTACGGGAACCTCCCCAGAGTGTTCGGGAGGACGTCCCCGGAGTGTTTGGGAGGATGTCCCCGGAGTGTTTGAGAGGTTGTCCCAGGAGTGTGTGGGAGGACGTCCCCAGAGTGTTCGGGAGGACGTCCCCGGAGTGTTTGGGAGGGTGTCCCCGGAGTGTTTGAGAGGTTATCCCAGGAGTGTTCGGGGAGTTGTCCCCAGAGTGTACTGGAGGTTGTCCTTGGAGTGTACAGGAGGTTGTCCCCAGAGTGTTTGGGATGTTGTCCCCGGAGTGTTTGGGATAGGCCTCCTGCGCTGAAGCTTTGAACAAACTGTAGCGCCCTCATTTTGGGTAGTACAAGCTCACCCGATTGAGCCTCGCGCTACTTATGGCACATTGGTTGAGCTTTTTTTTTTTTCTGTGTGGTGCTGAAGAACGGAAAGACACCTTTAGGCACCCTAAATCGAATAGATTCAATGCCATAAGACAATCGAAAATGCCAAAATCATGCTACCACCGCTAGGGTACGCGTCTTTTATCTCTGGGTGGTGACGGGAAAACATCTGTATCGTGCCACTTTCATTTTTATTTTTTCTTTCACTTCTACTTCTGCCCGCATGAAACGGCGTCTTTTGGCTCACGCTCTCAGCGTCTTAGCTTTGATTTGTGCTTCGGGGGCGTTCGAATTTTTGTTGTTTCTTTGTATTTTTCTGTCCTCGCGTTCCGCACCAGGGCTGGTGCGCTTCTGCATGCGTGACAGTTTGAGAAGCTCAAATTTGAACTACCCAAAACAAGTTCCTTTTTGCAACGACCCCTGGGCAACGCAGGAGGCCCACGTTGTCCCCGGAAGGTTTAGAGGTTGTCCCCGGAGTGTTCGGGAGGTTGTCCTTAGAGTGTTCGGGAGGCTGTCGCCGGAGCGTTTGGGAGACAAACGCTCCGGGGAGAGCCGTAACGATAAGAAAAAGAAATGAGATAGAACGCGTGGTTCCAAAGCGAGGGGAAGCCTCGCACACAGTTAATTGGGTCCTGCTTCCGGGTCAATGCAGAATAAAGCCGTATACCAAGATTGTCTTTCTTCTCCTTATTTGAAAACAGCTCCGATTTGGGCTTTGTCAGTTTTCCCCGACTTCGATAAACAAAACCTTTGGGATCAATTTTCGGGGTTTGTCGGTATTTACTGAAAACATGGAACCCTAGTTACAAGGTACAGTAATTTCTCAATAATATGAAGAGCACGCTATACAGACAATGTTTTGGGGGACAAACTGGGTCAATACATGCACTTCTGTCATGTTAGAAAACTTACCTTATGAATGCTTTTTGGGAGCACGGAACTGTCCATATTAAAAACACAACACTGTATGCAAACCAAAAACGACAATGAATTCCAAAAATACAAAATAGTTGCCCATTAATAAAATACTAAAATACTGGCTCTATAATAAACCCAAGACTAAGAAAAGTGTAAAAAAAGGACAATCACGCATGCCTCAAACACAAGAGTAACGGTGTTTAAAACGTTCTGTATGTCGTTGTTTTTTTTATAACTTTTTTAGTCAAGTTTTCTTATAGACCGACACGCTGTTTACAAACAAGCCCTCGTTTGCCCCCACCAGGTGTGGGCACTGCGCGTGCGCAGAAACTGAATTCACGTGAAGTGAATCGCCTGCGCATGCGCAGTGCCGTTGACAGCGCCACCGCAGCTGCGTGACGTCACGGTCGCGTGTAAAGGAACCCTGACACTATCCAAATTTTTTTTTTAATTTTTTAGGAGATTTTATTATGATGTCAGAAGATTGCCCAATCAATATTTTGCTAGTGTCACATATATTTTTAATAAAGTAAAAAAACGCAACTGCTAAAAACCGAAACCACAACTGGACTGGGTGGGGAGGAAGATACAGAGAGGATAGCGTTGCCAAAAATCACGTGGCTGTGCATCATTTTCTTTTTTTTTTTTAAATTAATGTATTTGTAGTTTCTTAGAAGCCACAAATTATCAATATCATATTTTGTTTCTGTTTTTAATATTGAGTGTGTACCTTCGATGACCTATGACTTTGATTATCTTTGGTGGTTTCCCTCTACGCGTAACGCTAGAGTTTCAGAGGGAAAGCATTGGACTTGAAATGGCCTGCCCCAACTTCGAATCCCCACGTTTCAAACCTGTGGCAACGCGTTGGCGTAACACAGCTTCCGGAGGCTCGACCTTCCTTGGAGAAGCCACGGAAGGGCCGCGGTGCTGACGAACGTCGGTAGACGAGCGGCGTCTGGTTTACGCGGACGCATATGTTGCATTCTGAGCGACCCCGGGCGACGTACCGACATGACGCAACGAGGAAGCCGCCGGCACAACTGCTCAGTTGCACCGACCGCCAACGACGCGTAAATGAACGACGCAAGAAACGAGCAGAAATCGCTGAAGGACCCGTTCCACTTGGTTCAGTGTTTTCCTGCTAGGTGCCATCCATTTTGCAAAAGTCTCAAGAAGTTGAAAAAAAAATTCAACAGTGAAGTTCAAAAAGAAAAAAAGAAAAGTCGCAAAAATTGTACAACGCAAAAGCGTAACACGTGTTGTCCTCGCCAGGCTTGGCGGGGAAATTCAAAATTTCATGCCAGATTTAGCGGGAAAGACTAAGTTTCTAGGACTGGGAGACAGCTGTACAATATGTGGGCTTCCAAACTTTCCATCTCAAGGAACACCTCCCTCGACTGATGTCCAACAAACCCTTCCCTGCATTGGCAGTGATGCAGTGCAAAAGCCCAGGCCCTCTAAACAATCATTCAGGCGCTAGGGAGTGATTGGCTCATTGCTGCGCATCAGCAGGCAGTTCGGATCCAATATTTTCCGTAAACGAGAAAAACGCTTTACGTGGCTGCGGAGACTTAAGCGCGATCCAAACCAACGCTTCTTTTTGCGCCTGTAGGTCGTGCGGCTGCGGATGTGACGTATTTTCGTGATGTCGCGCCGCTTCTTCCGGGCGCGCACAAGAAAGTTGGATAATTTCAACTCCTTCTCAACGCGCACAAAAACGCGCGGTGACGTAGTAGGGCGCTCCTGTGTCCCGGCCAATCGGTGGAGGGCAAGCTAATTCCGGCTCCGCGTTTCTCGCCGTCTGGCTGCCCTCTCCACCCCCCTTTTATTCTCTTCCAACATGACAACGCGATCTCTCTCTCTCTCTCTTCCTCTCGCCGTCTGTCGCAATTGCACTTTGCTTGTGCGCTCGTGCCGAAGTTTCGCCCGTCCAAACCAAAGCGCACGGTTCTGACTCAGAAAGCGCGCCCGGAAACAGCAAAAACGTCAGGAAATGCGTCACATCTGCAGCCGCACGACCTACAGGCTCAAAAAGAAGCGTTGGTTTGGATCGCGCTTTAGGAATTTGGGAGCCCCCGGGGTTAATCTGGGGAATCCCTGGATTCCTGAAAAGCACAGTTTGAGAGCCCGTGGTTTTGTTTAAAAAGTGACCAAGTGCAAAAAAAAAACAGCTGTTCCTTAACCCTTCCACTGCGGAGAGTGTCTTTAGACGTGTCTCTGTTTTAATCTTGAAATGGGGAATGCGTCCAAAAATATGCAACGCATCTTTCAAACAAATAGAGCGCGCAGTGAAACGCGTGGCAACTTTTGCCGGAGGATGTACACATTACCAAGTATGGCCTCCAGGTGCGGCCATCTTGCTCAGTTGGAGTGCGCTTGGGTGCAGCTATAATCCAATTGAATTACCACGCACCCAAGAGCACCTCAACAGAGCAAGATGGCGGCGCCCTGAGGCCATACTTGCACACATGTATGGTGCTGCCGTCTATGGTACACGATACCAAACACGTTTACATTTATTTGGATCCGCTGGCTGGCGAAATAATTTAATTGCTTTGATACAGAATAGTTGTTCCTTTTCTCAATCAAGATGCTCGGAAGCGGTGCAGAGCGACGCGCTAACTGCGGTGCTGCTTTGGCGACGTGGCCACGATGACTCAAACACGAACACCCATACTCATGACCTACCATACAAAATCGAACGTTCATAAATGAAAATCGTCGTCTCTTCTCTGTACTCCAACACAAGAAGCAAGTAAATATTCTTTCACAACTATAAAAAAAAAAAAATATTTAGTGCAAAATTGATTTTAAAGATTTTCTTGTGAAAAAACACTTTTCAAGGCATGGTCGCACACCCAAAAATTACTCTCTAAGTGTTGAGACTCCCTCTCAGGCCTTGCATGACCATTCAACGCTTTCCTGGAGACACAAAGCAAAGGAAACTTTTTACAAACCTTGCGTTTACGGATTGGAGACTCTCCGAAAGGGGAAGATGCACCGTCCCAAGAACAACCTCCTGCCGCAGAAAACGAGGTATGCATGGGTGATGGCGTCAATCTCTCGCGCTGACGCGGCACCGTGCCAGAGGTCTCTGCACATGGGACAAGGAATACAAAGGAATCAAATGTGCAACTGGTCAGAATCTAATATTATAGTTAGTTTTAAATAACTATCGAATAAATGGCTATTAAAGACGATGCCAAACCAGCATTCAGATTTATTCGTGATTTCCAATGACGCGACATCACTCGCTGGAAGACGTACTGGCTGAGCAGGCAGTCTAGAAAACATAGTACTGTAAACAATTTTTGCAGGCTCAAATTTTTGCAAATCAGTCCAAAGCTGAAGACTGGGTTCTAGTTCGCGAATCGAAAATCAGAACTCGCGACAACCCTGAACCGAGGTGACCGTAAATTCCAGCTTATTGGATTAGTTTCTTTCGCGTATTCTAAACACTAATATTATTAATAGAACATATGTAATGACCGTGTGAGAACCTTTGCTTCCGTATTTTTCCGTTGCTAGATAACTGCTCAAGGAAGCCCAGCTTCTCGATGCAGCTTTCTAAGCGTCAACACTTTGCTCGAATTGTTTTCAGCACCTGTTTCGCGAATACCTAACCGGATTGTTTACAGCCAGGGATGGGCAGTATTTCAAATACAAATATTTGAAATACGTATTTCAAGTACTTTGTGTATTTTGCATTTATATTTAATTACAAATTGGGCAATGTATTTGACGTGTGTATCTAAATACTAAAATGTGGGTATTTTAAATACAATTGTAATTAAATACAATTTTGTGGGCGAAAATACATCCCTCAAATTTATTGTCACGACTCATTTTGCTCATCCTAAGACGTGTCCAGAGCAAGAAGAAAACTACGTTCCTGCACCGAATGCAGTGTCTCTCAATCAAGCACAAGCGTTTAGTGACTTTGTGATTCCGGTGCTAGTCCAGGGCAAGAATAGTGACGAAATCGACGTTCACAGGCAGACTGGCTAAATAAGTGCCTGTGACAACTTGTGATGCTTTCCAGCCTGATTTCCATCCATTATTTTGCCTGGAACATTCTAAATGCGCGGGTCGTCCAGATTTTCGTAACTGGTGCGAGTTGCAACAATAAAAATTTCTCTAGCTAGTGCTGCGCGTCTTGGTTGTCTCAGTTCTTTGTTGGTCTATACCAAAATGTAATCGACAAAAAAGCTGCTTGAAGCTCTGTACTTTTATCACCTAAACGTCCAAGCTGATTACATTTTTTTTTTTGTGATTATATTTTTATTACGTTACTAGAGCCTCGCACACTAACTCCCGAGTGTGCGATGCAAAATTAAAATGAGATACCCAGAAACCCGTTGCAGGTGCCCTGAAGTCACTGACGCAAATTTTGAGGAATGTATTTGGAAAAGTATTTGGAGGAGACCAAATACCTTTGGTTGTATTTGTATCTTGTAATTAAATGCTTTTTTGGAAATATAATTAGATCTGTAATTAAATACATTTCTGACGAAGTATTTTGTATTTGTATTTCGATACATAGTTGCAAGTATTTTGCCCATCCCTGTTTACAGCATATCACACACTTTCAAGCTGCAAGGTGAGCATTAGAGAACGCTTCCTCAGCATTCACTTCACACCGTCACACTTCTCGTAATCAGTTGGAAACAAGTTTCAAAGACCAAGAAATGAATCTGTGACTGCCACTGGCATCACTTAGGACACTGCCGGTAAAGACGTTTACTGCAGAACAACGGTGAGGATTGAATCTAACAAGTTCAATTATGACATGATATGTCGGTCACTATTACAGGGTGTTTCTGAGTGATATTCGAGCGTAAACATATTTTTTTAAGAAACAAACCAATAAATTGAGTGCGATGAAGCTTCTCAGAAAGGTGTTTTTGGGTGGTGCATTTAACCAACTCAAATTTTATGAGTGTAAGGAATTAGAAAAAAAATTATCTAAGCAAAAATAATTAAGTATTTTTGTTTTCTTGTGAACATGAAAAGGAAAACGGTAAAAACCATTCTGGTTCAAGCAGTTACTCACAGGTGGCACAACGTAAAGCAAAAACGTGAGAGCTTCTTTGGGATGAATGCCCAAAAGCAGATCCAGCAGATCAGCACGTCGGATACAGCAGATCTGAACGTGTGCAGTACCGTCTGCAAGTAGCAGCGTGAACCACGTGGATTGTAGCGTATCCCTCTATGGGCATAGAAAAACAGCATCGTTTAGGCTTAAGTATTTTTTTCTGAAACCTACAGTTACGAAACTTGTGTACAATAAATGCACTACCTAAAGATATTCTTGTGAAAAGTTTCAATGCACTCCGTGCACTGGTTTATTTATAGTAATTCTTTTACACCAGAATAGCGCTCACAAATACACTGTAGCTCAGTTGTGCATATCGGTGTGTTGAGAAAATTTTAAAGCAAATTGGCTATCGTGAAAGACAAATGGAAGAGTGCCCCCCTTTAAACGAGGTCAATACGTGCAGACAAGACATACCGAGATCGGCGTGGCTTGCTCCAGCAGTTGCCGCTTCGTTGCTTTGGCGCTTCGACGGAGCACGCCGTCTGCGACGTAGGAATGGGGTTGACGCAGGGTCCCTCCCTGGGCTGTCCATGCTCTCAATCACCTCCACGACGGCGTCCTCCTTTTTCTCTTTCTCTTCCGTAAGAGCTGCCGGAGACTTCTTGCAGATGCGCTGGACAAGCAGACAGTACACATGCGGAACAAGTTGAGACAAATGCACTGGACAAGCAGACGCCAAATCTGCTGGACAAGTGAACGAGATGCACTGACAGACAGACAACAAACATTTGAGCTTGGTATAACCGGTAACTGAACCAATATCTCATAGGTAACTGAACCAATATTCCATGCAATTTGGCACAAAGGGTGCAGCACTTCCATCACTGCAGTTATACTCTTAAACATTCTTAAAATGGACACAATAAGTGGTTTTCTTTATGATTACACATTGGGTTTATATTATTTTCCAGAAATTTTACTCGCATTAGAACAGATGCGACGGCCAGCAACACACAGGATTGGTTGCCGTCGCATCACTAAAAGCAGAAACTCCTTTCCTGGTTTCTAGTAAACCCTAGCCCGGTTTCTGCACGTCGAAACGCCTCGAGAACTGCGTAGCGAGTTCCGTCCCCCGGGGTTGGCTCTGACGTCGCTCAAACGGGTGACAAATGTCAATATTGCTATGACTTCATGGCATCATTGAGGGCAGAGCCGTGGTGCATGCATTGCCAATATATGTTCCTTCCTTCCGTGACTTTTTTCTGGAATGTTCAACCTAGTAATTCCGCAATCTTGATAGTGACTGACAGTCGCACATTTCCTCTGCTCCGCGTATGCTGTATCTTCGTGGTGCTTTGTAGGCTCCGACTGGACAACCCTTTAGCTCCCGACCATCGTGCCAACTGCAGACCTCGGTGTACGTTGCCAGTTTCTTTCCCTCAAACTTTTCCGCATGGACGGCCTTTTCTGCATAGACGGCATGGACTAGGCCTAGCACAACAATGGCGACGGAACACCAGCGCATCTCCCAACCGCGCTGCCGACTGTCTCCAGTCGGCACCACAGGACACCGCCTCAACCTACACACCGTCTGTGTTCTTTTACTTGCCGGCGACATCGCAACGAACCCCGGGCCGCAGCAGCCTTCCTGTGCAAGCTGCACAAAGCGGGTACAGGACAACCAGGCGGCCATCTGCTGCAACCTGTGCGACGGTTGGGTCCACCGCAGCTGTGTTTACATGTCACTGAGCGATTACCGCAAAATAGGTGAAGGAGGCGACCCACGGTTTTGCTTAGCCTGTTCGCTGCCACCGCACTGAGATGACTTGTTTAAGATGCCCGCTGCCCCCAACCCTTTATTTCCCACCGCGCCTGGCATTCCTGACACATCACCACTCCCCAAGCCGCACCATCCGTTCAAAAAGACGGTCACGTTCTGGTACACTAATTGCAGAAGTGTGAGGAACAAGTTGTCAGACCTCAAGCTTGCCTCCTCAGCCCTACCCGGCAGCACCGTCATTCTTCTCACAGAAACGTGGCTAGACGCTGGTGTTAGTGACGCCAAGCTCTTCGGCCACGCATCTTTTATTGTCCATTGTCACGACCAACCATCCCACGGCGGCGACATACCCATCCTCCATGTCATGCCCTCCAGCCTCCCGGCAGTCAGGAGGCATGACATGGAGCACCCAGAGTTGGAGACTGTCTTTCTTGAACTGGTGCCACCCAAAGGGCAGCTCTCTCCTAATCCTTGCTTATTGCCCCTCGTTCACCAAAGCTACCGTCTACAAGCTTCTCGACAAATCGCTACCAAAGCACTGGCAAAGCCTTGTCATGAAGTGCTCATGTTTGGTGACTTCAGCAGCCATATTGACTGGTGGGGTTCCAATACTCCCATCGCTTCTGATGTGACTGATGAAACTCTCCTGGGCCTGGTGTCGACATTAGGTCTTTTGCAGATCTGCCACTCTCCCACCTGCATCTCACCCTCCAGATTCTTCGATCTTCTGTTTGTGTCCCATCCGACCCAAAGCCATGGTGACCACCCAGCTATCGAACTAACATACACCATGGCTCTTCCCCGCAAGGGTTACTTTGCTCATGCAGTATGGAGGTTCCACCGGACTGATAAAGGGCACATGGCTAGGTTGGCTCACCTCACCCCGTGGTACATGACCACTATGGTTGACCACTGCCTGTGAAACATGGACTTTTGGTGCGACTTGCTATGTGAAATCCAGAAGGAGTGTGTACCGTGTGTTGTTTCCCACAGGGGAGCATGTCTGTGCTGCTCAAAAATGCGGGCCTTTTTGAGCGTGCGGTTGTCTGCAGTGCGCTAAGAAACTCTTGCAAGTGAAGGCACTACAGCGCTCCTTGAAGGCCGACCTAGATGATGCTGAAACTGCATTTGCCAACGCCATTGCTTTCTGAGAGCGGAAAGAACCTAGAATTTTTTGGTAGTAATGCAAAACTATTGATAAATGGACTATCGATACAATCAATAGTTTTGCCAAAACTCTCGATAATGTGGCAGAACTATCGATAATGTTGCAGAACAATCAATAGTAGGCTATAGATAGTACTATCAACAGTTTTTTTTACTATCGCTAGTCAGATTTCTAGCGATTATCGATACTATCGATAGTACTATTAATAGTTTTGCACCACTATTTTCTGGTCCTACATCAGCGAGTGACAAAATATGCGACAGTATCCGACCTTCACCTCCAATGGCAGGATAGACTCATCACCTAGGGAGATTGCCGACATGTTTGGCAGCCAGTTCGCTTCAGTATTTACACCTGCTCCTTCTTCCTTACCTCCCCGCCATGGCTCATATATTAACTTGCTGTCTAACCCTAATGTCCGCTCATCCCTCTCTTTCACTTCCTTAGACCTCGAGGAGGCCCTTAACTGCATGAATCCTTCCTCTTCCATTGGCCCCAACAATATCCCTCCCATCTTCCTGTGTTACGGGAAGGTTACGAAATAAACAGGCAGGAATTCGCTATGAACTCCTGTGTTACAGGAAAGGATACCGCAGATTGCGGACGCAGCAGATTCGCATTTCATGGTGCGGAGGGCCCGCGGAAACTAGAGTTCCTGTATATAGCTACCTACAGTAGCAGAGTTGCGCATTCAGCCTCGGCGGGTGGCTGTAGCGCCGGCTTTCCCGCACGCCCTGGATGCTTTGCTCCTCACGTGACTAAGTTTGGCGAATAGCGGCGCCGCGTGCACCGCCGCGCATGGAAAACAGGAGAGGAGGAAAAGGAGGCGGAAAGCAGGGGAACATATGCCGGGGCGCGAGAAACGTCGGCGGAGCGACCGTAAAGGTGGCTTTCTCGCACGGCGCCGGATGCTTTGCTCCTCACGTGATGGATCTCGGCGAATAGCAGCGTAGCGGCGCGGGGAAAACAAATGTGTAACTCTGCTCACCCTTCGGGGGAGCATATCGAGGAACTCCAGCAGAAACCCACCGATAACTTGCATCTCATGGGAATGAATACCGCAAATCGCGGACGCAGCAGATTCAAGTTTTATGGTGCAATAAACATGTGGAAACCCACTACAAACTTGCCTGTCACGGGAGCCAATATTGCGCGCGCAGACAAAAACGCAATATCCGCTATGAACTTATGTCACGGTAACGGATTACGCAAATTGCGGACGCACCAGATTCACATTTCACGGTGCAACATACACGCGGGAACAACTCGCGTGTTACGGGAGCCGATACCGCGTGCGCAGATCGCAGACAAAAACGCAAAAACCCGCTTGTCAGACGAGCCGCTACAGCAAATGGCGCAATTTATGCAATTTCCGGCGGACATCGTGTGACGTCTGATGGGAATCGGGGGGTGGGCGATGTTTCGGAATTTTTATATCAGATATTTAACCAGAAAAACGGGATGGGCAATCTTTCAGAGGCGGGCGTTCTCTCTGAACTTTATGGTAAATACCTGTTAACACTTGTGCTTGATCGAAGTGCTAGATTCGCGCTGTTGGACCGCGTCTTGCTAAGCGCTTTGGAACCAATCTTTTACGATTGCAACTCGATGCTGACGTCACACTCGGCAAAGGAAGGTCGGATAGGCATTGCATAGTTCCCACAAACTGTTCTAGCTCGACAGTGTTGACATACCGTTGTGTCGGAATAAAGAAGGTACAGTCGCCGGCCAATTATTCGGACTTCGCAGGGACCGAAAAAACGTCCAAATAATAGAGCAGTCCGAAAAATCTGCAGATTAAAAAACTTGCCTTTATTATTTCCAAGTGGGCTTAAAAAAGCCGTAAATAGTGCCTTGCTTCAGGTTACGCCTCCGTTTGCGTTCGGCAACTTTCTGTTAGCTTGAGAATCGTTGCCTTCTTTTCTAGTGTTATGGTCGAGTACTTTCTGCGCTTCTTAACGACACATCGCGGCGGCAGAACAGTTCGGCCATGACGTCCAAGCCAGCGTTGTCTGAACGAGATGAGAGGTGCAAATCCAGGACTGCAACATTGCGACTGGCGACGCGAAAGTGGGGCGGATGTGGCGGATGCGCGAAGAGATGGAAGGAAACAAAGCAAAATTATAATTATGATGATGATGATGACGTGCAGCTAAATGAAAAAGAAAAGAACTAGCATAGCGTCACCTAGCAATAGGACTCGGGAGTACTCAAGTAGCGCTGCAAAACCAAGCCAATCCATTTGCAGCCAACACAGAATTCAAAATGGTCGCTTCTCGGTGGTGTTTCCCGCTGATCTCTCGCAATGATTTTGTCCGAATAATTGAACTTTCGGACTTCAAGCTGTCCGAAACATTGGTCATGAATATACACTATTTCTATGGGGTAAGTCACGGTTCCGCCTTTAGGTCCGAAATATCGAACAAGTCCGAATTATCGGAGTCCAAAAAAACAGTCGGCGACTGTATACTAATAACAAAGTGTACATGCCATGTTGCGAAGGTAATCTATTCGGCATTAATTTGAGCTCGATATCACACAAAACAAAGAGATCAAATCAATGAAAGCCCCTTTTCGACGACAGCATTCGTCACCGCTGGCTTAGAAAACAAAGGGAAGAGATTAACCTCTTAATCTAAAATTAAGGTCAGCAATTAAACTATTCAGATGGGAAGGGTCCACAAGGGTGGCGCGGGTATGTTCCATTCAGCAAGCCAGTCGGTCCTGGGCGGACTGTCTTGGCCCGGGACCGTCAGAGCAGGTCGGAGTGCCTCGCTAGGCCTATATTCTGCCAAACTCGCCGAGCTAGCCGGGTTAACAAGGGCTGATCAAACGCCATTTAAGCCAAACACGTTTTAGATAATGGGCATGTTTTACCGAAGCTCGGTTTAGAGAAACGCCGTATATAGAAAAGGAGAGGCTGTTTAAAAGTTTAAAAAAGGCTTTCCTACTCTGCACATGTATTGTTTTATCGCACATTAACCCACCTTCCCCCTGCATTTACGCCGCTTCGTGGTGGCTCATTACAAAAATGTACACTCACCTGACCCATCTGTACACGTCGCTTTGCGGCGGACAATTTCACTGAAAGGAGGCTCATCGCCATTCTCTCTAAACTGGGTTTCTCTATAAAGGGATTCAATAAACGTGGGTCGGTAAAACATAGTTCGCTAAAACTAGCTTCTCTAAACCATGTGCCTCCGGCGGTCACTTCTTTGGTGGGATCCTCGCCATTGTGGCTTTTCCCGGATGTCTGTGGATCCAGCATTCATGTCCACCGTGGTTGGTTTCAAGTAGTTCATTCTTTTTTCTTGCTGCTTGAAGTCGGGACGCGCAAGAAGAGCACATAGAAATATAAATGTCTGTGGGATATCACGACCAAGTAACTGAGCGACACTGTCGGCGATGTTGATCTGATTGTGAAGAAGTGCAAAAGACAGCTCCGGAGCTGTCGTAGGATTTCATTGTAACCTGTGCAAGACCTGCAAAAATTTCGTTTTATGAATACGAATTTGTTTTTACGTTCTGTCGTACGCACACTTTTGGTGTAAGATAGTTTCGTGAATGTGACCTCAGTTCAGCCAGGAAGGTCCAGTCACCAGACTACATGCTTGGAGGGCTCCTTCTCTCGTCTATGCAAGAGCTCCACATCTTGGGTGGCATCATTGCCGCCATAACTCGATTTCAGCCGTCCCGTGGCTAGGGTGGTGGGCAGGTCTTGCAGTGTAATGGGCTTCGCTACCAGGTTTTTCCGGCGTTTCGGACGGGAGACTCTGAAGAATTGTACTTTAACAGGGTAGCTTGCTGGGCTGGTTGGTTGAACGACATAGTGAAAAACAGTGCATAAAAGACAGGACACAAAACAGAAGACAGACAAAGGACATACGCTGACTAACAACCGAAGGTTTACTGGAACTTCCACGTGCGCTCAGTGGAATGCGCAAGTACATGCTCCTTTTTTTCTTTCAACAGATATAAATGTGAAGAAAAAAAAAAGAAAAAGAAAATTTGAAAAAAGATTGAGAGATAGGACCTCATTCGGGCCTAAGGTTTTCTTGTGCCGCTGTAGATTCTTTTCTTACAATCATTTTTCAATTTTTTTTTTTTTTTCTTTATACACATTTATCTTCATCAAAAGAAAAAGAAGAGCATGTACTTGTTAGTCAGTGTATGTCCTGTGTCTGTCTTCTACTTTGTGTCCAGTATATTATGCACTGTTTTTGACTATGACTCTCAAAACACTGTTCACGGCTCTGGTGCTCTCGATTAGAGTACTGATCTTGCACCTGGAGCCCTCACCAGATACACCTCACTGAGCGCCTAGAGAGCGTGCAGCACCGCGCGACTCGAACCTTGGCCCACCACAACTATTCCTCAGACTGCAACGAACGCCTGCGGTCCCTTCGCTGGCACCACCGGAGCCATCATGTCCAACTAGTCACTGTTGGCCCCTCGCTGGTTGGCTCCTACCTAGCCTCGGTCCCCAGATCTCTGGCCAAAGATGCTGTCCTATTCCTCTCCTCGCCCGTACCTGGCGACGTGATGCTTCTGTTCCCCTACGTGGTGACAGCGTACCTTCCTTTGCTGGAGCAGACGCTCTCGCGCCTGCCTGGGGCTGGGAACAAACTCCGCGACTTCAGCAGGAGCTTGTCGCGTGCCCTAGAGCTCAGTAAGTTTTGTATAACCCCAGCCATTTCTCCCTCCACTTCATTTCATTGATGATCACTATCATATCAGATGTTAACACACACCCGAGGAGGCAGCCAATACTTAGCAATGTTATTCAATTGCCTCAGCTACGGAACTGCTCATAGACGCCGCTTGCACGAACAGTACCCCCCTCACTCGCCATGACTCGCCTCCCGTCGCTCAACGTGCTGAACGGCTGCTATTGTAACTGCAGTGTATTCTATGGAATACATACGCTTTGAAGCACAGCGTCTAGATGGTGTTTCAGCTCTGCTCTATGGAACGCACAGTTATGGAACGAAAATCTAGATGGCACCTCGAACGACGGAAGTGAACTGAAGTGATTGAGGGGGGTACTACCCCCCACAAGAGTTCCCCACAAGAGTTCCACAACTGAGGTAATCTAGTAATGTAGGCACTTGGTTGTACAAGCTTCTGCCTTTTGGCTACCTCAGGCATTCGGCTGCGGAGAGCAAGTCATCTGCTTCTCGCGCAGAGGTTGCGGTGACGTCAGAATGACGGCAAGCTTAGATTGGTTCTGATTAAAAGGATAGTGGGTAGACCTCAATGCTATATGCCCTAAGGTCTACCCACTATTTTTTTCAATCAACCGATAAGAGCTCGGCATCCTGACATCATCGCGACCCCTGAGCAAGAAGCAGGCGAAAATGCGCTCCGTATAAACAGGTTGATCACATTTATGCCTGCAGCGATAGTATCACCTTTATGCATGCATTTACGGGCCCCAGGTTGGGTACACAAGCCCTGGTGCATTTATGGGCAGCATTGCCTTTTGTGGCCCTGTATGCCTGGGTATAACCCCCCCCCCCCCCCCCCTTTCTGAGTACAAATAAAGTATTATTATTAGTATTAGAGTGATAGTGTATGCTCGCTTGTGGCGAAAAAAAGAAAAAGGAGGATAGAAGCCTCAAGCATTGTGGCATCATCAACACGATACAAAAAGCTCCACGAAACACTACGTACCGATTTCGCAGAGGTGTTCTCGATGCTTCGGAGGACTTCCTTGGCAAGCCGCTTCACTGCAACGAAAGGCGTCCTTTCAACAGTCACGCCGTGCATACACACGGAAAATCGGGCTTCTCCGACATGCGTGGATATCGAAATTAAAGCTTCGCGTTACTTTTGAGTGGGAACCGTTAGCGCCAGAACGCCACTCACTATGAAGATGACGCTCGCTCAACGGTGGTGATGTGTCAGCCATACCGGCTGGTGACATGATGAGACATGACGCTCATCCTATGCCGGGCGTGACACAACAACTCGTCGAATGAAATACGTACAGATAAACAAGTGAACGTACCCTTTTCAGCGTTCTTTTTAGCCATGATCGGTAGCCCGCCGATAAAAGAGCGCGGAGACGCCTGGAGACGCCAGAGACGAATTTTTGCGCCAGCCAGTACACTCTCGAAACCAGCAAACAGTCAAAAGCGTTTGTAAATTGTGTACGTCTTCAAGAAGCTTACATACACCACGATTTCGTCACTCACGCAACGTTTTGTATTGTGTATTAATGTAATGTATTAATGTAATGTATTAAATTATGAATAAATTGACTTTTATTTTTCTTTGTTTGGGGCTACGGCTCGAAAGATACGGATCCTGGATTGGCTTCCGCAGCGGCTTTTTGTTTTTCGTATCTAAATTTGTTAGATACGCTTCAGTCCTTCAGTCGGTTTTTCCGTGGTTCGACCAGTTCGACGTTGTCTCAGCTTGTCCAGTCGTGTTCGCGCCTGCATCTTATTTAATCGGTCAAAAGTGAGACTGACAGCAGCTAACGGAGCAGCGCGAAATCGCACGAGCGCCGCTGGATCGAAACGATCCAAACGTCGATCGGACCGCGGTGACGCGTCAGTGAAAGAAGCGAAACCCCGGCCGACGCTCGGCGAGGCTCGGCGACTCAGCCGTCCGACATGGATTCGGGGCCCTCGGGGCTCAGGCGGTGCGTCCCCAGGCTCAGCGTCGAGAACCTGCCTGCTGAAGTGGTCGAAGGCATCCTGAGCTACCTCTCGTACGACGAGATAAGCACCAACCGCAGGGTACGAGGCGTTTTCTTGCCGACTTTTTTTTTCTTCTCTCCCACACCTCGTGCAGTGAGGTGCGAAAGGGTAGAAAGCTGGGTCTATGACGCACAAATGGGCGCACGCTTAGATAAGGTGCGTGCTGCCGGGGCGTAAGAGACATGCACAGTGCTTGTCTGGGGTTTTTAAGTCTTGGTATTTGCCTTTAGGTCGAGTGATTTGCGGAGCAGCCTGCCATGTTCGCGGGCGCCAATCAATTTCTGAGTTAATTTTTCTTTTTTTCGCGTCCACCTAAAAGGCACGCCTTTCGCAAGCGTCTGACAAGAATAGTTAGGTTGCCTGTATGTTTAGACAGCGGGAGCTTACTCTGCCTCAAGGGATGTTTCCTGTCCGCACGATGGAAGAAAAATTTTTTAACGTTGCTGTGCGAGTGCCAGCCTGGGGTTTTTAAAACGTGCATCACGCAGTAGTAATACACGACCGCGCGCCGATACGATGCCCATCCAGATCCTAACGGGCAAGGGTGGGGATTAAACCCAGAACACCTGGGATCTGCAGGGTAAGAAGTCCACTCCACGTTTTCCGAGTTGTGCTGCGTGAACACACACGGCCTTCGATCCCCCGAGCCTCTGCCAAAGAAATTCCAGGAAGGCTGTCTTCAGTGATGGTTGGCTAACGGCACTTGCATCACGGGAGGTCGTGCTGTTGCCTCCTTTGGTGGAACTTCCTGAAATGGCTTCGAGTTAGTTGTTGAAAGCATTGGGAGTGTGTGGAGCCCTGCACTGCTTCGCGTAACTACACTCGAAGCGCAAAGGTCTTCGACACGAGCTACGCCCGTGCCCCGAAAAGTGTGCCTGCCAGCCACCGTGCGGGGGAACTGGGAATGCAATAGTATATCGGAGTCTAGCAACAACCAGGTGGCGTCAGCTCTCTTCGCACGGCAGAACAGTCTTGCACAGTGTTTTTGTGCCCTCGGTGCAGAGACCAATCTACTGCTCCATGGTGCCACCAGTCTCGTGAAAGCGTCAAGCCACACTGTCACTCACTGATTGCCAGCTAGGGCGATCTCTGACATGGTTCGGTTGCTAAATAGCCTCAACGCAGTGGTGAAGGCCCATAGGCATGCAGTAGCATGCGACTTTGCCTGTTCGCCACCAGCCAATTCACGTTGTGGCAGGCTGTTCTCAAAAGGAAGTGATAAGGCACCTTACTAGCCAACATCACCATGGTATACTTTATTCATCACTAAGGTGACGAGGTGGTTGGAGGTTTGTCCTCGACGGACCAAATATTCGCCTGTTGTTGGCTGCCTGGCCCCACTCTTTACGCGACAGTATGCATAGAAAGTGTGCTCACGAGATGCAAGACAAACAGTTGATCGGTTCAGCGAGCATATAGGGTGGTTGGATGGTTGATAAACAGCTGTACCTTTGTAACGATTGGTAGCTAGCACCACCTAGGCTAAAAACAATAACAAAAGCCTGATTTCCACTTCCCAGCCAAAGCGTTTCTCTGCCTATTACCAGATCATGAAGATGATCGTCGGGCAGACCTTTGGGGGATCCGGCAAAAGAAACTAAAACATCACCCCCCGGCAAGCGATTCGCCAATTTTCCTCTGGTCGAACCTTGTCGGCGTCATGTAACAGCCGACCCACGGGGGGACAGGGTTGAGAGTTTGGGCCGGTGCCACGCTTGAGGGAGTCCCAATTTTCCTGTGTCCCGCCTCACCCCTTAGCTGTTTAGCTGTGCTAGTTAGAAACTGGGGGCCACCGGTATGTTTGTCAAACCTTCGGGAAGGGCAGGACTACAATTTCTACAACTACTTTCTGCAATTTAGAATCTTATGCTGAATTGTTCTCGTCTCCTTACATACTGCACCATTGTATCCGTGTCTTTAAATTTGGCCCTATACATTTTTGTTTCTCCCGCACTTACCTCAAATAGCAGAGCGCTCCCTCTTGAATTATCTAATAAACCTTCCTTTCTTATGTCCTGCTCCTGTGACCTATAAATCATTAAAGCTGATTTCTCCTGCACTCTCCACTGCTACATCTATTTCTCTGCTTCCTTAACTGTTTTTCCACTGAAGGCATTTGCTCCACCCACATGAATTTCATCCTAAGCTTTCATGTCTGTTTCGTCCATCTCGCGTTCGGACTCCTGATATTACAGGTATTTTAGCTTCTCTGCACTCTCCGCATCTCCTTCATGTCTGTAGGTCTTTAACCAAAATTTATTTTACTCGCTGCCTGACTGCTCTGAAACGATGACCAGCCTATATCACCCTGCACTCCCCTGTTCGGAGCGTTCTCATGTGCCCCTAGAGCTATCCTGCCAACATTCCCAAGTGTTATCTCCAATTTTGTCTGAACTTTAGAACCGGTGCACAAGACTGCTTTACCAAAGGTCAGTCCTGGTACGATTACTCCTTTCCAAACTCCCCACACCACTTCATATTTACCAGGGTTTTATAACGCCCTGTGCTTCATAATGGCTGAATTCCTTTTACCCTTACCGATTTCATGTCTTTCGTATTCATCAAGGTATTTCTTTCCTTCGTTGATCCACACTCCCAGACATTTGTACTTGTCCACCGTACCTATCTCTGTGTTCTGTACCTTTAAATGATCTCCCTTAATGTCATTAAAAAACATAATACCAGATTTTGTTCCACTAAATTTAGATCCAAGAGCGTCCCCTTTCATGCCGCATTCCGGTCGACTTCTGCAACTCTTCTCGGTTATCTGATAGGAGTTCTACGGGCAGAAATTAGCACTACATACTGAGTCTGTAGTATCAGCTTCTTCGCATTTTGGCTGCATTTATCCATGGACATTATTAGCTGATGTTTAGTTTAGCTCTTGCTGTGATAATTTTGTTAGCAGTACCAGGAAGATAAGTGTCCTCACTCGAGCGTTTCTCTTTGAATTTTTGAGTCACTCGTAGCTTTTGAATGTACCAGCTTATTTTGAAATCCTTGGGCCATTTGCTCGAAAACTAGGAAAATCTAGCCGCGGTTGATGAGTTTTTTTTAAAATTTGCTGATACCTATTTTTTCGTTTCCGCAGCTACACTATGTCCACGTAATGTATAAGTTCTTCGAAGATCAGAACCCATATTTTCTGAGATAAAAGCCATTATGACAAACATTGTAAAAACTTCAGATTGAGTAACCAAAGGTGCAAAACCCAGGGATCCTGGGTTCCATCCCCAACCCTGCCTGTTTCGATCTGGATGAGCATCAAGTGTGCAATCATGTATAACTACAGCGTGATGCACATTAAAGACCCCAGGCTGGCAGTGTTACTCTACTGCCAAAATTTCTCATCTACAGCAGTTATACACATTCTGTTGTTGGCATTGTTGTCAATGCTGCTGTGCCATTAAACTCCAAAGGTGTACAGTCGTCACAGAATGAAACGCGAACATGGAGCGCATGGTTTTCGATCCACGCTGAGTCACCTAGAGACGCAACACCGAAGGTTTGGATGCACTGAGCAAGAGTCTAACACATCGAAGGAGGAGCCATCTTCTTGCAGCTCCCATCTGGTTCAGGTAGTGCAGCATCTAGCGAAAACCATGCACCCACGGTTCGCGTTTCATTCCGTGCCGACTGTACGTTCCTCTCCAGTGGTGACTCCACATGCCCTATGCGGCTGACTTCTTGCCGTCTACACAAACACGCAATGCAATCAAAATTATATCAGAAGGAAAAAGGCATCGCACGCAAGAGCCTAGACTTCAGCCATTTGCGGCAGTCGAGGGGACAAAGGTTGGTGCGAGATGGACCCCCGCGCCCCCTCAAACGAGTCTTCTGTGTCCGGCAGGTGAGTCGGCGCTTCAACTCGTACTGCCAGCGCCTGCTGAACCAGGGCTTCTTCCGGGCGGAGCGCTTCCACGCCAAGTGCCTCAAGGCGGTGAAGAAGCAGTTGCCCCGGCGGGAATCGGAGCGCCGCACGCACCCACTGGCTCGCCACTGCGAGATCCTGACGAGCATCGAGACGCGCCTGTCCCTGCTCAGCATGACCTTCATGAAGTACATGGACATGGGGCTCTGCTGCTTCATCCCAGGAAAGGTGAGGTTCCTCTGCCTTTGGAGGGCACCAGCCCTGTCGGGCCTCGTCGTTACCAGTTGTACTCGGTCATGGCGCTTCTCGTACGAGGCGTATGGTGGAGGCAGCGAGATAGAGGGGCTTAAAGTGATAAACTGGTATCCCGTTCACCAGGCAAAAGTTACACACCCCTTGGTTGCTGCCATGTTGTACAATTTTGATCACTAGACACATGACCCTTCCAAATTCTAAGGCTTTTACACAAAACAGAGCCAAAATTTGTATTGCGAGCGCTGTAAAAAACATAATGAACTATTTTTCAATACTTTTAGCCCCTGAGATCAGTGTCTAGCTCCGATAAAATCCTAAAATACAGCACCGCGGCTGACAGCATCTAGCGGAGGCATTGCGAAGCTGCCCGAGTTTTTGTCGTAAAAGCACATCGTGGACTTAAAACTAGGGCTCCGTGTTTTCGGAGTTTATTTTTCGTGAAATTCGGAGGGTGTTTTTCGGAGTTTATTTTTTAGCGAAAATTCGGTGTTTATCGGAGTTTATTTTTTGTAAATCCCCAATTCTGCGAAATTCGGAGATTAATTTTGCAGTATTTCTTATTAAAAAAAAAAAAATAATAATAACCGAATGTAAACGTATGCCAGATAAAAAATAAAACGCGCTTGTATCAATTAAGATTTCTTCAGTTGAATTTGGCGTTGGTGTCATTGGCAATACTCATTTGTCCCAAAACGTCGGTACCTTAAAATCAATAAACTGTTGGAGGTAGCCGCAAGGAAGCTCGTAGTCATCCCATCGATCTATCCCGCGGCCGCGCGAGGTGGAGTGGTTAAGGATGTAATAGAGAAGTTTCAACTGCCCCTCTTCCCTATTTTATACAATCTCTATAGTCCATAGTTTTCATTGTTACCCACAAAAACGTACCCTCTCCTTTCTTTAAAACCCAAATCACATGGCCCAAACCGGAAGCCAAAAGAGTGGCTTTTGTCGTGACACGAATGGTACGATGACCTGTCTCCCTGAGCCAACCTTGACGAGACAAGCCGTAAGACCCCCTTTTGACAACGGTCCGAGGCTTGAAAGATAATTATGGTGTCTTTTTCCCAAAACCATTTATTTATTTATTTATTATACCCTCAGGGCCGAAGCATTACAGAGGGGGTGGGCAACGGAAGTACAAAAAACGCTGAAAATGGTTAGTCCGGCACAGATCATGAATAGTAACTTGTTAAAGCTTCTTTAAAGAGGACAAAATCGCCAATGGACACAATGGGTGAGGATCCTGCGCTGCTCAAATTGTAAAAAAAAAAAAAAAAAAATACTTTTTTTTTTGTGGAAAAGGGGGGGGGGGGGGTGGCATGGGCACATAACGATTTGGAGTTTATCAGATAAATCCGAATTGAAGAAAATTTTACCGGCAAATGTTTTTCGGATTTATCTGAAAACACGGAGCCCTACTTAAAACAAACGAAACATAACTTAGCTCGTCATTACTGTTGTTAGAGATCAATAAGCAATTATTTGTGCGCAGTACTGCGTTAAAATCTAGACGCAGGGGTGGAACGGCTGCGCCATTTTGCACCAGACGCATTTGTCTGCACCATCCTGCGCCATGTTGCGGAAACTGTGCCACAGCCAGTACCTCGCGCCATTATGCACCAAATCGCTAAATGTGCGCCAAAATTTTTTTTTTATTTTGCCTTGGTTTCAGCTTTTATTGACTCGATTGGCAACAATGAGCGTGTTTAGCTTGGTCAGCCTTGCAATTCTTTGTTCTGTTTATTCTCCCTGTGTATCCCGAGTCGGAAAGGCTCGAAAAACCTCAGGGGTCAGATTGCAAGCGCTACACTACCTGCGACTGGATTGTTATTCTTCAACCATACGCTGTTAAGCGAGTCGGCCGAGGTGAGGTCGAGTCATTGAGTGTAAGATCACCTGAGGCTCTGCGGCCCGGGATCTGGACATCAGCCAGTTGAAAACAAATGAGGGAGAGATTCTTTTTAGTACTTCATCGTTAGAAGTGAGGACCGCATTCCCACAAGACAAAACGTGATTTGATAGAACTGAAACGCGGTCCGACCCGAAACCTTGCCGGCCAGCAGCTCTTACGCGAGCGGCGGTACATCTCCTCGGCGTACTTCAAAGGGGGGTGCAACGATTTCCGGACTTCGGTCAAAGATTTCTGGAAGTTACCCTCTGACACTTCTGAAGTAAAGAACAGAAAACCGATTTCACGTGCGTGTCCTAGTTGTTGCGTAAAAATAAGATAAAGATTGGCATTTCAGGCACCCCTCAACTCACTCCCAGCCTTCAGGGTTACACCTGGTCCCCCTCCTAGTGACGTCATTTGGAGTGCCGTGTGGGTTCCCGTCTGCTCTCTCGGAGGATGCTTCCTCTCCCTCTCTGCTGACATTAGCGGGCGTTATGCTGCAGCTTAGAGCCGAGCGAGGTCACGTAATCTTTTCGCCGTAGTTCCTTCGGCTGCCACTTGGGGCTGCAGGTGCGGGGAAAAGCTAGACTTTTGCTTTGCGATTATGCTGCGGAATCACAACATTTTTTAATGAAGGAGATGTTTTCTCTATCCTCCGGGACACGATGAACAACGTAAAAATGACGAGATGCAGATTCTTTTAATCATAAAATCGTTGCACCGCCCCTTTAAACATGCGCCTGCTTATCGCTTCGTATACGATAACTCCGTTAATCGTGGTCTGCTGCTTCGATATTGAGTTGCACAATAGGATAAACTCGAAATTTGTTGCCCTGTTCCTTCGCGCAACTGCGCGTCTGTTGCTTACACACGTCACGTGGTTCGCACATATAATCACTATGTCGAGTAGATGTGGGTTGTGCGATGGGCAGTGCTGGTTTGCATTTTGAGCAGGTGAAAGCCGCTCAGAAAATATTAAGGACACTATCTTCAGAAGCATATGGTACTTGCTTTTTGGTTCTCATTACGGCTCACAAAGTTTCAAGTTTTTGCAACTGTTACACTGTTATCCCACCTACCTAGGTCCCGAACCACTCATGTTCATCTGCGCTGCTAAGCACAATTGAGATTGCTCCCGTGCTTGTCTAAGACACAAGCTGAAGTGTACTGAAAACTGATCTAAGCTGCTTCTAGCCTGCTCCAGAATGTAGCTTTAGCTGCTCCCGACCTGCTCTAAAACAGCTGTTTCAGCTGCTTCCGTGGCTGCTCCCAAGTACATTTCATGAGTTCCACTCCTGAGACGAAAAACTATATGGTCACGTGTCTAGTGGTCATAAATGTCCAACATGGTGGCAGCCAATTGGGGGTCACTTTCAGCTGCCAGTTTATCGGAAGCCATCCAATTTTTTCCCATGGGATACTCTGCATTTTGGTTAGATGCTGCACCTTGCTTGCCGTCACCTTCGTACCTGCTAATAACGAGTGTCGCTTGTGCCACCCTTTACAGACCATAAAGCCAGACCACGACTCCGACTCTTGTTTCGCTTTCGGCGCTTGTTTTGTGTGCTCTCTGGTAAATGGCAGAACCATCCCTGTTGTTCCACTCACCATTGGTAGTTTGCTTGTTTGTTTTGCTGTTTTGATTAAAATAAGAACACCGACTTCACATAACAAGGAAAACAACTTCATTAAACGTTTCGCCTCCCATGCCGGGAGGCATCATCAGTACATACTAAGGAATGAGAGAGCTTCGGTCAACGCAGTCCTATTTATCGGGAGGGTCCATATAAGCTTCCGGGATGGGGCCACGGTTCTTGTTGTACGCCGTCTTATCTCCGCGGATGAACCATGACTCAAGTAGTTTGCGTGGGCCCCACCTATCCTCCTTCGCCAAGGTCGTCGCGGCTGTGAAGTCGAAGGTGTGTCCTGTAGTCCACGCGTGGTCGACCAGCTCCGTCTTGAGACGGGTGGTGTTCGTGGAATACTTGATGTCACGTTGGTGTTCTTTCATCCTGGTTATCTTCTTGCGTCCGGTCTCTCCAATGTACGAAGAGCCGCAGTCCTAGCAGGGGATCTTGTACACAATGCCTTTCTCTGTATCCGCAGGGGTGGGGTCCTTTGACTTAGACACAATGCTTGCTATAGTTCGGTACGGTTTATACGCAGTTCGAATACCTACAGGTTTTAGGGCGCGGCTTAGCGACTCAGACACTCCCTTAACGTACGGAATGCACAAGACATTACATTCTTTGTCGGCTGGATTGGATTGCGTTTTTCGTTTTGTCTTCGATACGAAGAAAGGCATTGTGTACAAGATCCCCTGCCAGGACTGCGGCTCTTCGTACATTGGAGAGACCAGACGCAAGAAGATAACCAGGATGAAAGAACACCATTGTGACATCAAGTATTTCACGAACGCCTCCCGTCTCAAGACGGAGCTGGTCGACCACGCGTGGACCACAGGACACACCTTCGACTTCACAGCCGCGACGACCTTGGCGAAGGAGGATAGGTGGGGCCCACGCAAACTACTTGAGTCATGGTTCATCCGCGGAGATAAGACGGCGTGCAACAAGAACCGTGGCCCCCTCCTGGAAGCTTATATGGACCTTCCCGATAAATAGGACTGCATTGACCGAAGCTCTCTCATTCCTGTGTATGTACTGATGATGCCTCCCGCATGGGAGGCAAAACGTTTAATGAAGTTGTTTTTCTTGTTATGTGAAGTCGGTGTTCTTATTTGAATTAAAACAGCAAAACAAACAACTACCAATGGTGAGTGGAACAACAGGGATGGTTCTGCCATTTACCAGAGAGCACACAAAACAAGCGCCGAAAGCGAAACAAGAGTCGGATTCGTGGTCTGGCTTTAAAGGGACCATGAAATGACTTTTTTACTTTTTCCAGATAACTTTTACATTAAACCGTCAATGTTCACTGAATGCCGAACAGGCATCCGTTTTCGTCTCGGTTTATTAACTTCTACACAAAAAATTAATGAAATATCGACTTTTTCTTGACCGCAAAACAAGCCGTGACGTACGCTGCTTCCGGAACCGGAAGTTCTCTCGGCAGTTGGAGATGGGAGCGTTAGCGGCGACGAGTTGGAGTGTGCCGGTAGGTTTTACTGCGCCGATGTCACCGACGTATTTTCTGAATCGGCGCCTCTCATCGCCGCATCGCAGCTGAGCGAAATTCAATGAGATACGTTGCGCTACAGCGACAGCATGGGACTAGTCCCATACGCCGTTATGCCTGTTGGGAAGTGCAGCGAGTCTTCCGGTGAAGACTCCAGAAGTTAACCCAACTGTCATTGTTGGTAAAAGGCGGCCAGTGTCAGTCGTTTGCAAAGCGACGTAGATGGAAACAAATTGCCGCGGCGTTTTGCGCGGTCTCGGAGATGCAGGAGCGAGCCGACGTTAAAAAAGATACGTTTGAACTACGAGTGTCAGCAAGAGCCACGTAAATACCTGTTCACACTCGGAGCGGACGCGCGCGTTTGATGGAAGTGCTGTATTCGCGCTGTTGGTAAGCGCTTCGGGACCGATCTTTTACGATTGCAACTCGATACTGACGCGACACTCGGCAAAGAAAGGTTGGACCGGTATTGCGCGTATACCTCCCATGAACTGTTACAGCTCGACAGTGACGTGCAGTCTGTCAGAATAAAAATGGCATACCAATAACAAAGTGTACATACCGTGTTACGAAGGTAATCCATACAGCGTTTATTTCAGCTCTATATCACACAAAACAAGAAGAGAGAATTGACGAGGGTCCCTTTCCACCAGTGTTCGTCAACCCTGCCTCGGAAAACAAGGGGAAGAGATTGACCTCACCTCTTAGCCTAAAATTGAGGTCAGCGATCAAACTATAATACGGGAAGGGTCCACAAGGGTAGCGCGGGCATATTCCATTCAGCACGCCAGCCGGTCGTAGGCAGACAGACGGTCTTGCGACGAAGCAACGCTGCGCCGAGTCGGAGTGCCTGCTAGGCCTATATCCTGAGAGCTTCGTAGGAGCGGGATTTGCGGTTGTTGTCGCTCTTCTCGGGTGTTTGTGGATCCAGCGTTCTTGTTCGTCGTGGTCTGTTTTCAGTACATTTTTTTCTTGCTGCTTGAAGTCGGCACGCGCGAGATGAAGACGTAGAAAAATAAACGTTCAGTCAGTCAGAGTTCTGAGAGGAAGGAAACCAAAGGAAATAACCATTCTGATTCTGAACTCGGCCCTGCCCTACTGCGCACGCGCAGTGGTTGCTTCGTTTACCACACGATAGATGGCGCTTGACTCTCAGCATTATCAAATTTGGCAATTTTCGCCACACATCTCTAATTATGCTACAAAATGTGGATCTGAATATTATTTAACAAAACTTTTAGGAAACATTCGCCGGCTATTTATTGTTTACGATCGCGGTGCTGGTGAGGTAGGCTCTTACCCAATAGGCGACCTGGATTTGGCTGACGTGCTCCATTTCCGCGGATGCATCGTAGTGAACAGGCGAAGGAAGGAAGGCGCAAAAGAGTCCAGTTTTCTTTTAAAAGTTCTATAGCAAATAAGTTTTTTTGGCTCCCTAGTTTTGTGTTTTTGTGTTTCTTTTCACACCTTTTACGACGTGCGGTGGATGAAATTCGATTTTAAAATCATTTTATGGTCCCTTTAAGGTCTGTAAAGGGTGGCACAAGCGACACTCGTTATTAGCAGGTACGAAGGTGACGGCAAGCAAGGTGCAGCATCTAACCAAAATGCAGAGTATCCCATGGAAAAAAACTGGATGGCTTCCGATAAACTGGCAGCTGAAAGTGACCCCCAATTGGCTGCCACCATGTTGGACATTTATGACCACTAGACACGTGACCATATAGTTTTACGTCTCAGGAGTGGAACTCATGAAATGTACTTGGGAGCAGCCACGGGAGCAGCTGAAACAGCTGTTTTGGAGCAGGTCGGGAGCAGCTAAAGCTACATTCTGGAGCAGGCTAGAAGCAGCTTAGATCAGTTTTCAGTACACTTCAGCTTGTGTCTTAGACAAGCATGGGAGCAATCTCAATTGTGCTTAGCAGCACAGATGAACATGAGTGGTTCGGGACCTAGGTAGGTGGGATAACAGTGTAACAGATGCAAAAACTTGAAACTTTGTGAGCCTTAATGAGAACCAAAAAGTACCATATGTTTCTGAAGATAGTGTCCTTAATATTTTCTGAGCGGCTTTCACCTGCTCAAAATGCAAACCAGCACTGCTCATCGCACAACCCACATCTACGTGCCAACAGGCAAGAATAAATTGACTTTCACCTGAGATAGAAGTCCATTTATTCTTGTGTAGATGTTCTTGACCTTGGGGAGTTACCCAGGTCATTAACATCTAACAATCCCAAGTAGACGTAACATAACAGAGGAGATGTAACACCACGCACAGATATAACATCACAGACGGATCTAACATCGGTGACAGGTGTAACACGGCAGATAAGATGCAATGTCACGGATAGATGTAACGTCTCAGACGAATGCACAGTCGTGGCTGAGGATGTAATGTCGCGAACAAATGTAACATCACAACTGGAGCACACATCCTTTTTTCACTAATGGCGAATTCCAGTGGGCTTTTTGGAGCGCGCCGGGATCAGTTGACTAGATCCAGAATGGAACACATGATCCCAAACGGGGTCGCGCTGCCTACGGATCATCAGTGGAACATGACCACTGTTCCGGGATCGGCTGATGCCTTCCCGTCATTCAACTGCCTGGGAATCCCCTTTCCGCGGCCGCCGCAGTCGTTTCTAAGACATTTTCGCAATCGCGGCGCTAACATGTGTTCGACGCACGAGCAGCAGGAATGGCTCAGGAGCTTCTAGCAAAGATTGCCGGAATGCCCGTAGCATGGCAAAACCTTCTCTTCTCCTTCCTGGAAAACGAACCGGCTGTCGAGCCAAGGGGTAAGCAAGCAGCCATTATAAATTCTTCTGAGGCGAGATGGGCGAGATCAGGCAAGATGCCCCGCGAGAAAGGAATTCACGTGTGTGCGCCGAGGGCTGGCCCGGCTGGCTTCCGGTTGAATCCGCCAAAATCGTCAGAGTGACTTTTCTCGGATCCAGACCGAGATCTGGAGTGGGAGCTAATCCAAAACGACCAGTGGAATTCGCCATAAATTTCACGATGGAGATTACCACTTCCCATGGTGTGCCCAAGCAGCACGGATTTTGGCCGAGCAATGGCCAGTGTCTGGCGATGGTCTTTTGGCCAGTGGCCAGAGAGTGGCCATTCATTGGCCAATGCTAGATTGCCAGTGGCCAATGGCCAGTCTCTGGCCACGGTCTGGCCACTTGGCCAAGGACCATTGCCAGCCGTTGGCCAATGATTGGCCAACTCTGTGCTGCTTGGGTGGTGTCACATGACATCTGCGCTGCATAATATCGAAAGAGGGTCACATAGTCCAAACCCTGCTTCATGGCAATACCTGCCATTATTTTTAGACATGGTTATGTCTGGAAATAATGATGGTTATTATTATTATTACACTTCAGTCGCAACTAATAGTGTTTTCTATGGCTGGAGAAGTACTTTCTCCCAGAAGGGAGCACCTTCTACCAGCCCACTTGAGACAGTTGTTTTTTCTGCACGACAACTTGGATGTTTTTGACTACAACCAGGTTTGTTGTGTTTATATAGTATGCTAGTGGTACCATTTTATACTCGACAACACGGGTCTGGTGTTCGAACATGCGAAAATAAAGATGCTGTTGCAAACAAATGCATCGGCCTTTGACTATTTGATCCAATATTCAAAGCTGACTATTCATATCCAAAAAATGTATTATTCGCACTCCCTACGTTTAAGGCCTGTTAGCGCGGACAGCACAACTCTAATCCAGTGCTAATTTAGTAGAGACATTAAAGTTGATGTAGCACTTGCTAATGCAATGCTCATTTGGCTACTGGAAAGATGTGAGTAGATAACAGTGGCACCGTTCACGTTACATATGTGGGACGTTTCAAGAATGTTTTACAGTGCTTATGGTTCTTCCTGCTTGAGATAAACGCATTCAATAGTGCACGCAAAAGAAACCGCTGAAGCATTGTGCTTGCCCCAATATTGTAAATTTTGTCTTTCTTGGAACGAAGCCATCTATCTCACTTGGTGTCTTCATTGGAACGAAGCCATCTCACTTTTTTACTGGTTTTTAATTTGCACCGACCTGAGCGCACTGAACGTAGTTATTTCATGGAACTTTTCTTTTCTCGAATTTTGCTTTTTTTTTAAAGTTATAGGCAAATTAAAATTACAAAAACAAGCAAAAAATAACCTCCTTCATAACGTGTTTGGCCGCTTGAGTGGCCGTGAATTATAGTAAGCTCAGCGAGCGCTTACGGCTGCCGCACTTTGTGTCGACGGCTCGAGAGGGCGCCACTAAACCTATGTTCTAAATTGGCTGCACGAACTGGGCAGCCAAGGTGGCTCGCATTGCATTTTCTGCGCGATTAAACACTAATTCGGCATGACACTTCTTGGCCACAAACAACAGCAAACACGGGGTAAAGATCAGTTTTGAACAGGAGCCACTTCGCACTGCCATACCGCCAAACGGCGAAACAGCAAGCCAAACCTGCGCTGAAGGCCTTCGGCACGCTCGAAACCAGTCGGATCCTCGAGCCGTATATGACCGCAGCGCCACCGCATACATCCGGGACCTTTCTACGCCCGCCGCTCGTCGGTGCGCGATACCGCTGCCCCTTTCTAGTATGCGCCGCCTTTTCCATTGCTTGGTGGCGGGTATATTGGCGGGTCATTTCTTATTTCCGTACTTTCTAAACTGCATTTGTTTCTTCCCTGATCTAAAATAGTGAACAAAAACTGCTTTTATAAATAAATGAAATGGTTCGCGCCACTTATATTTTGTATTTCGACTAAAAAGAAGCTTTTGGCGACTTTTACCAGTAGTAAGCCTACGACCAAAGACCTCACATTTCGCACACTTTGGGCATCGTGGGTAGGTGGAGGAGGCTTCCGTGTCGTCCGGTTAAAATATGACGCACTGATAATTAGTTACTCCCTCCGTGCCCGCTGGCTTGCCCGAACCCCAAGAGACGTAGAAACCGCAAAAAAGGTAGACGCTTAAATTTGATTGCAGGGCCCCTTGCAAGTTCTCATACTTTCAGTAAATATCGCTTAGGATTATTTTTTAACATTCATAACCTATGAAATATGCGTAGGTTTTTTGTTTTTTTTCTTTCTGGAATGGCAGTTGCATAAAGCAATTGGAGGGAAAGCAGCATCGTTCACCCCTTCAACTTGCAGCCAGAACGATCGGCCACGCGATCTGGAGCTGACTATAGGCCACCAGTGCATCATGGCCACACACTGGGGTTGGGAAAGCACAGAGCGCTTGCCGAGTTTCACAGCGGCTATTTTTAACGTTGCAGCAGTTGGACCTGAGCCACTGCCCAAATGCACGTTGGGGCGTTCCTTGTGACAAGCCCGAACCGAACGCTCTGGCAGCGCTCGTGTCCGCCGCAAGCGTCGCATTTAATTATCATTGCCGCGGGGTCGTGAAGCTGGACGAAGAAATTCTGGCAATCGCATTCAAGGCGAACATTGTGATCTCCGCAACTTGGTCATCAAGTTTTGCAAAGGAAAGACTGAAAGAAAAGCGTCCGCTTAGAAAAGCGTCCGCTTCTGATGTCGAAATTATTCGGCCGCAAGGAAGCTCCTTGGTCCGTGGCATTGCGTGCGAGTATATACTAATATCCCACTTGCACCAGTACACCAATGTAAAGCGAGAGACATTTCTGTCCAATATCGTTGGATGTCCCCTTAAAGCATTGTTTAAGAAGGTCCGAGCCACCTATTCATTTGTAAGAAGATTCGCCGCATGCATTTATCTTTACAAGGTCCGTAGGTTTTTGAAGTGCTTTATTTGATCGATGCCAAGACCGAGAGGTTCTTCGGCAGCCATTCGAAAGAGGTAGGCATTCCTCGAGACTCACAAGTTGAGAATCTCTGTACTCACAGACAGGGATGAGAACGGCCAGGAGTAACCTTCGGATGCTCGGCCCCCCTGCATACATCTTGTTGCCTTCCACCATACTTTGCGTTCCACCGTGCACGTTTGAGGCTCACGCGACGCCAACATGTTATCAAGGACAGGAAGCTTACGTCACAGGTGGGACATCCGAGACTACTCCCTGCTGCTCTCATCCTGTTGGGGGTTACAGTGAACAGAATGCCAACTATTTGCACACATGCTATCTAGTGTGAATGATATTCAAACAACGGAACGTACAGCCTTCGATGCACGCTGTGCTACCTGGAGGCAACTAGGAAGTGATAAAGCTACGGGGTGGACAAGGGGCTGCGAGGGTACACGCTTACTTAACGTGCACACCCTCAAAGTACCTCTCTTCACCCCATAGTTTTATCACTTCCTAGAGGCCACGCACTCTGCTGTTCCCATTTCGTTCGTACCAATTGCCACACAACTGTGGAGCTGCGATGACATCCTTCGCTCTTTGCACGTTCGGCAGGTGATAGACGAGATCTTCCGGGTGCTGCGGCTGGTGCAGAAGGGGGGCACCCCCCCGAGGGCCCACGAGATCCTGCAGGAGCTGCGGGACATCTCGTCCATGGCCATGGAGCACTTCGACGAGCGCATCGCCCCCGAACTCAAGCTGCATATGGCCCCCATGAAGCCCCCGCACCTGTCCTTCCTCGCCTCAGGGCAGGGGGCCCTGCACCAGTGCCCCTCAGGGGTCGAGGCGAGAACCGCCGAGCTCGGTGAGCAGGGACTCCAGAGGGGGGCGCACGAGTGCTTCGACGCTTACTCTCGCTTCCCTCCTTGAAGTGGCGGCAAACTCTCGAAGTCGCCTCAGTTTTCGAGTGCCTAGTAATACGACAGACGTGAACTTAGCGTGATGTTTATGTTGCGAGGCTTGTTCAATTTAAGAGAGATGCTAAGAGATGCTTCTATTTCAGGGTCAGCGACTCGAAATAGAAGTGCATTTTCTAACCGTTCTTAGCCCAAAGCATTTTTAAATGAAAATATTGGGGCGACGAATATTTTTTTCACGGGGGAGGGAGCTCATTTTGTGCATCCTGCCCAGGCACTTAATATAGTGTGTTTTTTTGGGGGGGAGGGGGGGAGCGTGGTTTCTATTCAAATGCCGGCGCTCAACAAACCCCTACCCCTTTCTGCGAGGATCAGCGAGCACCTCCTAGGCCTTGAAGCCACAGCGCCGGGTTTTCCACGTTGCCCGCCGAAGGCCAGGGCGGGGTGCAGATTCGACATAAGGGTTACGCCGTTGTTCAGCTGGTGCCCGTGTTCGGTCAGCGATTGAATGCGGAACCCGGCCAAACGCGGACTCGGCATTCGCGTCCAATCCGCGCCTCACCTCTGCTTCAGACGGGCGACGTGTAGAAACCTCGGATGGAAGCCAATCTGTAGGCTTTCCCAAGCAGACCTTACGCCGTAAAACGAGACGGAAAAATCGGCGCCCAAACGTAGAAAGCTAGAACTTTCACCGAATGTGCACCGAACGGGTCAGTTTTACTTTATGAAATGTCGAGGCGCGGTTCTCTTTCTGTCGAAAATAAGAGCAAAGAAAAAAAAGAAAAACCTGGCAAAAAAGATTGAGAGCGTTTGCAGACGACTGAGCCGGCGATGCTATTTGCCCTTGGCGCCATCTCCGAACAGGCGCTGCGAGTAGACTATGCAATGCGTTGCCTGCTCGTTGCATCGCTAACTCGGCCGTCTGTGAACTTACCCAACTTTGACTTTGGCAGGTTTTTTTGCTCCCATTTCTTTAAGGAAGGGAGCTAAGCTTTGAAATTTCACACGGTGAAACTGACCCGCTTTGTGCGCATTTGGTGAAAATTTTACATGTCCATGTCCAGGTGCCAACTTGTTCCGGCTCGTCTTACAGCCGAAGGTCTGCTTGGGACACCCTGTCTGTGCATCCGATTGTGCTATAGTCATTGATAAGGAGGGAAGACCGGCAGGGCAATGCCTCAGTTGTCCCGCCTCCAGCTTGAGTTTCCTACCTCTGAGCCAAAGCACGGCATTTGAAGGACACGGCCTGCCGTCCTTACTCTGCCTGTGACTATTCGCCTCGAGATGAACCGTGTCACCACCGTACGGCCGAAATTGAAAACATGCGAAAGCGGGTATACTGCCATGCGTCGTCTGCTATGGGCACACGATCAGAAGCATGGATCTCGACGACGCAAGCGCGATTCCGGCTGAGCTGGGCCCTTCTTATGAAAGGCTTGTTGTTTCTGTTGTCGTTTCTTACTAAAAGTTGTGTTGTGTATTTTCACACATGTGGAATTTCAGCAAAGCAATTAATATTAAGTCGTATGCTACCATGATTTTAGTGTTGTGGTTTGTGGAATCGCTGGCCCACATATTTCGGTTATCTCGTGCAATCCATAGCTTTAATAAAACATTGAATTTTAATTGGGTTAATTAAAAAATTAACCCGACTGATTGCCACCCTTTAATAAACTAATCAATTGTTAATTCATTAGTTGATTTGTCTACATTCATAATGCATGAAAAACATTGAAGCTAGGTTTTTTTTTACATATTTTTGCTATGCCTTAAATGGCATATTCCAGTCCAATTTTAAACTTTACGTTGTGTCGCCTTCAGAAACATGAACACAGGAAGCCTTTTAAAGTGAAGTAATTTTGAAGTTATTTTTTAAACAGTATAATCACCCTCAAGGACAATTACAGGCATTCTGAAGTGATCTGCTGTGCAGGCCTGTGTCCTAAAAAATTAAAAACGTCAAAATATTAAAGCAGGCATTTTTTTTTTCTTTTCCTTTTTCTGATTTTTTCAGCACAAAATTCCAATTAATTGGCAAAAAAAAATACAATTAGAGGATTATTTAAATATTCTGAAGGTTAATCAATGAACTTCCTAGCCCTGATTTGCATTAATTAGGTTAGGGCAAAGGGTTATCGGAAACTCTCGGGAGAGTTGCTAGCCCTCATCAGTAAAAGAGTGTCGTTATGGCCAATGCTTTCCCTGTCATTGCGTGGGTAGTTTGTTGGATTGGAGTTGCTACTATGTTTGAATAGAGGAATTTGCGGCCCTTTCTAAGAAAATTGAAGCGGGTGAACCCACCATTGAGAAGAGCATCTTGAAAATATGCACGCTGCTGCATTGCTGGTTTATTCCACTCGTGGCAGATATATTACAACAATTTGTTTCACTTGTTTCAGTTGTCCTGCCAACGAACAATTTGCAGATCGTAAATAGAAGAGTCACTCTCTCCTCATCGCAAAGTATTAGAATTGTTCAAAGTGCGAAACTTACCCACACCATGTCACTGGAAAGGGAAACATTGGCTGCAGCGTAGAAGTCATGAAGCTGCAGTAGCTTCTATGACTTTTTTAATCATAGAAGCTAGCAATATCTAGGTAATTTCTGACGCAACACCAATTTTTCTCAATGCGAAATATTTATATTACTGCAAAAGCTAAAAGGAACAAAAGAATTCCATAGAGCCTGCGATTCCACAACCCAGAGTACCAGCATTATGTAAATATCCGGGTTGGAATTCCTTGTTTTATTGGATGTCCACGTTGGTGAACCGATATCTCTTTTTAAATAAACAAATATTTGACATAAATAACACTGTTCACCCAAAAACAGGCATCCATCGTGGTGATCCATGCTTTTCTTCGTCTGCCTAAAGCAGACAAAGCATCTGCAGGAGCGATTATTTAAATTTAGACCGTACGCTGGTAACACGATTTAATCTTGACTGAGGCACCGAACAATACCGCACCATTTACTGCTAAAATTATTTTCCCACCGATACTATGTGACAAAATAAATGCAAAAATCTACACTGCCTCACGCGCGAACAGGGAGAACTTAGGGGTGGCCATACTTCAATCCCCGCTCTGATGATGATGATAGCGCGACAGTTGCACCACTTCTAGGTCGATCTCGAGGCCAGCAGGACTCTACACCGCCTCATGCATGAACGTATAAAGCCTATGGGGCGGCCATATTTCAATCTCCGCTTTGATGATGATGATGATAGCACGACAGTTGCGTCACCTCTAGGTCGATCTCGAGGCCAATAGTTAACTGTTCCAGTTTCGGGAAGGAGGGCTGGTGCTTTTACGATTAAAGCCATGCTTCCGTAAAAGCTGGAGTTTGAAGGGTGTAATAAATAAACAAATGAAGGAATCCATAACAGCTCTCCCTGCAATCTCTTGTGACGCAGTTTTCCACAGTTTTTCCGACTCTCTGGCTAGTTTTTTTTATCTCTTATCATCCGTGTTTTCTTACGGCCAACCTTGCGCCTCTTGCACCAGCGGTAACTTCAGCGAACAACCGTGTTTCCCGCATGTTCTGCAGCTTTCTAAGATTTACAGATTTTGTGTTTTCCGACGACGCTCGGCAAGTTTCTAACTATACCCATTTGTTTGTCTTCACTAGTTTAAAAGGTGACTAACAATTTTAGTCAATTAAACAGTTTATCGTGACAATTAGCCCCCTATATCACGTACCCCTGGCCGTGTGACCCGTCTGCAGAGACTGCATTAGTATAGCTCTCACGGCCTTTCTAAAAACGGCGTAAAGCCTTTGAAAGAAACAGAAAGCATGGATACGGTGCCGTAAGTAGGCGCTGGTGGGGCAGTTGGCAAAGCTGCCTGAGCACCAGACGGTTTGTCGCAGCAGCGGCCGCGTCCTCCCTGCTGGGCCGGGTGCAGAAGCCCTCGATACATGCCGGGGTCCGCTCCATCCTGAACGAGGAGATGAAGCAGCTGCGCACTTCCAACAGCCTCTTCAGGAAGACCGCCACCGAGTGCAAGGCCAAGGTGCGTTGGATGGATGGATACAAAATCGTATGGCAAATCGCTATGCAGTTGTGTTGGGCGCATGAAACATTCACCTCTGTCCGCAGAGTATGGGGAACGACGGGCTGCGGCCGGTCACGTGCCGAATTTCCCACTAAATTTAGCGGGTAAACTGAATTTGTGTGTTGTTGCGTGAGGTTAATTGGCCCACTAGACCTAGTGGGGAAGCTGAATTTGAGTATAGGCTATGTGACATCATGTTGCGTGACCATAGGCGTAGACTACGGGAAGGCATCGGGGCTCGTGCTCCCTGGTGAGATCCAGGGCGGGTTCTGCCCCCCCCCCCCCCCCCGGCCTGGGCTATGATCCTTACCAAGACGCTGTTTATGTGCCATGTAACGAGTTTCTAGTAGTGGCATGTAAACAAAATAATGCACACGTTGCCTTTATTGACGAAATACATGGGAAATAGAATCCCAGCGCGCTTTCGGGGCGGGGGGGTGCTTCTCCGCTTGCGCTGAAAAGCCCCCCCCCCCCCTTCCCAGAGAACTTCTCAGCCTCCCCCCCCCCCCTCGAGAAAATGGAAAGTCTATGCCGCTGCGCGTGACGTCAATTTTTTCGTTAAATTTAGCGGGGAAACTGAAATGGCGTTGAAGTTACCTGACATCAATTTTCTTGCTAAACCTAGAGGGGAAACTGAATTGGTTTACGGGTCACAAGGTCATGTGACGTCAGTTTTCCCACAAAAATATAGCCGGGAAACTCGATTGGTGTTAAGGTCACATGACGTCAATTTTTCTGCTAAATTTAGCGGGTAAACTGGAAGGATGTGTAGGACCCACGACGTCGATTTTCCCACTAAATCTAGGGGGGAGACTGAATCTGAGCATAGGCATGACATAAAGTCATGTAGTGTCATTTCTTCCGCTAAAATTAGTGGGGAAACTCAACTGGCGTTGAGGTCACACAATGTCAATTTTCCCTCTAAATCTTGCAAGGAAACTGCAGTCATGCGACGTCGCAGGCCGCAGCTTCATCAAATCCGGAGTAACTAGCCAAAGAATGTTTCACGTTAAGAATGGCCGTACCTTTTATTACGGACGATACCTTGCGCCAACTAGCCTAAGGTGTGTGCTTGTTGCACCTTAGGTTGCCAGGACGAGAATGCAGATCCACCATTTTCGAAGGAACCGGCACCTCCTGTCGAGAGACGGGTTCAAGGATTTCTTCGGACGAAACTAGAGTTTCAGAGTATCGACACTTCAGCCATCTTGGTGCTTGAAACCATGGTTACCAGTTATCTAAAGTTTTATTCAAGATCATTGGAACCGCTTTTCTGTCCTCCAGAAATGTCAGAACCGTCTGCAACAGAGCGAGACGATACCACCTGAGCTTTCCGATGCCGTGTCTAATGCACTGAAAGTTGCAATTTCTTATCGTAATCGTAAACTAGGCACCAAATGGCGGCGTGCATAAGAAACTCGGTGAATGGAGGGCAGGCGCCTCGAGCTTGGATTATTTAACAGCTCTAGACGAAACGACGAGTGCCGTTGGGAAGCGGAGATTGAACTTGGGGGTGCAAAAGATACACCACGACGGGCAGTTACGGGAGCTCTCTAAACCTCATTTCACCTTACAATGTATTGCAGCAGACACTGAACCACCAGGGCCAGTGCGTATGTTGGAGCATGTCACATGACCTTCTGGTTAGGGAGAGATGCGCATAGCGCAAAGTCATGCATCATGCTTGGAGCACCGGATCGGCCAAAGGGGAACTGTGGTCTTGGAGCTTTTCTCCTTATTTTATAACCAAGCCTAATTCAACTTCACAAGATTGTTCAGATTTTTGTCTTGATTTCAAATATCAGGTCACTTTCTCAGTCAGTAGATTAGTCCTCAAGATAATCAAAACTCGCCTATCTTTGTCTGTTAGAACAATACAGAAAAAACGCTCCGCAAAATATTCTGTTTAAGGTATGGCTAGATACTACAAAATGTAATAACTACAATTTTGGTTCAGTTCAGTACTCAATATGTGGCAGACAAATAATGAAACAAACTATCAATCAAAGAATTTCTTAGATCTACATAGAAGAATCTCCATTCAACATTGTATGCTTCACACATTTAGCTACATGTTGCACAAAAATGTAGGTTTCTATGTTCCCTGGATGCCGAGATATCGCTCCTGCAGATTTGCAGGGTCCACAATTTGTGTTTTGTGAAAGCGCCGATTTAGAGTCGGCTTCAGTGCAGATTCAACCCACACAATATTATAGACTGATTTATAGTTCACATTCATCCACAAAATTAGAAACCTGTTAAATTTAGAAGATGTAAAAACCCTTACTTTCTTAAGATTTGACGTTTTAGGGACTTTTGGGGGCCGAAGACCCATATTCCCCTTCTAGGTAACTGCAGTTCAGTGGAGCTAACAGGATCTAACTTCCTTGCTTGAGGAAAATATGTTAGCCCATGCTTGCTTGAGCACAGGCTCAAACATTTTCTTACCAAAACCAGCCAAACCTGCAGTTTCTGGAAATGGTGGATTGAGGCTCTCTTGTAGACCATTGTGTTGTGGGTTCTGTAACTTCCTATCAGAATAGATGTGAGTTACTCTGGCAGGTCGTGTCACGTGACAACACAGATAGAGCAATGCTGGACGAGAGAAGTTTTTTAACTCCAGGGTACAAAACCTCCTTACCCTGGAGTAAGATTGAGTAAATTTTGGAACACTGCCCAGGTTGCACTTGGGCGTTCTTGCCTCAGCTGTCCTTACCGCAAAGTGAAGTGTTCTTCCAGTTTAAGTGCTATTTTTAGAAGCTCCAAGGCACCCACTGATGTCTGTGTGCCAAACACACCCTGTAATGGGCATCGTCGTTTACATGGTCTGTAGGGTTCTATGCTACTTCATGCACCGGGAATGCGAGCGCGCCGAGCTCAGATTCAAACGATTAGTGGGTAGACTTAAAGTTAGCTGCCTTTGTCTCCACTACACCCGTCAAACGCATTAGAACGCGAATGCCAAATGCCTGACGCCTGTGTTCCAACGCGTTCGGCGAGTGCAGTGGAGACAAAGGCTGCTAGCTTTAGGTCTAACCCACTGGTCGTTCCAACCAGAGCTGTCGGCGTACTGACGTCCTTGCGCGCTCTTGTCTCCTTTTCTTTCTGACTTTCCTGGCGCATTGTATCAATGCCAAGACCAGGAGGGGTCAACTTTTGATAAAAGAAAAGATAGCAGCGAGGGAAGTGTTGCGCCATTTGCGCCAGATTGCACCATGAACGAAAGTCTACTACATCTTGCCGCAAAATGCCATTTTTGCCAAGAATTGCGCCACACCTACACCATGATGGGCTTAAGCAAAGCAAAAAGAATGAAACTATTTTATTATTGGTCGTGCCTAATATTTGGAGAAGTATGGGGAAAGGAAAGTGCTACGAAAATGTGTATTTGACAGCGTCTCTACTCACCGTATAGTTCATTCCATCTTAGGACAGAGCAGAGTCGAAGGCTCTAACACATACAACCATGAACATGCATATAAAAGCGCAAGTCACGGGACATATTCGCTGTTCTTGATTGGCTTAGTCCAGGAGTTCTCAAACTGGGTTCTGGAGAACACAAAGGTTCCACGAGCTGGTCTCATGGGTTCCGCAAACACCCCAATTGCAACCCCCCCCCCCCCCCCCCCCCCCCCCCCCCTTTGCCGCAGGCTGCGCGGCAGGACCATGCAAAGCGCCTTCATCTCACTTTGTACTGACATCGCGATTGATATGGTGGGAATAAATGGGAAGCAACACAAGCAAAATTGCCCACACTTGTGCGTCTGTTGCCTCTCGGTCAGCAAATATGGAGGGGAAGGGGGGGGGGGTTCCGCGGCAGTGCCTCTCGGTCGGCAAATATGGAGGGGAAGGGGGGGGGGGGGGGGGTTGGGTTCCGCTGCAGTTTTTGAGGCTTCCTGGGGTTCCGTGAGGCCAAAAAGTGTGAGAACCCCTGGCTTTGTTGATGAAAAATACATCCTGGAAGATGTATGAATGCCCTGATCTTGAGCTTTGACACTGTTTGGTTGGTCCCATTGGCAGGCTGCGCTCTGAATTAAGGTGAAACGAAGATTAGAGATTGCTCGTCAACCATGCTGGCCGGTTGGTGCACTGGCGAGTTCTGGTGTCGAAGACACGGGCTTTCTGCCTTTTTATTTACCACCGTCACGCCAACTAGGGACCTACGGTTTGAAACGAAATAGAAGATACTGTTTACATGTGTATAGTTACATACTAAACGAGCGACATTGTGTGCAGCTCACCGCCCAGGCCAAGAAGCTACGCGAGCAGTCCCAGCTGCTGGCAGAGCAGGGAAGCCGGCTTGCAGAGCAGGAGGGCAAGCTAAACGAAATGAACCGCAAGTTGCTCGAGCAGCACCGCGAGTTCTCTGACGTGCTTGAAGAAGTGAGCCGGCTCCGCGAGCAGGTGCTCGCATCTTGCGCAACTGCCGCTGGTGCAAAAGGAGGCGGGGAGGCGGCGCTGGCTGTCGTCGAAAACGCGCACGGACGCCCGCGCAGGAAGAGAGGTTATCCGGCCCTCGCCAAAGAGGCAACGGGTGGGGACGCGACACCGTACAAGAGTTTGGCCGGAGACAAGAGCAAGAGGGCGGCGCCAGACCATCCTGCCTCGGAGAAGAGGGCACGAAAATCACCCAGGACCCGTTCGAAAGTGAAACTCGAAGCGTCGGCGGGGTGCTTGCCACGCGTCTGGAAGTAAATCGAGGTCGGACCGAGGCTGTGGCGGTTTTTCGTACGAGTCATGCCTGCCTGTTGGGACTTCCGATGGCTGTACACCCAGTGGAGAGGATTGTGCATTGCTTTGATTTGTTTCTTAGTTGTGCGAGACGGCGCGTGACGAACGGGGCCGTCTGCAACGAAATGCCGAGCGAATTCGTCCCGGCCCTGGTAGGATGTGTGCTGAGGTGTTTCTTACGATGGCATTCAAATTCTGCTTAGGGGACGGCCTGGGTGGGCGATTTTTTTCTAGACTGCAAGCTGTTTGCTGCTGTGCCCTTGAAATTCTTCCTGGTGGTTTCCAAGCAACTGGGAACTAAGCAGTCCCTCATTGTGTAGGGACTGTCAGGACTGAGTTGCGTCTTTTCAGTTCCTGTTCTGTCGGGAACGAAGCGTTTCCTGATAGTACTGGTGCTAAGCAGTCGTTTGGGAAGTTCCAGGGGGAATGTTGGAGGTGCGGTAGTGAAGGGTACTTCTAAGCCGAGCCAGGTTGCCTTGGTGCATTATTGCAGACGGTCTCTCAGCTAGCATACGAAAGGCTTCTCGCCTAAAACGTAACGCCGTTCCGAGTTGGCGTGGCCTCTGCGTATCCTTCTATGACAGTTTAAATGAGGCCTTGGGCGCACTCAGGATTGCAAGTGTCTGAAGAGCACCGGGTGGGACATAAGCAGGGAGCAGAAGCCAATTCTAGGTATGGGTTTGCAACCTGAAAAGTGGCATCGGCTGCAGAACTAGAAATAGAAATGTGTGCCAGGGGATCCTCACCTGCCGGGTTTGTTGAGGCTGTCATGGATGGACGTCGGCCCTACTCCGGTATCTCCATTTGCTAACAAAAGTAATTTCAATGACATGTAGGTTTTGTGGGGGATGTGCCGTTTTGAAAAAGAATGGGTGTTTGTTTTGGAAGAGGGGGGAAAGCACGCTTGGTCGTTTAACAGTTGTGCTCGATGAATTTATCTCCAGACTCGCAAAAAACGGGGGTTTCCATATGTGTTTGTGTGGAGCTTTGTTTTTATGGGCAATTATTGCAAATGAAGCATTCAAAACTTCTCTGCAATTGGTGATTTTTTTAATTTTTTTTACACAATTACTTGAAAGTCCGTTTCTCTGGTCTACTAATGATTCATAACGAGGGTTTTTCTGCCGTCAGTTGTGTAGCTGTGTGTTTTAATGAGAATAAATATTTATCCCCGTAAACTCGTTTTTGGTGACGTACACAACCAAAAGCGTTGCTGTGGTTGGCGTTCCATCATTAGCCAAGAACTTTCTATTGGTTCTTTTCGTAGGATTTGTGCTGCCTCTATCGACAAAATGAAGGATAATGGTGGAACGTCAGCTTTGACGTGGAGTAACGTAAGTAACTAAAAACTACACGGTTACACATAGTTTCACTGTGCCCTCCAGTGTCGTGCTGTGCTACGCTGGTGACGATCGCGAAGGTGGGAGCAGTTTCGCCATTTGACCTAGAGCAGGGTGTAATCTATGTGGTGCACCAGTGCCGCCAAATACTCCGTCGCGCCGTAACTTGGCAAACGGCGAAGGCTGCGGTCCCTGTGAGCCGTGTTTGCGACCGTATCTCACAGATGGCGTCAATTGCCCTCGAGGATGGATGGATGGATGGATGGATGGATAATATTGGCTATGCCCGTTGTAATGGTCTGTAGCTTGCGCCACCTAGCCTAAAAAATGCTCTCCACTTAAACGCCCAATTCTCTCCTTCTACATCCCTGCAACTATCACCGGGCCGGGGGTAAGAACCAACCAGGGGCGGATCCAGAGGGGGGGGGGGGGGGGGGGGGGGGGAAGGAAGGAAGGAAGGAAGGAAGGAAGGAAGGGAGGGAGGGAGGGAGGGAGGGAGGCGACGGGGGGCGGCCGCCCCCCCCCCCCCCCCCCCTTTTTGGAGGGCAATTCGACATGGGTGGACCCCCGGGTGCACAAGAAAGAATGGCAGTATACAGGGGTTGTACGGCTGCGCCATTTTGCGCCAGACGCATTTGTCCGCGCCATCCTGCGCCATGTTGCAGAATCTGCGCCACAGCGAATACTTCGCGCCATTATGCTCCGAATTGCAAAACCTGCGCCAAAAAAAACCGTATAACACATACCCCCCCCCCCCCCAAAAAAAAAACAAAAAAAAAAACGAAGTGGTATGTGGATTATGTGAAAATGACTCCACATTGAAAGATGGTGTCTATGGGCCTCTTCTTTTCGTCATCGCTCGTTGTTTTTTTCTTTCTCCCCTCCGTCGCTCTCGCCTCCGCGCCGAGCGCCACTGGCCCAACCGGCCAGTGTTTTCGCGTGTATGTTGTTTTTGATGCGAAAGCACTAACTATCCCATGGAGCGAACCGGCGTTGTCACCTCTTGAAGCCGCGCAAAACGGCACCTAAATTCCCCTGTGCCATGCAGCTAAACCTGCATGGCACAGGGGAAAAAGTCTGTAGCAGCGAATTGATAGATAAACCCCCATTGGCTGCCGCGCGTCATAGTTTCAAGGAACGCCACCCCACAGAGAAGCCCTCTCCATGGCGCTGCGGGCCCCGCGCCGGTAAAAGGAACACGGTGGCGCCCGCCCGGCCGCCGCTGTCGTGTCAGGCGTTGCCGGGGAGAGAGAGAGGTGGGGGGCTGTGGACACTTTTGTTCCGCTTGGCGGCGAGGAGGGCGCGCTTGCGGCCGCCGCTCTCTTGTCAGGCGTTTCTGTTCCTTTCGGTGCTGTTGAGGAACATGGTGGCGCCTGAAGCATCTTTATCGTCGGCGGCCGCAACCTCGGCAGTAGCGAAACGTGGCCGTCCACGCCAGTACCCCCGCAGACGAATTAAGGGGGCGGAAGGACGACGTTCATGCTTTCGCATTCACAACTCATAGAAAGTGTTTAGATACGTCCTCGGATTTTTTTTTCTCTAGTTTTTGCTGCGCGCACGGGCACGTATAAACAATGGCACCGTCTGCGCCATTCGTCGTCGGCTGAGCCAGCCGCCGCTGCCGCCGAGTCGCAACGGCGGTGTCGCTCGCGTTCGTGCTTGGGCAGCCGGCAGAACGCCTGTGCCCATCTTGAAGATATGGAAGTGTCTCATATTACCAATGTCATATTAGATGCGCCATAATCACGCGTGGCGCATATTGGCCGATAAAGTGGCACTCGAATCTGGTAGAATCTTAAATCGTCTTGTCTGATTGTAATTTCCGTCCTGCAACACCCTACGTCAAAAACTGAAGAAAAAAAATAGTAGTGTTTACTGGATTATGCCGCACCGGAATCGCAGGAATCGATAGGAACAATCAAAGCCGTTTACGGGATCCGGCCCGATTGGAAGGCGGGCGCCTCTGATCGAGCGCAGATTAAAGTCGTAGCCGCCTGATTGACACTGAACAAGACCAAATCTGACATGGATCTGACATTTTCGTACGTGAAATGGCTTGACAGCAACGCTTAGTGGAAGTTCAGGCTTCTCCTGTCGGAGTGTTTCGTTGCGGAGAAGCGGCGTTGCGGGTGGGCGGTGGGTGGCAGGAGCGCAAACCGAGTGGCGACTGTAGTGAAGACGCATGGGTCCAGCCAAAGAACGTTTATTCGTAATTGGGAGGTCTTTTTATGGGCAGAGGGAGAGGGAAAAGATTGGCAAGAGAAAGAAAACAGAACAACAGCCCACCGGCTTGTGCGCTGCGTATTTGCCGAGTCATTCGCTTCCTTGCACTCCTCTATCCTTATAGACGAGTCGAGATGGCGGTCGCCGTGTTCGCGAAGATCTTCGTGGTGTACTGCCAGCTGCAGCGGGGGCGCCGCCTGACGCCGGCACTGGTTCCGACGGGGCGGATGTTGTGGTCACCGGGGGGCCAGGAGTCGCTTCTGCGGGCCCAGGCGCCGACACTGGTCCGGACGGGGCGGATGTTGGGGCCACCGGGGGGCCAGGAGTCGGCTCTGCAGGCTCAGGCGTCGTACTGGTAGTCCTGGCCGCTGGATCTCCGGAAGCACGGTAGTGGGGCCGTCCGGTTGGACTGGACCCTGGAGTCCCAGGGGGCGGCACGGAAGTCTCGGGTGCTTTGTCATCCGAATCACGGGAGCGGAGCTGGTCGGCGTGGCGCCGGTGGATGTTCGTACCATCTGGAGACTGCACTTCAACCAGGCGGGAACCACTGGTCGATTTCACAACTCCCGGACTCCACTTTTCACCCGGACTGTATTTCCGGAACCAGACAGACTGTCCCGGAAGGAAAAGGTTAGTTTCTGGCCGTGGAGACGGGTGATTCAGTGGAGGCAACATGGCATCCAAGCGTGAGCGTATATCGTAGCCCAGCAACCGCCGGGATGGAGAGTAACCGTCCTTCCCGGGCGTGCGGCGGTACTCGTGCAAAAACCGAGCTAGCCGGGTTGTCAAGCTACCCCTGCTCGACCTTTTAAGACCCTCCTTGACTGTGCGGACGGCCCGCTCCGCCAAACCATTGGATTGCGGAAAGTACGGCCGTGAACAAAGGTGCTTCATATTGTTTCGTTCGCAAAACAATCTGAACTCGGCACTTGTAAACTGCGGCCCGTTGTCAGATACAATGGTACGAGGAATACCAAACCGACTGAAAATGGACCTCAATGCTGACACTGTGGATTCGCCCGATGCTGACTTTAGCGGTACTACCTCAAGCCACTTGCTGTGGGAGTCTATTAGTACCAGTAACATGAACCCTTCCACCGGCCCGGCAAAGTCAACCTGTACCCGCGCCCATTTCTCGTTCGTCTCTGGCCACGGAACCGGCTCTCTTGCAGGTGGATTCGGGGCCAATTGCGCGCACTGTTGGCACTGCTGAACCATACGCTCTAAGTCTTGGTCAATCCCAGGATACCATATCATGGTTCGTGCTAACGATTTCATCGCCGAGGCTGCGCGGTGACTTTCGTGCAGAAGGTCAAGCACCAATTTTCGCGCTCCCGGTGGTATTACCACTCGACATCCCCAATACACCAAGCCATGAGCGAATGTGAGTTCGTTTTGCCCGTTCAGGAACGGCCTTAACGTTTCCGCTGCCACCTGGTGCTTGAGAGGCCAGCGACCATCCTGGATCCAGCTACGTACCTGCTTCAAGTCGACGTCCTCCGCCGAAAGCCGTTTCAGGAGAGCAGTTTATATGAAGTTCTCGTTGAGCTGCTCCGTCAGCAGGACGTACTCCAGCAGTTCCTCAGTAGACGAGCTACCGGTGCTAGTACGGGGTAACCGGCTTAGGGCGTCGGCATTTTGATTTTCAGACCAGATTGTACGTATAATCCCGCAGAAGCAGCGACTAACGCTGGATCCGGGCTGCGGCCATAGAAGGGATTGCTCGATCCGGGCGAAAAAGACCTACCAGCGGCTTGTGGTTGGTGATCAGCGTGAAATGGCGGCCAAGTAAATACTGACGAAATCGTGATACACCAAAAACAAGAGCTAAGGCTTCCTTCTCGAGGTGAGCGTAATTACGCTCGGCCACTGATAACGTGCGTGAACGGAACCCAATCGGGCGATAGTCGTTGCCAACCTTGATAGAAAGAACAGCCCCGATGCCGTAGGGTGACGCGTCGCATTCTAATCTCAAGGGTTTGCCAGGGGCGAAGTGAGCCAAAATATTCGCGTTTTTGAGAGCGGTCTTGCTATTTTCAAACGCCGTTTCGGTCATGCTGGACCATTTCCACGGTTGATTTTTTTTCAACAACTCGTACAATGGAGCTAGCAAAGTTGACATACTTGGCAGGAACTTGCTGTGATACGTGATCAGGCCAAGATAAGACCTTAATTCTGACACGTTACGTGGCCTGGGAGCTAGCATGATTGCTTCCAAATTTTCTTCTTTTGGGTGAAGCCCCGATGAGTCTATTTTATGGCCAAGGTAGTTTACCTCTTTTTGTCGAAACTTTCACTTCTCCTTGTTGAACCTGACTCCATAGTCCCGCAGACGTAGCAGCACCTGCCGGAGCGTCGAATCACCCTTCTTCTCAGCCACCAAGATGTCGTCCAGGTATACTGGAACTCCGGGCAGATCCCCCAAAATGGATTCGATCTTGCGCTGAAAGATGGCCGGTGCAGATGCAATTCCGAACGGTAGTCTATTGTAGCAGAACAGTCCCTTGTGCGTATTTATAACTGCTAGTTGTTTTGAAGCCTCATCAAGACAGAGCTGGTAGTAGGCGTTACTCAAGTCAAGAGTGCTGAAGAACTCCCCACCGCGAAGAGATGCGAAGATGTCGTCTATCACGGGTAGCGGGTACTGTTCGGTATGGCATGCCGCATTCACGGTTAGTTTAAAATCACCGCATAATCGGAGAGCACCATTCCTTTTAACTGCCGGCACAATCGGTGCAGCCCAGTCGGAATGGGGCACGGCAGACAACACCCCCTCCGCCACCAGTCTGTTTAGCTCGTCGGATACTTTTAGTGAAAAGACGGTGAGAGTGCAGGCGAGCTGGTGGTAGCTAATCATGTCGTATTACACCTGAGACTGCGGTGGAAGAAATCGGAAGAACTTTCAGTAGAAGGAACAGACACAGAGAACGTCTCAAAAGAGACGTTCTCTGTGTCTGTTCCTTCTACTGAAAGTTCTTCCGATTTCTTCCACCGCAGTCTCAGGTGTAATACGACATGATTCGGATACTTTATCGCGTAGCGCGTACGGCACCGGCCGCGCCCTTGCGAACTTCGGTTGAGCATCGGAGCGGACGTGCAGACTCACCGGTGGTCCTTTCACCGTTCCCAGACTGGGCTCGGACAAATCCGTGAACTCTTCAAGAAACAGTTCCAAGCTCCGGTCGTCCGATGACACCACGGTGGGCAGAACCGAGGCTTGTGGGGGGCTGCCTGAAAGACTCAAAACGGGAGCTCCCCGGGCATTCATGTCCCTGATTAGGTCTCTGCCACACAAGGAAGGACCAGAACTGCCGAGCACGATGAGAGTCCCATCTGTAATTTTGCCTTCGTATTTCACTCGCATGTTCAATTCGCCCAGCACGGGCAGAGTCCCCAGAAAGCACGAGAGGCGAACCGGCGTCTTCTGGAGCCGCGGCCACGAACTCCTGAACTTCAGGTACACGTCCTGCGGTATTACATTGACGGGTGACCCTGTGTCCACCACCATCATGAGTGGTACCCCGGACCAGACGAACTTCCGCATGACGGGTTCCACCAAACCGACAGAATGATCAGAGTTGGCTTGGGAGCACTGCACTGTAAACAAACTTCCTTCTTCGCTCGAACCGCTGTTGTCCCCTTCAATAGCACTTGTGGCGGCTGATTTGTGCTTACGTGGTCCGTATTTACCCGTAGTGTGAGCCTCTCCAGCGTGACAGCACCTTGCAATGTGCCCGATCCGTCTGCAGCGATAGCACGTCGCGTGCCGAAGCCTGCATGACTCGGCGTTGTGAGAATCGCTTCCGCAGCGCGAGCACGCGAGCTTGAGTGTCGTTTTGCGGGGATGGCGGGCTGCTCGGCGAGCGTTGTCTGGCGTGACCGCGTTGACGTCTGCCTCCGAAGAAGGAGACTGCTTCATGGCTGCCGAATTCGCTGCGGCGGCTTCAGCAGCAAGGACGAAATCTTCAGCATTCTTTAGGGTTAAATCCCGCTTGGCAAGTAAAAGCTTCTGAACTTCTTTGTTAGCAATGCCGCGTAGCAGCCGGTCACAAGAGGCACCGAAGTTGCAGTACTCAGCTAAGCGGCGAATCGCCACAATGAAATCTTGAACTGTTTCACCCTGTTCCTGGCTCCGGTTGAAGAACTTAAAACTTTCAGCGATTTCATTTTGCTTGGGGGCGTAGTATGTACCCAGTCGTTGTATCACTTCAGAATAGCTGAGCTTGTTGACTGTTTCAGGCGAGCATGATGCTTCCAGCGCTTCAATGGACTTTGAGCTTAATGCCGAGACGAGTAAGGCCCGTTTTTGTGCGGCTTCTGTCACCAAATTTCCCTCGAAAAACGCCTCCAGACGAGTCAAGTAAGATGTCCACTTATCTGTAGCTTCGTTGAAGAGGGGCACCGCGTAGTTCATGCTGCTGCTCGCACGCAGAGCGGGCTCAGGTGGCCTCGTCGCCAGTGTAGTGAAGACGCATGGGTCCAGCCAAAGAACGTTTATTCGTAATTGGGAGGTCTTTTTTTTTGGGCAGAGGGAGAGGGAAAAGATTGGCAAGAGAAAGAAAACAGAACAACAGCACACCGGCTTGTGCGCTGCGTATTTGCCGAGTCATTCGCTTCCTTGCAGCGACCACGCTTGTTTCATTGGGTGGGGGATGCGTGCACTATTTCAGCCAGTGCTGCAGGCAGCCGCACCGCCGATGTGGCAGATGCATTCACACTGGCGCGCTCATTTGAGTTTCAAGGAGGGTTGCGTCCGCTACTTTACGTTGCCGTTGTTCTTGCGCCCGTTCCCTCTTGATGCAAAGATGTTTCTCCGCATAAAGCGTGCTGTCCTCAAGTTCGCAAAGAAAGAGCTCAAGAGCTCCACTGAAAACTTCCTGATTTCTTCTTACGTCAAGCCTGATTTCAGGTATGTACGCTTGATGTTCGAATTTTGGAAAGCGTGCCTAATGTGTTGGATTGTAAAGCCGTGCCCCTCAAGCAGACGGAATTACGCAAAATAAACGCGCGCGCCAAAACGTATTTTAACCTTCCTCCGTATAATAAAATCGTAAAGCGAAAAAAGTAAAAATAAAAAAAATTAAGGTGCGGTTTTCTAATTGATATATACGGGGCCGTTAAATATTGGGTACTTTCTTACAGATACAAATTAAGAAAAGAAACTGAACAGTTAACAATTGTAGCCCGCGCAGATCAGGTATACGGCCACGCGGGCATTAGGTTCAAGAAAATGGAACTAAACGATGACTGATTAACTAACATTAAGTAATGAACTTTTAATTTGATATTTATTCACCATGTTCCTATATACCATATGCGAAATGCACAGGGCCATCTAGCGAGGCACCGAAGAACATGCTCCGTCCCACCAGTTGGCTTCGGCGCTGGCAAAGGCCAGGGTGCGAATGCGTAGTTTTAAAGAATTCTTCGCTCTCACAAGCATTCGTACAAAGAAAGCGCTTTCGGAATCCAGGCGCCCACACCCGTGCCTTTGGCAGCCCTCAAAGCCAAATTCCGAACTGAAGTGTACGTCCGCCATGTTGGTTGCGGCGAGGAACCAGCGACCGTCGGGGCGACGAACACGTACATGTTTAAGAAGAGGGTAAAACAATACTAACCCTTAGCTCGTGGGTAAGGATCGAGTATACGGTGAGCAGTACGCCTCGATTGTTACCGAAAAGGCTACGAAATGGGCGAACAGCAGGGGAATCTTGCCGCAACAAAGATGGCAGTGCACCGAGTGTTGCCAGACGTTCGAACAATTTCGCATATGATATATTAGACAGACGACATGGAGGGCTCAATTAATTTATGCAGGTAATAAAAGAAACCGTTTGGAGATATTCGTAGACGATTTCAGGGCTATCACATATACCATTAAAAAATAATTTCAGCGTTTTTTTTTTTTTTTTAGTTTCAGAATTGTAGGAAATCGATGTCGCATATTGCACGGTGTTAAATCTCCGCAACACACGGTTTGCAAATATCTCCCCCGACATGCCTTTGCCACATGACGCCATTTGTCGTAATGAGCAATGTGAAGTCCCTGCGCATTGATACCAATGATATCGCGGTGCACATTGGTGCTCATTAAAGGGGCCCTGCAACGACTTTATGCTGTTTTTTAGTTTGTACCGAACCTAAGCGCACTGAACGCAGTAACTTAGTGAACGTTTTCTTTTCTCGAAATTTGCTTTATTTTAAAAAATTATAGGCATATTAAATATGAGAAAAACAAGCGAAAAATAACCTCCTTCATGACGTCCTTGGTCCTCTGTCCCCCCTTTCCCGCGCCCGCGGACCGCAGTGACTGAGGAATGCGGGGAGGGAGGGGAAGACGGGGAAAGGAGGTGAGGCAGAGGAGAGAGAGCTGCTTGGGAACAGGGCAGCTCTCTCTCCTCGGCTGACCAGGACCAACAACGTCACGATTTCGTCACATGCCGAGGGTGTTCGACACCACGGGGCGCCCCGTAGGAGGAGCAGCTTTCAGCTTTGTCCGGTTAAAATAAGACTCAATGATATTTAGTTACTCTCTCCGTGCCCGCTGGGTTGCCCGAACCACAAGAGACGTGGAAGCCGCAACTAAGGTAGACACTTTAATAGGATTGCAGGGTTCCTTTAAGAGTTACCCCCAAAGTTGGCTTTCTCTCTGAAATTGTTGTATCTTCGCCCCTAGTGTGGCTTTTCTGCAGTATTTTCAATAGCGTCCACGAGTGAGGGGAACGTTTTGCTCATTGGTGCAACTTAGAAATTCACGCTCATTAAATTTGGCTCAGGACTTCTGCCCCCCCCCTTTGCAGCAATGCGGTTTGTCGACTGTTTCCGCCTCCTCAACACCTCGCTTTGACGTCGACGGTGTCGGTATCGAAAACTTGCGCCAGATCATCCGCGACGTCGTCCGGGAGGAGCTCCGAAAGTTTCTGCCTGCCACCAGTCCTCCGGGATCCCTCTCCATTGCCGAGTCTGTCCGCGAAGAAGTTCATCGTTCGCTCCAAACAGAGGTTCCCGTCACCATAATGGCGCCAGGGGAGCCGACGCTGAGCTACCCTGCCATGGCCCGACGTCCGCCGCCTGCTACCCTTCAGTATCAGACGCCATCCGGGCGGGACAATCCAACGCCACAGTGCCCTCGACGACAGGAAGAACAAGTCCAGTACGTCCGCCGAGAGCGACCCTCGCCGAGAAACACCGACGTGTGAAAAAACTTTTTTTCTTTATTGAACACAACAATGCCGCACAAAATTCTGTTATAAAAACACCTTGCCCCACTTCTTGTGGGCGAAGCTGAGGTTCTCTCATGTCCTTAAACTCGTCAAACAACTGCGCCCAGTCGGGAGCAGTGTCTGCAGTACGGAAACATCCAGACTGAACCTCGGCGACAACATCGAGAAAGTGCTTAAGCACATATTTAACCTTGGGGTCCGCATGCCGGAATTCCATCCTAGTTTCCCAAATACTGAACAGTCCAAACAAAATGAAGACATCATATGGGACATTGTCGCTCTTTTGAACTGGAAGGTACCGATGGGTGTGCTGGGTTAATAAAATGTCTTTTTTCAAAGTTCTTTACAGAATGTCCCAAAAAAACACAACGTCCCAACAGTGGATGAAGATGTGCTCGATGGTTTCGGGTGTTTTACTCAAGAGGTAATCCACAGACCAAAAGACAAAAATCCCTTTTTCTCTTAGCCAGGGTTTCACCGACAGCGTGCCACTGTGCAACTTAAAGAAAAAAAATGACTTAGCAGCTGGTAGAACACACATTCTTTTCACATAACAAAGTACATTCTGCCCTGGCTGCCCGGGACACTGGCTGTATAGTGAGCCATACAAAGTTGCGGGAAAAAGGAGCTCAACCAGGTCTCGGCTGAGCTTTTTGTTTACGACAGTTCAAAGGTATTCCATTGAAAAACGGGTTTGCAAAAACAGTAAGGCCTCTTTCACCTCTTTCAAGTACCCCGAAAGACTTGGGGGCTTAGTACATTGATTAGTCACCAGCATTATCGGTAGTGAGTTCACCAGTCTCAGCTGGATTATGTTGTGTGAAAACGGTGGTTCTGGTCGCGCAGGAATAAGAAGCCCGAAACGAGCCTTCTGACAAAAATATGCGAAAAACCGAGGCACCCGTCTTTGACTTTTTGGAAGAAGTTGTCCTTTCTCATTCGTTCCGATCCTGATTTCCAAATAAAAGTGGCGACCACTCTGTGGAACTTCTGGATGTTGACGTGCGGACATTACAAGACTTGCAAAATATACCATATTTTTGCTGCCAGAAAAATATTGCACACTTCAGTTCTCGCGAATATTGACAGGCCGCGATTTGCCCATGTGTCTGCCTTACTTTTTAAAACTTTCGCTATTTCAGTCCAGTACGGCGTGCTGCTCTTATAATACTCCAGTGGCACCCCAAGATAAGTAGAAGCTGTACTTTCCCCGATTATACCAGAAAAAAACCAGGCTTTAAATCCCACATGCCGTGCCACACTTCACAACATTTCCCCCAGTTTACCACAGCGCCAGTGGCATTACAGAATTCCTCGGTGAGCACAACAGTTTTCATAACACTGCATTACTACAAAAACGGCTGCATCGTCAGCATTTGCAGACACTTTAATCTCGAGGCTATTTAAAGAAAAACCGCGAATGTTATTGCTGGCTGCTCACACAAAAGGGTTCGAGGTATGGCGAAAACAATAAAGGCTATAGGGGACAGACCTGTCTCATTGACATTAGAACAGAAATGTTTTTAGAAACGTGATTATTTAAAACAAACTTGTACACTCTTCATACGTCATGTACACCCCTTTTAGAATAACGTCTCCCACTTTGACGTGGTCTTATATAGTCGCCAGGACATCATGTTGAACTCTGTCGAAAGATTTCTCGAAGTCCAGCTTTATCATTGCTACATGGCCCCTCCCCACTTTTCCCAGAATGCTTCTAGCGACATGAATGTTAGTTTGTATAGAGCGTCCTTTAATCCCACACGTCTGGTGGTTTCCGATTAGAGTGCCGATTATGCTTCCACGTAAGGATCTTAGTGAAACATTTGTAACCAGTGTTACACAGTCTAATGAGTCTGCAACCCGTGACTTTAAGCCTTGTCTTTGCATCCTCTGACTTTGGTATCAATATGGTATGGGCTTCCGCAAAGAACAACGGTAGTCGTTGATTTTTGTACGCCTCACGAAGCGTACTTCTTTTCGTCAGCGAGCGCTCGCTTGGTGGGTGGGTCTCCACACAGAAATTTCGCTTAGCGTGCATGCACGACAGCTGCCTTATACTTTTCGAGGTATATTTTGTCTAGCTCCGATTTCATATACCAAATGTCCTCTTTACTCGTGCCCGGTTGTTCGCACTCTACTAGGCAAAGAGCATTCGAATTTCGCTTCAGTTCTCTTTCGCGAACTCGACTTTGAAAGGTAACGTTACTCGCCCGTTCTACCGCGGCTAATTTAACGTCTTCTTTAAAAACCTCCCAAACTTCGCTGATGGCGGTCTCTCTTTTGGCCATAGTGCACAACAGCTCACGGACAGTATCAGCGAATTGTTTATCGGTTAGGAGCGTTCGGTTTAGTTTCCAGGGCCTCCAGTTGAATTTAAAAGTCGGGTTTTCTTTTCTTCCAACCTTGACGCTAACAAAGCAATGGTCAGTAAAAAAAAAAAAATGGGCTTAACGCGATAGTCGTGTGCTGCTCGCAGAACGCCGACTGAAACATAAACACGGTCTAAGCGGGCGTGTGATGCATTTTGAACATGGGTATACCTAAAGTCATGCCTTCTATTGCACAGCGCACCAACGTCCTCAAGTCCACACGATTTGACAATTTCTTTCAAAACACTTGAACTACACTACTGTCACTATAGGCTGTCTGTGCGATTCTATCTCGTTCGTCACACACACAATTAAAGTCACCCATGAGAACGACACTTCTGTCGCACTCCGCGTAACTGCGCAAAATTTGAAGAAAAAAAACCTCTCTGTCTCTCGCAGTATTAGATGCATAAATACACATCAAGTGCCACTGCACTCATGACGCTATGAAATCGCAAGAAATGAAACGCCCGCACTCATCAATGACTACTTGGAAGTTTTCATATCTTAAAAACTTAAAAAAAAAAGAAAACAGCCTGCCGAAAAGCCCACAGTATGACTCACGGCTACCTCGTATCGTCCCAGATAAGGACTCAGCGCTCTGGCGATATTATCCTCTGCTTCCATCTTCGTCTCTTGTAGCGGCTGCTCGTACGCCAACAAACGCTGCAGTTGGTATTGCTTCTTTCTCGAGGACAACCCCCGAACATTTAAAATAGCAAGACTAAAGGTCATTCAGATCTCATTGAAGTAGGCCAAGTCACGCATAGTAGTACGACCTCATCCTACTACTATGTGAACTGCGAGAAAGCAAGAAACCCAAAAATGCTCTTCTCTCCCCAATTTGCTTTGCAGAGAAGCGAGAAAATCATAGGTGCGCTTCACCCAGTGTTGGGAAATAATTTAAATATATTGTACTTCCAGGACTACTTAAGGTAGGTTCAAAAAGCTTGTACTTTACGTGTCTCCCCAATGTGCTTTGAAGATTAGCCAGAAAATCGTAGGTGCGCTTTAGCCTACTATAATGCGCACTGCCGGAAGGCAAGAAACCCGCTAATGCTCCTTTCTCCCCAATGTCCTTTGCAGGAAGGCGCGAAAATTGTAAATGCGCTTCACCCTACATTTATGCACACTGCAGAAAATCAAGAAACTCGCCAATACTCCCCTCTCCCCAATGTGCTATGGAGAAAAGCGAGAAATTCATACATGTGCTGTACCCGACTAATATGTGCACCCCAGCGAAGCAAGATACCCGCAAGTTCTCTTCTCTCCCGATGTTCTTTGCAGAAAAGTGAGAAAATCGCAAGCGCTCTTCCAGAAAAGTAAGTAACCTGAAAATGTCCTTCTCTTCACAAATTGCTTTGCAGAAAAGCAAGAAAATCATAACTGCGCTTCACCCAGCTATTATGTGCACATCATGGAAGCAAAAAACCCGGAAATGCTCTTCTTTCCCCAAAGTACTTTTGACAATAGCAAGAAAATCGTTGGTGCGCTTCACCATCAGTGCACTGCATGAAAGAAAGAAATCTGCAAATGCTCCTCTTTTACCAATGTGCTTTGCAGACAAACAAGGAAATCGAAAGTGCGCTTCACTCTAAGGTATATGTACCGCAGGAAAGCTAGAAAATTATAATAGCGCTTTACCTTACTATGTGCACTGCGTGAGAGCAAGGCACCTGAAAGTTCTTTTTTTCCCCAATGTGGTTTGCAGCAAGAAAATCATAACTGCGCTTCACCCTGCTAATATGTGCATAGCATAAAAGCAAAAAACCCGGAAATGCTCTTCTTTCCCCAAAGTACTTTTCACAATAGCAAGAAAATCGTTGGTGCGCTTAACCCTCAGTGTACTGCACGAAAGAAAGAAATCTGCAAATGCTCCTCTTTTCCCAATGTGTTTTGCAGAAAAACAAGAAAATCGAAAGTGCGCTTCACCTTAAAGTATATGTACCGCAGGAAAGCCAGAAAATCGTAATAGCGCTTTACCTTACTATGTGCACTGCGTGAGAGCAAGGCACCTGAAAGTTCTCTTTTTCGCCAATGTGGTTTTCAGAAAAGCGAGAAAATCATAACTGCGCTTCACCCTGCTATTATGTCATAGCATGAAAGCAAAAAACCCGGAAATGCTCTTCTTTCCCCAAAGTACTTTTCACAATAGCAAGAAAATCGTTGGTGCGCTTAACCCTCAGTGCACTGCACGAAAGAAAGAAATCTGCAAATGCTCCTCTTTTCCCAATGTGCTTTGCAGAAAAACAAGAAAATCGAAAGTGCGCTTCACCTTAAAGTATATGTACCGCAGGAAAGCCAGAAAATCGTAATAGCGCTTTACCTTACTATGTGCACTGCGTGAGAGCAAGGCACCTGAAAGTTCTCTTTTTCGCCAATGTGGTTTTCAGAAAAGCGAGAAAATCATAACTGCGCTTCACCCTGCTATTATGTCATAGCATGAAAGCAAAAAACCCGGAAATGCTCTTCTTTCCCCAAAGTACTTTTCACAATAGCAAGAAAATCGTTGGTGCGCTTTACCCTCAGTGCACTGCACGAAAGAAAGAAATCTGCAAATGCTCCTCTTTTCCCAATGTGCTCTGCAGAAAAACAAGAAAATCGAAAGTGCGCTTCACCTTAAAGTATATGTACCGCAGGAAAGCCAGAAAATCGTAATAGCGCTTTACCTTACTATGTGCACTGCGTGAGAGCAAGGCACCTGAAAGTTCTCTTTTTCGCCAATGTGGTTTTCAGAAAAGCGAGAAAATCATAACTGCGCTTCACCCTGCTATTATGTCATAGCATGAAAGCAAAAAACCCGGAAATGCTCTTCTTTCCTCAAAGTACTTTTCACAATAGCAAGAAAATCGTTGGTGCGCTTAACCCTCAGTGCACTGCACGAAAGAAAGAAATCTGCAAATGCTCCTCTTTTCCCAATGTGCTCTGCAGAAAAACAAGAAAATCGAAAGTGCGCTTCACCTTAAAGTATATGTACCGCAGGAAAGCCAGAAAATCGTAATAGCGCTTTACCTTACTATGTGCACTGCGTGAGAGCAAGGCACCTGAAAGTTCTCTTTTTCGCCAATGTGGTTTTCAGAAAAGCGAGAAAATCATAACTGCGCTTCACCCTGCTATTATGTCATAGCATGAAAGCAAAAAACCCGGAAATGCTCTTCTTTCCCCAAAGTACTTTTCACAATAGCAAGAAAATCGTTGGTGCGCTTAACCCTCAGTGCACTGCACGAAAGAAAGAAATCTGCAAATGCTCCTCTTTTCCCAATGTGCTTTGCAGAAAAACAAGAAAATCGAAAGTGCGCTTCACCTTAAAGTATATGTACCGCAGGAAAGCCAGAAAATCGTAATAGCGCTTTACCTTACTATGTGCACTGCGTGAGAGCAAGGCACCTGAAAGTTCTCTTTTTCGCCAATGTGGTTTTCAAAAAAGCGAGAAAATCATAACTGCGCTTCACCCTGCTATTATGTCATAGCATGAAAGCAAAAAACCCGGAAATGCTCTTCTTTCCCCAAAGTACTTTTCACAATAGCAAGAAAATCGTTGGTGCGCTTAACCCTCAGTGCACTGCACGAAAGAAAGAAATCTGCAAATGCTCCTCTTTTCCCAATGTGCTTTGCAGAAAAACAAGAAAATCGAAAGTGCGCTTCACCTTAAAGTATATGTACCGCAGGAAAGCCAGAAAATCGTAATAGCGCTTTACCTTACTATGTGCACTGCGTGAGAGCAAGGCACCTGAAAGTTCTCTTTTTCGCCAATGTGGTTTTCAGAAAAGCGAGAAAATCATAACTGCGCTTCACCCTGCTATTATGTCATAGCATGAAAGCAAAAAACCCGGAAATGCTCTTCTTTCCCCAAAGTACTTTTCACAATAGCAAGAAAATCGTTGGTGCGCTTAACCCTCAGTGCACTGCACGAAAGAAAGAAATCTGCAAATGCTCCTCTTTTCCCAATGTGCTTTGCAGAAAAACAAGAAAATCGAAAGTGCGCTTCACCTTAAAGTATATGTACCGCAGGAAAGCCAGAAAATCGTAATAGCGCTTTACCTTACTATATGCACTGCGTGAGAGCAAGGCACCTGAAAGTTCTCTTTTTCGCCAATGTGGTTTTCAGAAAAGCGAGAAAATCATAACTGCGCTTCACCCTGCTATTATGTCATAGCATGAAAGCAAAAAACCCGGAAATGCTCTTCTTTCCCCAAAGTACTTTTCACAATAGCAAGAAAATCGTTGGTGCGCTTAACCCTCAGTGCACTGCACGAAAGAAAGAAATCTGCAAATGCTCCTCTTTTCCCAATGTGCTCTGCAGAAAAACAAGAAAATCGAAAGTGCGCTTCACCTTAAAGTATATGTACCGCAGGAAAGCCAGAAAATCGTAATAGCGCTTTACCTTACTATGTGCACTGCGTGAGAGCAAGGCACCTGAAAGTTCTCTTTTTCGCCAATGTGGTTTTCAGAAAAGCGAGAAAATCATAACTGCGCTTCACCCTGCTATTATGTCATAGCATGAAAGCAAAAAACCCGGAAATGCTCTTCTTTCCCCAAAGTACTTTTCACAATAGCAAGAAAATCGTTGGTGCGCTTAAACCTCAGTGCACTGCACGAAAGAAAGAAATCTGCAAATGCTCCTCTTTTCCCAATGTGCTCTGCAGAAAAACAAGAAAATCGAAAGTGCGCTTCACCTTAAAGTATATGTACCGCAGGAAAGCCAGAAAATCGTAATAGCGCTTTACCTTACTATGTGCACTGCGTGAGAGCAAGGCACCTGAAAGTTCTCTTTTTCGCCAATGTGGTTTTTCAGAAAAGCGAGAAAATCATAACTGCGCTTCACCCTGCTATTATGTCATAGCATGAAAGCAAAAAACCCGGAAATGCTCTTCTTTCCCCAAAGTACTTTTCACAATAGCAAGAAAATCGTTGGTGCGCTTAACCCTCAGTGCACTGCACGAAAGAAAGAAATCTGCAAATGCTCCTCTTTTCCCAATGTGCTTTGCAGAAAAACAAGAAAATCGAAAGTGCGCTTCACCTTAAAGTATATGTACCGCAGGAAAGCCAGAAAATCGTAATAGCGCTTTACCTTACTATGTGCACTGCGTGAGAGCAAGGCACCTGAAAGTTCTCTTTTTCGCCAATGTGGTTTTCAGAAAAGCGAGAAAATCATAACTGCGCTTCACCCTGCTATTATGTCATAGCATGAAAGCAAAAAACCCGGAAATGCTCTTCTTTCCCCAAAGTACTTTTCACAATAGCAAGAAAATCGTTGGTGCGCTTAACCCTCAGTGCACTGCACGAAAGAAAGAAATCTGCAAATGCTCCTCTTTTCCCAATGTGCTTTGCAGAAAAACAAGAAAATCGAAAGTGCGCTTCACCTTAAAGTATATGTACCGCAGGAAAGCCAGAAAATCGTAATAGCGCTTTACCTTACTATGTGCACTGCGTGAGAGCAAGGCACCTGAAAGTTCTCTTTTTCGCCAATGTGGTTTTCAGAAAAGCGAGAAAATCATAACTGCGCTTCACCCTGCTATTATGTCATAGCATGAAAGCAAAAAACCCGGAAATGCTCTTCTTTCCCCAAAGTACTTTTCACAATAGCAAGAAAATTGTTGGTGCGCTTAACCCTCAGTGCACTGCACGAAAGAAAGAAATCTGCAAATGCTCCTCTTTTCCCAATGTGCTTTGCAGAAAAACAAGAAAATCGAAAGTGCGCTTCACCTTAAAGTATATGTACCGCAGGAAAGCCAGAAAATCGTAATAGCGCTTTACCTTACTATATGCACTGCGTGAGAGCAAGGCACCTGAAAGTTCTCTTTTTCGCCAATGTGGTTTTCAGAAAAGCGAGAAAATCATAACTGCGCTTCACCCTGCTATTATGTCATAGCATGAAAGCAAAAAACCCGGAAATGCTCTTCTTTCCCCAAAGTACTTTTCACAATAGCAAGAAAATCGTTGGTGCGCTTAACCCTCAGTGCACTGCACGAAAGAAAGAAATCTGCAAATGCTCCTCTTTTCCCAATGTGCTCTGCAGAAAAACAAGAAAATCGAAAGTGCGCTTCACCTTAAAGTATATGTACCGCAGGAAAGCCAGAAAATCGTAATAGCGCTTTACCTTACTATGTGCACTGCGTGAGAGCAAGGCACCTGAAAGTTCTCTTTTTCGCCAATGTTGTTTTCAGAAAAGCGAGAAAATCATAACTGCGCTTCACCCTGCTATTATGTTTTTTTTTTGGTATTGTGGTCTATTAATATCTGTACTGCTGGAAAGCAAGAAACTATTCAATGCTCTTCTGTCCCCAATCTGATTTGCAGAAAACTAAGAACATCGTAAGTGCGCTTTACCTTGCTATTATGTGATCTACGGAAAAGCAAGAAACCGGACAATTTTCTTTTCTTCTTAATGATCTTTACCAAAAATCTAGAAAATCATACGGGCGTTTCTCCCTACAATTATGCAAACTGCAGAAAAGCAGAAATCCCGCAAGTTTTCTTCTCTCCCCAATGTGCTATGCAGAACAGACAGAAAATAATAAATGCACTTTACTCTATTATATTGTGCACTGCGAGCAAGCAAGAAACTACCAATCGTCCTTCTCTCCCCAATGTGCTTTGAAGAAGAGCGTGAAAATTGTACGTGCGCTACACGCAACGAAGTGCACTAGGGAAAGCAAGAAACTCGCAAGTTCTCTTCTCTCCCCAATGTGTTTTGCAGAAAACCGACAAAAAGGTAACTGCGCTTCACCTGATATATGCAGTGTTGAAAATAAATGAAAAGGAACGCAAGAAACCCGCAAAACGCTCCTCTCTACAAAAATTTTACTTTTTAGAATGCCGATAAAGTCGTAAGCGCGCTTCACCCTACCCTTACACGCACTGCATGAAAGTAAGTGTTGGGAGCTGGGACGAAACGAACCAGCTCGGACAGCGTTTGGATTCGAACTGATCTTTTAATCTCGCGCGCTACAGAGGCATCTTCACCTCGTTGTCATCGTGTGTAGGACATGAGCCGGCCGTGAGTGTCGCTACAAGGCTCCCCCCTGTGGAGCCGGAGGCCCCGGGGGGTCCCATGTGATGTGCTTTGGGCTCGTTGTGCGCAGCAAAGGTGGAGACGGTGCGGCAGGGGTTGCAGCAGCAGCTGAGGTAGAGAGGCTTGCTAGATATGCCGGCTTGACGCGGTCGGCTGTGACCACGTCACGACGGCCGTTGATGTCGAGTGTCAATGTCTTTGCTTGTCGATCAAGCAATCGGAACGGTCCGTCGTAGGCCGGTTCCAGAGGTCGACGGACCTGATCGCGTCGCAAGAAAACATGCGAGCACGTCTCGAGGTCTGGGCTAACGAAGACGTGTCGATGGCTCCGTTGAGCTGGTAAAACGGGACGGAGCAGACGAAAGGTTTGTCGAAGGTCGTCAATGTAGCCACTGGGGTCTCCTCTTGACTCAGATGAGGGTGAAGAGAAGAACTCGCCGGGTAGGCGCAGTGGCGTGCCGTAGACCAACTCGGCTGCAGAACAGCCAAGATCTGCCTTAAGCGCCGAGCGAAGGCCCAGCAGAACGAGAGGAAGGTGATCGGCCCAACGTTCTCGCGGCTCGTATGTGGCAAGAGCTGCCTTCAACTGGCGGTGCAGCCGTTCCACCATGCCGTTAGCCGACGGATGGTAAGAGGTGGTGTGAATGTGTCTGATGCCCAGGACGGTGGTGAAGGCGGCAAACAAAGCGGACTGAAATTGCCGTCCCCTGTCAGTAGTGACCACAGCAGGGCAGCCGAAACGGGACACCCAGCCGTCGACGAAGGCTGTAGCGACTGTTTTCGCTGTGATATCAGGGACAGGGAATGCCTCGGGCCATCTCGTGAATCTGTCCACGCATGTCAGCAAATAGCGGGCTCCCTGTGATGATGGAAAGGGTCCCACTAAGTCGATGTGAATGTGGGCAAACCTGGAGTCCGGTGGACGAAAGGGTGAGAGGGGGGTGATTGTGTGTCGTGTGATTTTGACGCGTTGGCATTGAACGCACGTTCGTGCCCAGCGACGTACTTCCGCGTTCATATTTGTCCAGAAGAAACGAGCAGTTGTAAGATTTTGTGAAGCGCGGATTCCGGGGTGGCTCTTGTTGTGCAGATGGTGAAAAAGAGCGAGACGAAACGCTGGCGGTATGAATGGGCAAGACACACCAGTTGATGTTTCGCAGGTTACCATTACCGGGGAAAAGGGGAGGGGCACGTCTGCAAACTTCAGCGATCCGGGAGAGGCGCGCAAGCGCTGGAGCTCAGGATCGTTTCCTTGAGCGGTTGCCAGCTCTTCCCAGTCTAGTGTATGGGCCGAAGAAAGAGCACCGACGCGTGAGAGTGCGTCAGCAGCAGTGTTTTCATGGCCGCTGACATGGCGGAGATCAACGGTGAACTCTGATATGAAGCACAGGTGCCGGATCTCACGCGCTGTGTGGTCGCTGTGGTTGCGTTGGAATGCGAACGTCACGGGCTTGTGGTCTGTAAGAACGTGGAAGTTCCGGCCCTCAAGGAAGTGGCGAAAGTGCTTGATTGACAAGTACACTGCCAGAAGTTCGCGTGCAAAAGTGCTATACTTTTGTTCTGGGTCCTTCAGTTTACGCAAGAAAAATCCGAGAGGCTGCCAGCCATTGACGTTCTGTTGAAGGACCGCACCGACAGCTACGCATGACGCGTCGGTGACGAGTCGTAGTTCTGCGTCTGGAACGGGGTGAATAAGCATTGCAGCGTCAGCCAGCGCCTTTTTCGCTGAAGAGAAAGCAGAGGCTGCATCTTCGTTCCACTCAAGCGGCGCAGAGGGCTCTTTCTTGGTGGCAAGCAGGTCGGTCAACGGCTTGATCGATTGAGCGCAACTCGGTAGGAAGCGACGATGGAAATTTAGGAGGCCTAGGAATTCACGCAGTTTCTTGAGAGATGTTGGCTGCGGAAAGTCTCGAATGGCTGTAACTTTTGCATCTAAGGGCTTGATTTCTTCCGGTGTCACTAGATGCCCCAGAAATTCGATGGTCGGCACGCCGAAAATGCATTTGTCTGGGTTGATGACTAACCCGTAGTCATCGAGCCGGGTAAAAAGAGCGCGCAGATGTTCTTCGTTCTCGGACTGCGACGTGCTGGCGACCAAAATATCGTCGAGGTAAGCGAAGACGAAGTCTAGACCTCGAGTTACCTCGTTGATGGTACGTTGAAACGTCTGTGCAGCATTCCGTAAACCGAACGGCATCCTCACATACTCAAACAGGCCAAATGGTGTGGTGATGACGGACTTTGGTATGTCGGCATGCAGCTCAACCGGAATCTGGTGGTATGCCTTCACCAAGTCGATCTTAGAGAATATCTGGCAACCAGCAAGATTCGTTGTGAAGTCCTGTATGTGGGGTAGCGGGTAGCGGTCAGGCTGGGTGTTGGCATTGAGGGCGCGGTAATCGCCACATGGTCTCCAGTCGCCTGGGTCTCTCTTGGGGACCATGTGCAGTGGGGAGGCCCACTTGCTCGATGATGGACGAACAATGCCAAGTTCGAGCACATGCTCAAACTCACGACGAGCAACGGCCAGGCGTTCTCCAGACAGCCGTCGAGGACGAGCGAAAACAGGGGGCCCAGAGGTGACAATGTGGTGAGTAATGGTGTGCTTCACCGGTGACTCCCTTGTGTGTGGCCTCGTAAGGTTCGGAAAATTCGCGAGAATTTTCTCATAGGCCGTTGATGGTGAAAACGCTCTAAGTCCTGTTGCCGTGGTCGTAGAGAGCACGCCATTCACGGAGAGGTGTGTCGTCAGGTCGATGAGGCGTCGTGAATGAATGTCGACGGCCAGTTTGTAGAAGTTGAGAATGTCCGCTCCCAGGATAGCCTGCTTGATGTCGGCGACGATGAACAGCCACCGGAATGTGCGGCGCAGTCCAAGGTTGGTTGTGAGGGACCGCTGACCGTAGGTGGCGATAGGTGAGTTGTTGATCGCTTGGAGCGGGGAGGTCTTTTGATTGCGTTGTCGGTCCAAAAGAGAGGCCGGTAGAACGCTGACCTCGGCTCCTGTTTCAACAAGAAAGCGATGGCCAGCTACCTTGTCAACGACATAAAAGAGGCGGCTTTCCTGTCTACCGGTATCACCTGCCGCCGCCAGTGTCCGGTCTTCTAGTTTTCCGCCGAAGCGCAGGGTTGGGTGCACTTGCGGGCACGGTTGCCGAAGGTACGGTGGTGCCAACATCTGCCCGAGTCAGAGTCGACCTGACCGCTGTTGGAGGAGGTGGTGCGCTCTACCGAACCTGAGTGAGAGCGTTGGGCGCCGGCGGGAGTGGGATCGTTGTTGGCGACGTCGTGATAAGGGTGCGGGGGTGGCAAGCTGCCGACTCAGGGCCTCGATACGGTCCTCAAGGCGCGACAGTCTAGAGTCTTCTCATGTTGTTGCGGGCGTTCTATTGGCGACAGCGCTGATGCCAGCGGCCCGCGAGTAGTCGGCGACGCGGTCGGCAAGCTCAGCGAGCTTGTCGAGCGACATGTCTTCCGCGGCCGCCAGAACCGGGACCATGGTCGATGGGAGCCGTTGTAAAAATAACTCACGCAGGAGGTCGTTGTTGGGGTCTTGGTTCTGGGTTCCCAGCAGCTGACGCATTCGGTGGAGAAGCTGGGACGGTCGTCTGTCACCGGGCTCCTCGGTGTTAAGGAGTTGCTGAAGTCTGCTGCGCTGCGACACGGTCTTGCGGTCAAGAATGGCTGCCTTCAGTTGGTCGAAGGGGCTGACCGGATCCGGAGTGGCCAGAATGTCGGCTAGCTCCTCGGCGACGTCGGCTGGCAAGGAGGACACGGTGTGAAGGTACTGCGTCTCCTGGCTGGTGATGTGCCGGAGACGGAACTGGGCCTCAACTTGCATGAGCCATGCGATCGGATTTTTCGGCCAAAAAGGTGGCAGCCGAAAATTCTGGATCACTGCCAAGGGTAAGTGAAAGGCGTCACCGTCAGGAGCGTTGGACGCGCTGGCATCCATCGGAGCAGCAGACCTTGAAGGACTGAGTTCGATTCCGGGTCACCAAATCTGTTGGGAGCTGGGACGAAACGAACCAGCTCGGACAGCGTTTGGATTCGAACTGATCTTTTAATCTCACGCGCTGCAGAGGCATCTTTACCTCGTCGTCATCGTATGTAAGACATGAGCCGGCCGTGAGTTTCGCTACATAAGAAACCCACAAGTGCCCTTCTCTCCGTAGTGTGCTTTCCAGAAAGGCGAGAAAATCGTTAATGCTTCCCACCCAACTACGTACATCGAGGGAAAGCAAGGAAGCCGCAAGTTCTCTCCCCAGTCTGCTTTACAGAAAAGCGACAAAATGGTAATTGTGCTTCACCTAATAATACGTGCACTCGAGAAAAAAATGGAAAATCTTAAGTGCGATTCAGCCTACCATTGTGTGCACTGCGGGAAAGCAAGAAGCCCCACAAATGCTCTTCTCCCCAATGTGTTTTACAGAAAAGCGATAAAACCGTAAGTGTGCTTTACCGTACTATTATGTGCACTGCAAGAAAGGAAGAAGCCCACGAATGCTCTTCCTCCAATATGTTTTGTGAAAAAACCGAGAAAATCATAAATACGCTTCGCCCTTCTATTCTGTGCGCTGCAGGAATGCAAAAAACTCACAAATGCTCCTCTCTTCAAAAATTGTACTTTTCAGAATGTCGATAAAGTCGTAAGCGCGCTTCACCCTACTATTACACGCACTGCATGGAAATAAGAACCCGCAAATGCCCTTCTCTCCGCAATGTGCCTTGCAGAAAAGTTAGAAGATCGTAAGTGCGTTCCACCCAACTACGTGCATTGGGGGAAAGTAAGAAACCCGCAAGTTCTCTTCTCTCTCAGTGTGCTTTGCAGAAAGGCGACAAAATAGTAAGTGTGCTTCATCTAATAATTTGTGCACTCGAGAAAATATAGAAAATCGTGAGTGTGCTTCACCCTACTATACTGTGCACGGCAGGAAAGCCAGAAACTCATAAGAGCGCTTCACCCTATTGTTATCTACTGTTACGTGCACTGCAAGAAAGCAAGTAACCCGCAAGTGCTTTTCTCTCCGCAGTGTGCTTGGCAGAGAAGCGATAAAACCGTAAGTGCGCTACTCCCTACAATTATGTGCACTGCAGGAAAGCAAGAAACCCGCAAATGCTCTTCTCTCCAAACTGCTTTACAGGAAAGCAAGAAAATCGTAGGTGCGCTTCACCCTGCTATTTTACGCGCTGCAAGAAAAGAAGAAACCATCAAGTGCTCTTCTCTCACCAATGTGCTTTGAATCGAGAAAACCGTAACTACTCTTCACTCTATCAAGATGTACACTGCGGAAAAAGAACAAAGTCGGAAATAGATATGCCGGGAATTTATTTTCGAACCTGACATTTGAAGATCGAACCAAGGAGTTCGAAAGATTTCAAAATGTTTCGCACATTCGAACTTCTTCCATTACAAAATTGGACGACTTTCGTCGAATAGTTGTCGCTGAAATTGTCGACAATGTTTGAACTTTGGAACTTACGAAGTTCAAAAGTTCGACAAACTTCAAACTTCTGAACGGAAGTGTGACGGAATTTGAACCAACTATGCACCCAAGATTTAGGGTAATAGATACAAATACCCCGACGATAGGAATGTGTGGAGTAAACTGGAAACTGCACCGAAGCTTCGCTTAGCCGATCCTGAGTGCTTTCACCAACGATCCGCTTTGGGGTGGCTTCGGCGCCTAAACCCCGTGGCTCGTACCCGAGGTTTCTCCTGCGGATTTCGCACAAAGCATCTTCTGTGTAGAACTCCGTAAGTTTCTCCGAGGTAACGTCTGGGCCAGCAAATTCCTGATCTGCATGTTTGAAATTTGACCGAGGCGCTTCGCTGGGGATTCGTTCATAACTATAGTTTTAACGTGAAATGCTCTTTTTTTTTTTTTTTAGTGAAGCTCGACTATAATTGGCTGGTGGAAACGTCACGTGATAAACGCTGACTGGCCGATTCTGATGAGTCTTGGATTTTATAAAACGCCAGTATTTTTATTCCAGGAGCTGCTGCGCAGTTTATATGCCACGTGTTAAGTTATCTGATGAAGAACGCTGTGAACGTGGGCGCCGGGCTCGGTAACGTTCCGCAGCGAAACCGGAACGATTCACGTGTAACATAATTGCAAAGCATTTGCGACATACATTTTTTTTTTCTGAATGTAAATCTCTCGATTTTTTTTTCGCATGAGCGGCTGGGTCGGGGAAAGGGGCTCGCAGAGAGCGATACCGACGCGCAACATTAAATGAGGGTTCGGCGCTTGCATCATTGTCATTAGTAGCAGCCAGTCTTTTAAAAAGGCCAATATTTTCGTTAATGGATGAACAAACGTTCGAGAAACCAGTGGTGCAGTGAGCCTAATGCACGAGTGGCCGTGACCTGATAAGCTTGCACGCGGCTTTTATATTTTGTCGTTTCATGGCAGCATCTCGTTTAGGTGGCGTAAGATCGAATCTCTGCATAAAGGGTGCCCAAGGATTTTCGAGGCTTTTGCAAACCCAAGGCTTGCAGAAAGAATGCCCAAGGCTTTTCGCTGAACCTTTGAACCAGTTCAACGCTTCTTTCACGAGGTATGACCAATAAAGTGTAGCGCTCTAAGTGGCACTGCTTTGAGAAGGAAGGAGTCTTCGCGACATGAAATTAATCTTAAATTTTTTAGTGGAAGTAAAAAAAAAAGAATGTGGGACGACTTTGTGAAAACTTTATTCGAAACTTCGCAGTTCAACCTCTGTCGGTGATGTTCGAACACTTCGAACTTAAACTCAAATATTCGAACTTGCGTCTGAAAAGAATCCTAAATCTTCAAATTTTTCGAATTTAACTCTAAAGAAATATTAAGTCTTCGAATTTTTAGAACTTCATCTGTACATATATTTGAAATCTTTGAACCTGAACTTTCGGAAAGTTTAACATCTTCAAACTTTTTTTTTAAATTGATCCCTAAAGATGTTCAAAAATTTTATAAATCTTCCGAACTCGAACCTTGGGAGGTTCGCGGCACCTTTACTCGCAACGTGTTCTGCAGAAAAGTGAAAAAATTCTAAGTGCGGTTCGCCCTACTGTGATATGCACCGCGAGAAATCAAGAAACATGTAAGCGCGCCTCTCGCTAAAGGACGTGCTTTGCGTAGAAGCGATCAAATCGTAACGGAGCTGCACTCCACAATATTTGACACCGCAGGAAAGCAAGAAACCTGCAAGCTCGCTTCTTGCCATTCCTCAGCAAAACCTTCGCCAGAGGTCGTCGGGGAGGATCAAGTCTAGCCGCGTCGGCTCATTTCATTAGGGCGTGGAGCCGGCACGATCATGGCCGTACCGCTCACGCAATTTCTGCTGTTTGTCCAGGTCATGGGGCGTTGTGCTCCATCTCCGCTGCATCGAGTGAACAACGGAAGCGCCATGCATCCGCCATCATCCACCGGCCCGGATTTCGACTTCGACGACTCTGCTCATGGAACATGTCCACCGTCTGAATTTGGCCAATGCCTAGTGTCAAGCTACGAACATTGGGACGACAGTTGGCATGCATACGGTGTACAAAAGGCGCAGCGAGTCAGTGACGACTTGGGGCGTGGAGCCGGCACGATCATGGCCGTACCGCTCACGCAATTTCTGCTGTTTGTCCAGGTCATGGGGCGTTGTGCTCCATCTCCGCTGCATCGAGTGAACAACGGAAGCGCCATGCATCCGCCATCATCCACCGGCCCGGATTTCGACTTCGACGACTCTGCTCATGGAACATGTCCACCGCCTGAATTTGGCCAATGCCTAGTGTCAAGCTACGAACATTGGGACGACAGCCGGCATGCATACGGTGTACAAAAGGCGCAGCGAGTCAGTGACGACTTGGGGCGTGGAGCCGGCACGATCATGGCCGTACCGCTCACGCAATTTCTGCTGTTTGTCCAGGTTGGTGACAATCTTACTAGTCATTCAAGATTTTATGTTTTTCTGTTGCCGGTTCCACCCCATGTCGTCTTTGCTACTGCTAAGTCACGGAATGTCACTTGCCGCGTGCGGCGACGATTTGTGCTGATGCGTAGTTATGCTTTTTATTTTTTATTGTTGCTACTATGCGGAGACATCGAGTTGAATCCCGGTCCTGATACGGCGGCCACTTTACAGATACTTTTAGATGGGCAGAATGCCATTAAAGCTAAGCTTCAAACTATCGAAACTAATCAAGAGCAAAGCAAGGCGACCCTGGATGACCTAAAAACACGCATAGAATCATTGGAACAGCATCTGGCCCAGTTCAGTGAAATGAAAGCAGCAGTCACGGATTGCAGGAAACAGTGTGAGGACACGCATAGCGTAGTAAGAAATCTAACCGCTAAAGTAGACGATCTGGAAAATCGAAGCCGGCGTTGTAATTTAATTTTTTACGGAGTACCTGACACAGACACCCGAGAGTTACCTGCGGCGTCTGAGAAACGAGTTCAGGAAATTGTAACTAGACTTGGACTAGAGCCCGTTCAAATTGAAAGAGCGCACAGGCTTGGTAGATACTCTATTGGCAAAGCTCGACCACTTATCGCAAATTTCGCGTTGTTCAAAGAAAAACAGACAATCTTGTCAAACGCAAAGAAACTAAAAGGTACTACCATTAGCATTTCGGAAGATTTTTCAGAGGCGGTACGCAGAAAAAGAAAACAGCTCTGGGAGTTCGCCAAAGATCACCGTAATGATAATACTCGTGTAAACCTTCGATATGATGCACTGTACTTAAATGATACAAGATACATATATGACGAAGCACTTGGACAAGTTGTTCAGAGTACTTGACAGAAAAAGAGCTGCTCGACTTTAAACATATCATTTCTGATTGTGAACTGCCGAAGCGTAAAAAATAAAGTAGATGATTTCAACAATTTGTTGTGTATGACAAAACCTACCGTGGTTCTTGGAACTGAATCATGGCTAGATAGCAGTATCAGTGATGACGAGGTATTTCCAGACAACTACATATCTTACAGAAAGGACAGGAACTATCATGGTGGGGGAGTTTTTATATTGGTAGATAATACTGTTTCTTCTTCTCGGCTTGACATTCCAGTTGGGTCGTGCGAGGCTGTATGGTGCCGGGTTCGGTTATCAAATGGCAAATCACTAACGCTATGTTCTTTTTATAGACCGCCTGGAAGCTCTGCTAATGTCATCGTTGAACTTTCCGAAATGGTAGAAACAATTCAAACAGACTGTCTTATTATAGGTGGTGATTTTAATGTACCTGAAGTATCTTGGAATCGGTATATGTTGCAGACTGGAGTGGTAACTGGAGTGGGAAGGGAAATGATAAACATGGTGCGTACATTTGCGCTCACCCAAATTGTAGAAGAACCGACAAGGGGAAACAACATTTTAGATTTAGTCCTAACAGATCAACCCGCTTGGGTAAAGTCTAGTTTGATCCTACCTGGAATAAGCGACCACCATGTGGTACTTTGTGATATGAACGTATCGTATGAAAAAACACAGCCAAATACTGCCCGGAGAATGTACAATTATGCAAGTGGAAATACTGCTGAGATATGTTCTTCTTTAGACGAATACTTCCAGGAATTTGAAGTTTTATCAGAGTCTCTTAGTGTTAATGATCTCTGGTTACTTTTTAGGGCAAAAATTTTTGAGCTAAGAGACCGATTTGTGCCATCATGGCTATTAACAGCAAGACGTGCAAAAATAAACCTTGGTTTAACAAGGAGTTACGGGCTCTTAGAAATAGGAGACAGAGAGTATTTAATAATCTTAAAAAAAAAAAAAATCCTCCTCAGAAGGTAGAGCGAAATTAAAGGCTATCGACAAGGAATTTAAAACTGCAACGAGTGAAGCAAAAACTAACTTTCTTGGGTCATTTCCATCGCGAATTAGAAAGAACCCGAAGGAGTTCTGGAGGTACGTTAAACGTAACAGAAAAGATAAAGTATGCATCCCACCACTCGCGCATAACGGCGACTTAATAGAAACTAGCCTTGGGCAAGCAAACTGCCTGAACGACTTTTTTGGCTCAGTCTTTTTACCTAAAACGTTAAATTCTAATCATTCAAGTCTAGCTAGAACGAATAATGAAACCATGGAGGAGGTATTAATCGACGAGCATGGAATTACACTGCTGCTACAGCGTTTGGATCCATCCAAAGCGGGAGGACCAGACGGCTTGCCAAGTAGTATCTTAAAGTTGTGTGCGCGGTCCGTTTCACCGTTTCTGAAGGTGTTGTTTACTAAGTCTCTTAACACGTGTGGCCTCCCAGCGATTGGAAGACAGCTTGTGTTGTTCCTGTGCATAAATCTGGACCTAGGGAGCTCGTCACGAATTACCGACCCATCTCTCTAACAAGTATTGTTTGTAAAACGTTAGAACATATTTTATATACTAGCATTATAAAACACATCGACGCGCATGCAATGTTTAATCCAAAGCAACATGGTTTTCGGCAGGGAGTCTCATGTGTTACTCAACTAACAGAGTTTGTTCACCAAATAAGTGAAAAATTGGATCAGCGAAGATGCATAGACTGTGTATTTATAGATTTCAAAAAGGCGTTTGATGTCGTAGACCACAACTTACTTGTTCGTAAGTTAAATAGTTTTAATATTAACCCTCGCATAGTTGAGTGGATTCAGGAATATTTAAATTTAAGATCCCAATATGTGGTAGTAAATGGTGCTGCATCTGAAACTATTGACGTGACGTCAGGCGTCCCACAGGGGTCGGTGCTGGGCCCGTTGTTGTTCTTGGTTTATATTAATGACGTCGCAGAAAATATCACTTCTTATATGAGACTGTTTGCAGACGACTGCGTCGTGTATCGAGAAATTAGAAGCGAGGAAGACAACTATGCATTGCAACGCGACCTATTCAGAATACACAGGTGGTGCCAATAATGGAATATGAAGCTAAACCTAGGAAAAACAGTACATATGTGCTTTTCAAGAAAAAAAGATGGACCTAAAAATGTATACATGATTGACAGTACCCCATTACAAACTGTGTTTGAATTTAAATACTTAGGAATATACCTAACACCATCCTTGTGTTGGCACAGGCACGTTGATTTCGTAACAGGGAAAGCTTGTAAAGTATTGGGTTTTTTACGACGCAATACCCGACAATTTCCGCAAAGTGCGCGAGATTTGTTGTACAAAACTTATATCAGGTCTGTTCTCGAATACGCGAGTACAGTCTGGGACCCACCAACTGCTGTTGATAAAAATAAACTTGAAAGAGTTCAAAACTTAGCGGCTAGATATGTTTCCGGGAATTATAACAGGCGACTCAGCATGACAAGTCTGAAGGAATTCTTAGGCTGGGAATCTCTCGAAAAAAGAAGGAAAAAGCTACGGCTAAAATTATTTCATAACATTTACCACCGCAGAACTGGTATACAGCGCGAAGACTATATTTTCCCCCCGCATTATATCTCTCATCGTGTCGATCACGAACGAAAGGTACGTGAATATAAATGTAATACAAACCAGTTTAAATCTTCTTTTTTCCCCAAATCTATTAGCGAATGGAACCAATTGCCTTCGGAGGTTGTTGATATTTTGGACAATGACGCTTTTTTTGCTGCATTGTAAAAAGTGTTTTTTTTTTTTTTTTTTCCCGTGTACTGGGTATGCATGTGCGCGTTCTGTTGTTCGCGTTCTGTTATGCTACTTTATATTTGCTTAAATGAATCACATTGATGTACACTTCCACCCCACTGTAATGCCACTGGCGCTGTGGGTAAGTGAATAAATAAATAAAAAAAAATAAAAAATAAGCGTTTCAGTTGAGAACTGGAAATTTGAAAAGCCTCCTGTCGACGTTCTTTTTGTGCGTTTTCTGTATCTTAACTGTTATCTATATACGAGAGCGCTCCCCTTCTTGGAAGTTAAGAGGGTTTAGACATTGACAAGGTAAGAACGGCAGGGAGGAGCTAAAGTTGTTCCGCCTCCTGCGAGAACTTCCTACCTTCGGTAATGCTTCGACATGTCGTGCGCCTCGAGCGCGCGCGCGAGCAGCCGAAGCACGGAGGAAGGCAGCGAGCACGTGCGGATGTCGGTCGTCCGAAAGACACGCATTGCCCTTCTCTTTCTGTCAGTTACTATAGTTATACTTCTCAAAGGGAATAAGTGTGCCAAGTATCTAAGTGTTTTCCTTGGTTCTTTACAGTTAATCTTTGTGATATCTGTTACGCAGTATATAATCTTAATAAAACTGTATTCCCAAGCAGCACAGATTTGGGCAATAATTGGCCAGTGGCTGGAAATGGTCCTTCGACCAGTGGTCAGGCAGTGGCCAGCCATTGGCTGATGATTGGCCTTTCTTTGGCCATTGGCCAATGGCCACTTACCATCAGCCATCGGCCAAGTATTGGCTGGTGAATGGCCACTCTTTGGCAATTGGCCAGGAGACCATCGCCAGCCATTGGTTAGGCCAGCTTCAGACGGGGCAACTTTTCCAGCAATTTTGAGGTTGCTGGCGGGTTGTTCCCTAGCTTTCCCTAGATCGACACGAATTGCTGAGATCGGGTCCGGCTCGAACGAACGAGCAACTCGGAGCAATTCGAAGACGTTTGAAACGGTTGCAGCCAATCAGGGACGCGATATTTTCACGTGACACCCCTGTGGTGGTGATGATGACAGCTATAAACTTGGTTCAGGTTTGAAATGGATCTTTTTCGGAAATAAACCTTTTCAGAAAGATTAGTTAGTATTCTCAACACTATTGAAAGATATAAAAAAACACGTTTTTAGCGCGTAGTTGTGCGTCTAAATAGTGTAAGAAAAATCAAATTTCATGATGATGATGGCAAGCCGTAGAAATTCGGTTGCTGCGTGTGAACGCGGGCGGCCCGTGTTGCTGGCGTTGCGACGTCAAGTTGCTGGGCACAATTGCCCCGTCTGTAGCGGGCCTTAACGCTTGGCCAAATTTTGTGCTGCTTGGGTTTGTACTAAAAAAATATTTCCTCTCTCTTTTCTTTATGCGGTTAAGGAGCTATACCCTTGAATTAGTTGATTTCATAGCCAGGACTACCTCGAAAATGACATTTACGTACGTAGCTTGGGAATACAAGTATTAGCATATGTAACCACTTCATCTGGGGTAGTTCATTACAGCGCTTAAAGTCTCCCACCGGTAACAGAGGGTCTCTGTTGTAATCACTTCAAGGGGGGGGGGGGGCGGTGTTTAGTAGGACATATTTTGCCAAGCAGCTTGCATTTAAACTAATAACATGCGCATGCATCCAAATGCTGACACAACGCTCGGCTGTGTCAGCGTTTGACCGGCACATCCAAACGCTGCGTCAGAAACACGCCCAAATAATTCATGTTGTACCCATGGGTCCAGTTATCAACTACGCCGCAAGGGGCGCTACGGTTGGATCTCCTACCCAAAGGGATCTCAGACCCCCTGTCGAAATCCGTGGGGGGGGGGGGGGGGGGGGGGTCTGAGATTCCCCGAGACCCTCCTGACTTTAAGCACTCGATAGATATTTAGCCTTGAGCACCCTTTCTCCTTGCTGAATGAGCAAAGCAAGAAACGACACAGGCCATCCTTATGACACTCTAAGGACGTCCTTTCAGCATGTATGGGATGTCCCTTGGACATCCCAAACATGTTCCTCTTTGGTCCCAAATATATCCTCCTTGAAACACCCAAGTATGCCCCGGGAAGCTCCCAGGGATATCTCACGGGAGCCTTTTAGGATTTCGATAGGACGTTCTCGGACGTCGAATCTGGTGCTGGGACCTGCTTTAATGCTGCTAGAATCGGCAGAAACATGCACGCTTTAGATCCCAACTTTTCCTTCAAGGTTCTACAGTCATCCGAGCAATTGTGCCAAGCGTTTTGTACTTCCATAAAAAGGTATGCTACACAACTGAAGCAATTCAAATAAGATCCACATGGATTAAATCTGATCACTTCATAAAACGTGGCAATGTTGCTTAACATTGCAACACTAGAACACGACTTCAGTTAAAATGACACCGGGAATATATACGGCCATGATACAATAGGAACATGAGGTTCTGCATGCTTCAGTATTTCTAAGTAATAAAATTATTCATGTTCAATGAGAAAAAAGGAAAGGAGGAAATATTAAAATTCAAATAGTGCAAGAAATAAGTACACGGTGCCTTACTGGCTCAACAACAATATGGCGGTGTACACATATCAAGCGTTCACCAGATCGTTTAAAGAATAGCCTTGAAAAAGGTTCAACACTATAATAATTCACCCAAGGAAGGCAACATACAGGAGAACATTTGATAATGTGTGGCTAAGCGGTTCCAAGCTTAAAACAATATTTTGAACGAATATTTCCAGAGTATAAAAGGGTGTGTGCCACTTTTTAGTTACAAAATAATGAATGTCGTAATGTCCATAATTTTTTTTCTTGTGTAATATTGAGGCAAGACATTTTTAGATGTCACAACTGCTGAAAATTTTCTTCCGGGTAGATCAATTTAAAAATCCCCTGACACAGTATTTGAGCTTAGAGTGATGTATTTTGTTATAACATTCCGAAATATAAACAAAATATCGGCAAACATGAAATGAAAACCCTTTCTGTGTGAAAACCGCACATCAAAATCGGGTCTTCAGCTCGCTCCGGTATTCTCCTCCGGTCCTTTATTCGGTCATGTGCGGTGACATACACCGTATTTCAATACTTCGAGGTGGTAAAGGCGATTGTGTGGTAACACGTACCAGTAGAAATCACTCAAAAACGCGCGTGGGATTCAATTTTGACTTAACTCAGTACCTTTTCACCTCGGAAGTACACCATATTACGATATTCAAGATCCCAATGTGGAGGGTGGTATGCAAATACTCATGTTTGATTTTTACTTCGCATGACCCTCGCCTCCTCTGCGTGCACAAAGCTACGAAAAATTCCTTTATTTTCTGATCCTTCAGCCGCTAAATAATCGGCGCAGTGAGAAATTCGACCTGACGCTTGTCTTGCCCTTGCTGACATCTAAAACGTCTTGCGGTGCATGTCCCACAGAGGTCCTCCACTGTACATTGCTTGGCAGGAGGACATCCCAAGGATATCACTTAACGTGTGTGTTAGGACGTCCGAATAAAGGTACCCATGGACGTTTTGTGAATGTCCCATGTGGGATATGGGAAGTCTGGGATGACTAGGGCCATTCTTAGTCAAGGTTTGCATAGTGAAATTTGGGTGTTAAAGGGATATATAAAGAAAACATCAGTGATTGTTTTATTAAGTTTTAAACCATTGCATTTTAGAGCGCGACTTCTGTTTTCTATGTAGGTACCATGACGATTGGTGACCTCTTTAGGCTCGAAAAAGTACAAAGTAGTTACTGAAATTAGATTTATTTCGCGGTCGAGCTGGTGCAAGGTCATACTGAAAAACCCCGAGGCAAGGGAAAACCTAAAAGAGGACAAACTTAGCGAAGTCGCAAAGACTTGGTTGTGTTTGTCCTCTATCCGTTTTTCCCCTGTCTTTGGGTTTTTGTTTGAACATGACAACAAAGTAGTTATTCCTTCAATCTTTCGCTGTGATCTCTTTCTTGAGTAAGTGCGTGGTATTTTTCTTGCGGGTTCTTGAAAAGTAGGATGTTCCACTTCTGCGGGTGGTGGCTTGAGTTTGTGGCTATACAAGGAAGATGACTAACCAAACGCAGCAGATAAGCAGATTGAGACGTTTTCTGTCCCCCTTTTTCCCTCCTTTACCACTTCAGACTTTCTTTTTCGCGCCCCAGCCTCGGACAAGTGTCATCCCTCCTTTTTTAAATCGAGATACACTCCGATGGACTGCGTAGTGAGACACTCGGGGGTTGCGCTAACTCCGAGCCGTAAAGCGTAGCGTTTTTAGCGCCTCTATTTTTAATATCGACATTTGGTTACAGGATCAAAAGATGGCGCCACTATCCTCCATTCTACGACTATTCCGAAGTGTGTCGAACGTTGTTATATATCTGTAGGTTTCTGATCTGGTTTTGACATACGTACGCCATTAGTCCGTTCATCCCTAGGTACAGGTGTACAGAAATTGCATTTTTTTATAAGCATCTGAGCGAAGGCAAAAGAGGACAAACCCACATGGAACGTGGGATTTGACCCACGCCAACATACCGTCGACTCGTCCTGATCGTCGAGTAACCTTATCTCGCGGCGAAGGCGGGAGGGCGAGAGTGGAAATGAGAGGAGATGAAATGCGTACGCTACGTGTTCGACCAAAAAAAGAAAAGGAATAAATAAAACCGGGAGTCGTCGCGCTTCCACGCCAACCGTTCGGCGAAACGTCGCAGCAGCCACAGGCGCAGCAACGCAGCGGCGCGTTCCCCAACACACACGCACACACACCTACATTCTCGCGGCCCAAGGCGGTAGGACTTCGCTGACTTTGCTCGGCAAGTCGTGACGTCGTCGTCTCCGAGTTCCCGGGGTGGGGGGCAAGGCGGAAGCCGTTCTGTTTTGAGCCTGGCCGGCTCGTTTCCTTCTCGAAGGGGGGAGGCGCAGTACCAAATTACGGATATACAGCGAAAACAACGAGAGAAAGAAAAGCTCCCGCTCAGAACTCAATAATTGGGTCGTCGCAGCTCCAGCGGGCGCCGCGCGGCGTCGAGCGCGCCTCGTACGCCGTACGCTACCGGACATAGAGCGACCGGCAGCACCGGCGTCGTCGTGGGTACGTGAGGCAAGCCCCCGCCAGACCGGCCGCTCGCTCTCCTTGGCGAGGGTACCCCCTATCGCGGTTTCGTCACCGATGGATTCCCGAGTGAACGCCTCTCGACGCGGCAACAGCTGACAGACGTCGTGTGCGAGCCGTGCGTATGTGTGTCGGGGTGTGCGCGCGCGTTGTTTGCTGTGCGACGTACGCGGCGGCGTGGAATCCCAGTGGGCGACTATGTGAGACCGCGGCTCCTCATGTGCTCGTCGTGAATGATCGCAGCGATGGAACAGCCTCGCCGGGCCGCCGCCAGCCACCATCACAACAACAAGAACCACAAGAACAACAACAACAACAACGTGGCCGTGGTCGAAATCGAGGAGCAAGTGAACCGTAGCAGCCGTGCTCGTTCGCGGAGCTTCCACAACAGTCCGCCGCGGAAAGAGTTGTCCCGGTGTGCGCGTGCCTCAAAGGCCTACTCACTGGACTCGGTGCGGTGCCCGAAGCGTTGGCGTCCCTGCCAACTCCTCAGGGACGTGTTCGCCAAGACGCCCCTGCTCCTGTTCGGGCGCCGAGCCTTCGGTGGCGGCGCCGCCTCCGCCGCCGCAACCACCTCCGCCAGACCGTCGGTGGTCATGACTCCCGCTGACAGCACGACCTTCTCGTCCGAGGACAGCGGTCAGGGCAACGATTCCCCGTCCTCGCTAGCCTCTGTGCTCGACTCGCAGCTCTACCTCCAGCCGCCCAAGACGAGACGGTCCTGTAGTGCCGACTCCGCAGTGGACCTGGTCGGCGGCGGATGTGCCGTGTCGACGGCGGCGGCGTCGTCGCCGCCGCCCGGCTCCCACCACCGTACCAGTCTGCCATCGGATCGAAAGCGGCCCCTAGCTCAGTGTCTGTCCTTGTCGTGTCCAGTGCTCAGTGCGCCCAGTGTGGTGGTGAGTGACTTCAGCGGCGGCAGCAGCGAGGCGTCGCCCGAAGTCGTCCCGGAGGAAGAAGGCTGCGGCCTCTTGTCCATCGATGATGACGTCCGGGATTACCTGTCCCTCGGACGTTCTTGCAGCACGTGCTCGCTGTCGTCGACCGTGTCCAGTATCTCGTGGGACGACGACGCGTCGCACAGCGACGTCAGCGAGTCCTCGTCCTGCTTCTCTTCGTCGAAGGTGAGTCTTCGTGCGGACAACATCGGTTGGGGACACGCGGCGATGCTTCTTGACTATGCGTTCCGCAACGCGACCGATCTCGGGGGCTAAGCGGTTGCAGAAGCTTTAAGCCGCAGTTACACTGCCATTCATCGTACGAAAGACAATCTGCAGACATGATGACAGAATCTTCTGCGGACATACACAAGCATGTCTGCAGGAAGTCCTTGTATGACCAATGTGACTCACACAAGGAGGGCCTCAGCCAGTGTCTCCGGACTATTTTGTATATGTATGATGTCTTAGCAATGTGGCGGCAACTTGTCAGATCGGCCAAGGAAGATGCGCGAATGAATCCCTAAGCGAATGGGAGCAAATCCAGCGTGCTTTGAGTTTTTAAAGTGTCAGCTAAAACAGCGCGAAATACAAAACAAACACACACACAAAAAACACAAAAGCACTCACACACTCACACACACGCACATACACTTTAGTTGTTGAGTGTCCAGTGAAAATAACACTATGAAATGGCAAACGCAGAAGATACCTCCGAAATGGCGAACACTGAACACACATGTCAGGAACTGTCACTTCCTTGCAGAAATGTAAATACACGACTGCGCAGTATAAATAGAAACGCGACTGGGGCGGAGAGCTTCAATATGCGCGGCTCATCTGAAGAAAAAAGCAGTTTTGCACAAAGATAGTATACTCTGCGCGAACTAGTTCTTACAACATTTGGTTGGAAAGATATATATATATATATATATATATATATATATATATATATATTGTAATTGAAATGGGTGTACATTTTTGATAAAATAGCGTACAAGTAATCTTCCATGGTAATGCCAGTACCTTATTCAGCACCTAAAGGGGAGCGCATAGTATGCTCCGCGTGTAGTTGAACTTTGGTTTTTACTGTGGTTCTTCGGAAGAGTATCAGTTCAAGGTCAAGTGTCGCTGTTTTATTAGATCCAATTGATGTGCCTGGCGAAGCGGTTAGCCGTGCTCCGTTGGCTGGTAAACAAGGAAACTACGCAGTCAAGGGAGTTCGAGCTGAGAAATCTCAACCTGATACAAACGCGTAGCAATAAAATTTCGTATTGATACGTGGGACTTGGTGCTACAAGCGCCGATGGTTTTTTGTTCATTCTTTCACACCTGGGGACTACAAAACGGCCGCGTCCTGACTGCTTCAATTGATGTATACTTTGTATGCAAAAAAATAAAAAAAGGGCTATTCGTTTTAGCAAGCGATCATGAGGTCGCGTACCTTTTTACACATTTCCGTACACGGTTAGGCTTTTAGATTCAATTTAGGGTTTATGAGCTTCCAACGAGAGAAGGGACTTAAGTGCACTCTTATTCAGTTTAGGTATAATAACGCTGAGCTGAAAGGCGCATGTTGTACATTACGCCGATCCCACACATCTCTCGGCTATCCTTTTTTTTTTCTTTTTTTTTTCCACGGGTTTATAACGGCAGCAGCAACACCAATAAAAACAATCGGCATTTCAAAAATCTACAGCAGCACAACATGGTACCTTTAGCTCTCTTTATCAGTGACTCTATCCATGACTCCGGGAACCGAAAAAGAGAAAAGAACACGAGCATTTCGTTTTTTCTTGTGAACCCGTTTTTATTTGTAGCATTTTAATAGTATAATGTTTTAAATCTCAACTGAGTAGGTGTCGGACTTAGGTGAACTAAGGACCCGTTCCAAGCTCGCCTCCAACAGATCGCCCCGCGACAAGAGACGTCCCCGGCGCCCAAAGGGATGTTGTTATGTCTTCCTTTATCGGTATCACGCAGCTTGTCTCGTTCAGCGGGACTGTTTTTCTCTATCTCTCGCATGCACGCCCACCCATGGCTGTAAGCAGACTTGGCTCATGTTGTTGGACAAACATAGTTATCGTCCCGAGTGACAGCCGTTCACAGAATCTTGTATGCGAGCGGAGGCTCATATGGTAATGACGAACAACCTATATATATCTTTAGATAGAAAGGAACGCAGACGCACAACACGTCAATTGGATGCAGTTTGTTCGGTGTATGGCAACCCGCCAGAAAACGGTAATCTTGAGTTTTTTTTTATTTTTAACGTATACCGTCCTTCATTAATGACCATATCCTTGAGGACTATGACCCCCCCCCCCCCCCCCCTACGCTAGTAAGACATGTAAAAACTGATGTCGTCTCTACTAACATAATTCATTAAAGCTGAATAATACGTCGGCAATTTAGCTGCGGACGAATTTCCTGTCCGCTCTGGCCGCTGGTTTCAGATAGTTTTATGCCCTCCTGTCTCTCGTACCCCTCTACTCCTCGGCTTGGACCCCCTCAGGACGAGCTGAGATGTTTATGCTGCCACACAGCCGGGTTTCTGGGATGCATAGTGTCGAATATCCCCGGTAGTGCGTCACAGACTCCTCGGTTCAGGAGTCCGAGGCGCGTGTGGTGTCGTAGCAGGCCATTACAGACACTACAACATTGTTCTGAATCACGGTGGCTCTGCATAGTCGGTGATTGTATACGTGAAGCGTCGCGAGACGTGATTAATGTTGACAGAAGCTTACGCGTTGACAAACACTTCGGCTTCAGTGCCTTCGACTCCACCAGAGCAACACAAATTCAACACTGCACGCAGACATGCTGAACTTTGTTAGAAGCCGTTTTTTTATGATTGAAAGTCATTAATTGGCCCCAACATAGCGTATATTCTTCAAGAAGCGGTTCTGCTGAAAATTACTTCGGCACCAAGAAGGCCGATTTTGTTATGTCAGGGTACAAAATGTTGGGTCTGTTGCAGAGTGCCGAACCGAAATTTTGATCGGTTCGGGTTTGGGTCCACGGCTTTCAGTTCGGTTCCGGTTCAGTTCCGGACGATAAAAAGAACAATTCATACCGGTTGAAACCAGTTTTAACCGCTAGAGTTTGGATATATTTTCCGCATTTGTTTTTGTGTAAAACAAGTAGTCTTTTTTGCGGTTTGTTTACAATCCACCTCTATTTTTAAGTAACAAAAACAAAACATTTCGTTATTTTACTTACACGCAGCGTTCTAAAAAAGTAGGCTAAACTTCCAAACGCCGTGTGTATACAACTAAATTTTTAGTTGTCTGTCTGTCACGACCCAGCGGTGGCGCTGGTCGCAACGGGGGTTCGCGGGCTTCCGCTATCCCGCCGAGGGCTCAGGGGACGCGGGCGACACAGACAAGGAGCTCCAGCTGAATTGGGTAAGAAACACTTTTAATAGATAGATTAAGGTCAGATAGAACACACACACACAAAAAAAAAAAACAATGAAAAAACAAGAAAGCCTAAACAAATGGCAGATAATGAAACAAGTTAACTACAACATTCCACAGGAGAAGAGCGACATACCAGGCAAACAACCAAAACAAATATGGACAATATCGCACAAGGAAGCAGTCCGTCGCGACGTGCATGGGAGCACTTGGAGTCGGGGCCTCTTGTAAACCCGGGGCACTGCGGAATGCTCTGTCGCGATGCGGTGCTCCGGGTGCGGTGGACGAACTCCAAACGGTGCGTTGCAGCGGGCACTCTGAAGAGAACAGTCCCGTGGAAGACGGAGGTTGAAGCCACTCGGTGCCCAGACGGAGTCTTCCTCGGTGTCCGGGTGTCAAGGCACGGAGGCGATATGTCTGGCGCTCAACTCCCGCGTTTTTGAACGCAAAACGGCGCGAAAACCAGTCAAAACAAAACAAATTCCGCCTCTTCCCTAACAACGACCCCCTACCCTTCCCCCCCCCCCCCCCCCACACACACACACACACACAAGCGTCCCGGCATCGTTCCCCACTTCACATCTGTAAACTGTTTCCACATAGACATCCCCAATGTTGCCTGGCTCGCTCTTCGGAGACCTGGCCGGTTTTCACGACATTACCCGTCACATGTTTTATCTTATTCTAAAAACTGCCTCAAAGGTTAGTCACCTAAAATGCCAATGATTGCTACAACTTAGTGTCGCAATCTTTAAAGTTTTATTCTGGTTGTGCTCTTAATATGACGTTTTTCTTCTTTTTTTTTAACCGGTACATAAAGTTATAGAATGTTCACCCCATCGGCATACATACCGTGAAATATATATTACAGAAGTTATCTTTCCACATGCCATGAAAGTTTTGGGATAAATCCTTTCAATCTACCTTTCATAAAAACCCTCAGCGGCAATCACAGCGCTTGTTTTCCTAGCAAACATTGTTTACATTCAACACCGTGATGCATCGTGCAAAAAGGAGTGAGTAGAATTGATCAACACGTTCCTTCGTACTCAGGTCGAACCTAGCCTGACACAGCGCCTAACCAAGTGAACCTATTCTCATGCACAACCAAATTGGCCCACCCTGGCCGAGGTGGAGCTCTGTCCTTGAGATGAATTTGCTTTGCAAATAGGCAACACACTTGCTAATTTTTTTAAAAGAATAAGGTAGTGTTCGATACTCTTCCCCACATGGCAGCTGCGAAGTAGATTTTTGTTGGTGAGAGTGAGTGGAAAAGAGATCGTCGTAGATCTCCACGTGCCCCTGTCTATTTGGTTTTCATCCCGCCCACAGACGCGGAAGGTTGCTGTCCACCACATAAAAGAAGCAATAACAAATTTCTATGTTTCAAACGTCCTTTGTGTGTTAGGAAAATACCACTTGTTTAAATTAGCTTCCAAATCAAAAATCTATTTAAGCCTCTGCAAATCACTAGCACACGTGCCTATCCAGGATAAAGCGCCGGAAAGGAATTGCAGATACTCTTTCAGTAATGAGGATCAGCATCCATTTATGATGTGTATCTCGAATAAGGTGATTGGCTCTTCTTTGAGGTTGTGAAATTTACGTTAAGTGGTTAATTAAAATTGTACCGTTATCAAAATTCGGCTGTACAAAGTTCACATTACCGCCTTAGACTGACAAGGGAGGACGCTACTTGAAAACATGCAAGCTGTTGAAAGAAGCGTGAGAAGGGCTGTTTTTCTGTTTACCGTCTGGCACTGCAAAACACCGGGTCGCGGGTTGTGTAAACACGGATTAGGCGCTCGCATCATAGATATGAAGTAATATACACAAAATCTATAATTCTTCGTAACAATCCAATATATGCCTTACTTCAAAAAGCAGGGCATGTATGTTCAATTATATTCCTAATGTAGTTCACATTTGGTCATCAGCATGAGTTAGAAGCTTCGCGAGACACTGCCTCGGGATACCTCCGTGTTGGGTAATTTCATTTGAAATCGAACACGCGTGTCGGGGTGGGTATATTTATTTGCCTAAAAAAATCATACATTTTATTACAGCCCCATTTTCGCAATAAACTAAACCATTCTTTAAAAATTTGTACAAAAACAACATTTTTCCACAAGACATTTGAGGTGAAGCGAAGGGAAAGCTACATTTAGGGTGCTCGATTTTCGTACCCAGTTCTGTCTGTTCTTATAACTTGGTGAAAATGAAAGCACTTACACAAATATTTCTTGTAAATGTATGATGCATGGCCTATTCCTTCGCTTAAATGAATCTGCATCATCATATCTAATGGCACAAAAAAAAACAACAAACGTCTCATTTTTGGCGTTTTGGGGACATATGTGATCCTTGTATCTTAGGATTCATAATACCTTTTAAATACTATATGCATGATGTAGGCCTATACATCTTCTATCGACTGGTACCAATTTAGCATAACTTATTTCCACGTAATAATTTATAAATATATATTTTAATTTCGTAAAAATATACATTTAACCTAATTTCAACCCGCTTCATTAAAAAATATCGGTCTTTTTATTTCTTCTTTGTTTTCATTGTTTCCATTTATGTTAACTTTCTGCGGACATAATCAAACTTCCTCCTTTTTTTGTTGTATTTTCTGTCAAAGCGCTCAAACCCAGATGCGTGCACCCGAATAGGCAAAAGGGTAATTTCGAAAGTTTGCTTTACTGCAAGGTGGTTTAGCCTTTGAATGCTAAGGGCGGGGGGTCGGAAGTGTTTGGGAGGTGAAAGGGCGGCGGAAACTGGCAGTGGAGTTGGGGGAGGACAGAGAGCGTGTGGGCGTGCTCCCATTAGGCAAAATGGTCTGCCCTTTCCACTCCGCTGTTCCAACGCCACAAGCTACGCATGCTCTTTTTTTTTTTTTTTTCTATATTGGGGACAAACTTTGCATTTGGCAGTTTGTGTATCGCATCTATCATCCCAATCCTCTGCTCGAACGTCTTTCTTCTTTACATTCGAAGTTGCTTGTGTCCAGCTTTATCAGTGACAGCGGTTCACAAATTTGATCGTCTTCTTACAATTGTCGTCATAAAAAAGAAATATATCGAAATGACCGTTTTCGCTGTGTTTTTTCACAGAGCGAAAACGTTCGTTCACGTTGACTTGGGTCTGCTGAGGTCATCCTTGCCCCTCCCACACACACACACGCGGCCGCTGCTGCGATGAGGTATACTAACGTGCTTTGTCTAGAATCACTTAGCACACCTGGCTGAATACTCTGCCTGCTGTGTCAGTAAGTTGAACTCAAGTTTGTGCTAAAGTTTAGTTTCTAAGCCTGATATACTCAGGGACGTGAAGGAAGGAATTCCTGACGGCGGACCAAGCACGACTCCACGGAGATTCCTGTCGGCGTATATCGCAAAACTAAACATTGAGAGCTGAAAAGTAAAGCGCGGTTCACACACTTGCGGCCCAGTGGGACGGAGAGAGAGAAGACCTGTTGTTAAGCCTCTTACAAAGTCTTAGGACCGACTCCGCAGCGGCGCACCCGGTCTTAGTACGTCGGAAGAGGCTTAGAAACCGGTCTTGTGTCTCTCGGTCGTGCTCGGTTACAAGTGTGTGAACGAGCCTTAATTAAGACAAGCTAGAAGTCGTATTGAGATGATTAGGCAATTAGCTTTTTTATATTAGACAAAACTAAACAGCTGAGACTTCCCAGCTTATTGCTCCTGTTTCGCGTGTGGTGAGCTGTAGCTCTATGTGCGTTAAGATTTTGTCGAGTCGTTGCTCAGTCAGTCGGGAGGGACGCCAGCTTCATATACTCACTCCTGTGAGCGGTACGGTAATTCTCAATTATTTGCCGAAGCATCAAAATACCTTCTGTGAAAATGGACATAACTACAGACTCATTTTGGTGCGTGAACATTTTGACGTTTTTACCATCGGGTCAGGTTAGCGACTATAGGTATCGAACTTGGTCACTGAGTACCGCATAATGAAGATATTCATTCTTATATTCAAATTCCAAACACAAAACATGCCGTTAAAGTTAATAATGATTGCAATAAGGAAGTTGTAATCAGAATATACATGATAAGGTCTATTTGGGAAACCTAGCTTACGTTTCTGAGAGCCAAAACGGGGATAACAGCATTTTATGCACTCCGTATAAAATGAAGATCAACTCGTAACGAAGCGTATGTGCCTACGTGTGCTGTAGCATTTTTTGTATTTGTTTTTATACTACCTCTAAGATGAAATTGCAGACCAAGAACCGATATTCATAAGTTTTTTTTTTTACCAAGCTGACCTCAGCAGGGTCATGTTGAGGTGTTTCATAACGGAGAAACTTTAATTATGGTATATGTTCTTTTGGGAGTCTCGATCAGCTGAGATAAACTTTAATATGCACCTTGACTCAAGTCTCCTAACTTAAATAGTAATATTAATAATCAATCAATCAATGTTTTTTTTTAAGTGCCCAGGAACAACCTTGCGGTCTTGGTACGGGTGCACTCAGGCAACATGAAGAACACAATACTACTACACACAACAAACAAACAGTAAACAATAAAAACACTTAAAACAGATCGCATATGTCACATAAACTCTCTACGGCATACCATCACGATAGCGAAAGAAGAGGAAAGCGAGAGTATAAAATGTGGTTCTTAGCAACTTAATCAAGTGCAAAAAATGGCAAGCAAAATTTAGGTGAGGACCTTTAGCTCTCTGATGAACTCTGGTGTGTTATTGTTAAATATATCAGTAGTGTCTGTAAAAGAGGAATTGTAGGTGTGCCCAATTCTTGACACGGGGGGTCGTTAATATTAATAATAATAAAAATAATAATATAAAAAGCATGCGTTTCCAGCAACGTCATCACGATGGAGGGGTAGTTGCAGACAATCTTTTCCTTATGGGTGCACATCCACATAACCCTCTTCCCTCCCCCCTCTCCACCACAATTTTTAAGAAGATGATAGACCGAGGAGGTTAGACGAGTGGGCTTAATTCAAAGGCTCATCAGAACACAAAAAAGCCATCCTCGATTTACTGCCGGATTACACAAGAAGATGTGGTACCCATGACCACATCTAGTCTTGACGTAATCACCTACCCACCCCTACCTCTCTTGCCTCATGGTGACTTGGTCAAGGCAGGCGATTAATAAATATATGCTTTAGCTCACTCACTCCGTCGTCCCTTCAACTGCAAAAACGCGTCGGAGCCCCCTCCCCTTTAGCATTTTAAGAGATAAAAAAAAATAACTTGCAGTGAAGCCAACTTGCGAAACTACCCTTTTGCCGATTAGGGTGCATGCGTGTATGTTTAAGCACTTCTACAGAACATACAACAAAAAAAAGGGGGAACTTTGGCTATACCCACAGAAAGTTAATATTATTGAGAATAATAGAAAAAATACAAAATAAATTTTAAAAAATGTCCTTTTTTAATAAAACGAATTCAAATTGTGGCTAAAATTATAATTTGACAAAATTAAAAAGAAAAAAAATATATATAAATTATTTCGTGAAAATAAATTAAACTTCAGTGCTGCCAGTCGATAGAACATGTATAAAACTATACCTGCGTATAGTATTTAATAATCAAAATGTATTACGAACCCTAAGATGTATACAAGGCTCCAAATATGTCACCAAAACTTCAAAGATCTGGGGAGGGGTGCCCCGCTTTTCGAAGTTCAGAACTACTAGTTCATCACGTTCTTGGCTCTTACTGCGTGATTCCTCCATTCTTATACGCCAAGGCCACAGTTTCATTGACTGTGGGGTGATCGTAAAGCGGGGTTATACCGCTTCTACATCATGTTGGAAGTTGGGCGAGTTGTTACCGATGACATACCTACTCGTCTTCTTGTACGCTTGCTCGTCTTTTTGTGCGCTGTTCTGTTCACCATGTTATGTCATGTGAACGTCTTATGTCGTATGTCTTATGTATATCTTACGCATGTCTCCTGTATGTCTTAAGCCAGGGTCACACTGTTTATACGTCATTCAAAACACAGTCTGCATACAGATTGAAACTTGAGTCACCGCGAGATCCGTGCTTCGAATGCCGCACGGCAACGAGTTCAAGGAGAAAATTTGGGCACGCGGCATTCGAACCACGGATATTGCGGCGACTCGTGTTAGCGGACTGTCTTTTGTATGACGTATATTCAGCGTCTGACCCCGGCTGAAGAGACTCGGAACGTGCTTCCTCGGACTTGATAGGCTGTCGTGGTCGCGGATTACTTTGTCATACCCCGGGTGGTCTGATGCGCTAAGATAAGGGGGAAGAATTCTTTTCTCGGGGAGCGACTGTGCTACCCTCCCACTTTCCTGAGTTACCGGCTTGCCATTCCTGCCGGAGCCGGCGCTGTGTGACATGCGGTGTAGGCATCGTTGGCGGTGCGTTGTTTGAATACGAGGAAGCTTGCGTACAAGAGACCGATTCACTCGAAGGACTTATATACGAGCCAGGTGTGTTTCAGTTCTTTTTCCCCGAAGTGACGGGTGGCTCCGTAACTATAGTCGTGGGCTGTATATACGCGCGCCTCGTTGGCGCGCTTGTGAGCGGATTGTGTGTGTGCGTGCGTGTGTGTAATTGTGTTTTTGACGCGTTTTTTTTTTGCTTGTATTCTTTTTTTTGTGTGTGGCTCGTTTTCGGCTTTCATTATCTGTGTTGACGATCGCGGGTTGCCCCTCTGCCTGGCAAAACTGCAGCGAACGGTTGTCGATTCCGCAATTTACCGGATGCATTCATCGATGCACGTGCGTTCCTGAATCGGACGAGCCCATCTATTTCGCGGATTAATGGACGCCGGGGCCGCTGGGTTGCTTAACACGCTGAAACAAGTCATTCGAGGGAATGGGTGGAGTGTATGAATGAATATCTGGTCGAGCGATCGCTTTCCTGTTATGAAACAAAATGCCTAATGAGGTGTTTAAGTCGTGCGATTCAATCCGTATGATTTGGAATTCAGTCGTTCACTGTGTATTACGTGCTTACCGTCAGTTCGCGATGACGGTGGCTAAGCATGAGGCTTACACGCTAACACGAATGAAATATAGATCTTCATGGCAGGCTTTTTTTTTTATGTTACGAACGCTTATTGCGAACGCACGCGGCAATATACATTTTATTTTTATTTGTATCCATAAATAGAGAGAGCAGGGAAAACAGCTACTTTCACAACTTGGCTACTCTGTCTCTTGGTAAAATTTACAAAGAGCAAAACAAATAACACGGCAAGGCAAATACCGCGAAAAATTGGCCGAATGATTAAGTTCTGTTAAATTTCTATTAAGTTTTAGTAAACTTAATAGTAAATTTCTATTAAGTTTCTGTTAAATCTAGGTAGTTATCATTACCTGGGTCCGTTTTATTAACAAAGGTAACAGAATCTCTGCGGCACGCGCGGTTAGAGTCCAGTATTCATCCGAACGATCTTTTGACCCTGCTTAATCTGTCAGGTCGTTCGATTTTCTGGAAAAGGGGGTGGGGAGGAGAGATTGGGTGATCCGCGTTGTGTTAACGTACCGCAGTTCGGAGCGCGGGAAGCGAAAGCTATAAAAAGCTGCAGAATCCAGGGCCTCCTGGGTTTTGATACCCACACCTGCTCGTTTTCATCTGGATGAGCATCGTACCGGCACGCGGTCGTCTATGACAGCGTGATACGCGTTAAAGATCCCATGGCTAGCGATCGTACTGCACTGGCTATATTTCCCAGACTCCCTTTGGGGTCGCATTTGCCGCTACCAAAACAAACACACGACACAATTTGTAGTTGCTGTGTCTTTACTCTTAAAAGTCTTGCGTAATCGATTCTTATGCAAATTGAATACGTGACTTTAATTTCGATCAAGTTGCATCTTCAAACGTTTGAAGCGCGTTTCGGAAATATCCACCGAAGAAACGGTGGTCGGCGGAGACCGCAAACGTACAATATAGCGCCTGCTGTCTAAACCAAAAGCTATTTATTTTCTGTGATGACGTCAGAAAATCGCTTTTAACTCGGGGATCACATTACGCGATTCCGGAGGTTTTGGCGCCTTGTTCCCACAGCGAGATACAGAATTGGATGGGAGCTGAGGTTTTCAACAGTCCGTAGTTTACGTTCGCGGTGCGAAAAGCCCGTTACGCTGTTTCTTTTGTTAACACCCGGTACTTCCCCGTATTGTATACACAGCAGGTTCCTTCACAACATGGAGCATCCCACTTTGGCCGCTCATGTAGCGGACTTGGGCTACTTGTTCTGAGAACCGTCACTCATGGCGCCGGCGTCTCGTCGCCGGTGTCGCTCGAAGAAACGTGCGGTCGAAGCCGCATACTCTTGTACCGACGGACGACCGCAAATACGGCACCTCGTCCATTTCCTTCCCTGATAATGTCAATATGAACTGGCGTTAAACCGCCTCGCGTTTGTACTAACAATACTGCTCGATGCTTGCGACTCTACTTCCGTGATGATGTTCAGGTTGTTTGTCGTGGCCGATCTCAAGGGAGCACTTTGAGCTACCCTCGGGGACCGGGGGTGGTCGTAAAAGATGGGGTTCGGACGCTGGATGGAGTTGAAGACTTCTTCTTGTCGATTGTCTCCGTTTAACATCGCAGTGCTGCGACGAAAAGACTAAGTAACTGCTTTTGAAACGCAAGCTTCTGTACCTGTGGGGGGAGTCTGGCTTCAGAAATAAACACAGTTCGCGAAAAGCTCGTGTTACGCTTTTATTTGCTGCTCCTCTCGTCCCGTACAAGAGACGTAGCGTACTCGTTAAGCCTTATTGAGCTCGATTCAGGGCCGCCATTATGAGATGCAGGCGACGGAGGAACTAGTTGCTCCCCTGATTCAGGGACGAAGGTTTCTCCCTTTCTAAAGGAACATAGGTTACAAGACCATTCCTCCCCTAAGAAAGGACTATCGATACCCTTTTTTCTAAGAGAGCAGGATTAGAAGAACACGGAGACCACCTTGGGAGTTCGCCCGATGTTGCGTATACATCTGCGAGTAAACGTCGGTCGTGCTCGGTCGAAGCCTATCCGGCCAATCTCTCACAACCATTGGAACATGATCCGCGTTCTCCGCCGGTGTGGCCTGCGCCCGAGACCCGCGTCAAGTGCACTTTGTCCCTTTCACGAGAGGGTCTGCCCGTTGACAAGTGCACTTAGGGAATATGCTGGCTGGCTATAGGTTTGTGCTTCTGGATGCAACGGCCCTTAATTTAGGGAGATGACTCGCGGGCCATGACCCGTCGCCGGAAAGACACAATTCCGCCCGTGGTGGCGAGAAATATAGGTTCACCACGTACCGGGACGCATGAAGAACATCTTTAAAACAAAACGCCGTCTTGGCGGCGCGCAAAGATGCGACCACCTCTAACACTTCGTTTCACCTTAAGTATAGAAGAGCGCTGTCAAAGCCTCGAAGGCAGACAAACACAGAGGTCGCTGCTCCACCGCTGCGCCTGTTTGGATGACCACGCGCAGAAAGACGGTGAACGTCGTCACGTTGCGCAGCGCTGGTCGATTGTACCGTAGCCTCCTCTATATTCAGAAAGCCTGGCAGTTCGACGAGGGAGCCATGAGTGCCCGGTTGCAGATTTGGAGCGCGAGAATCTGGTAGCACAGAGCATCAAAGAGCCATTTCTCAGGGAACCTGAACGTCAGCGCACAGCTTTTGCAGCGGTGAGGACCCAAAACACACTTGTTCGCTTGGGAGAAGTGTGTTTCGGCGTATCGCCGCAGCGGGGCGCCAGTCACGTGACTCTCCTCTCATTCGTTGTCGGCCGCTTCACCTTTTTCATTTCGGTGGCCGCGCTCCTCGTGGCGATCTGCCAGGCTTTGTCAGTATAGGATTGTACGTAGACCCTTAGCTCGGCGTCGGCTATACGCTCTGATTGGTGAAGTATATAGACCATTCCAATGACGGCCTTCTACGCACTGCCAGCTTCGTCTACTGACCACGTTGTGAATGGTTCTGCATCTTTCGCCTGAGCGGGAAGCGTTGAAAGCACGCATGCACCCGCCACGCGTTGTCCCTCAACAGCAAAGACAGAGGACCTCATTTTAAAGCAGGAAGACTGCCCGTTGCTTTCAAACGAACACACAAACAGGAATGGGACTTTGAAGGGCCCTCAATAGTTGAAAAATAAAATACATAAAAAACAGGTTCGTGCTTTTTTTTGTTTCCTTTTTTGACAGCCGTTTGTATTTTGACCGATTATCTTGTGTTGCCAGATTACCCTCGTTATTGTCGTCGTTCGAAGTCGCTGGTTTATTACGTGCCAGACTCGCGACTATATCGCGCTACGTCGTTGCACCTTACGCCTGGCCGTAGCCGACGCAACGAGAAGGTTCCGATCGGGCAGAGTGCAGATGCCCAACCTCGAGGCGGTCGTCGTTTTTCAGTGCGTGCGCTCTCACAAGAAAAATCATTAAAAAAATGCTCCGCCAACTTTTTTTTTTTTTTTAGAATTTTATGTTAAGCACTTTTTCGGAATACTCAGACTTCATTCTTTCCAGCAAGCTATGTATCATCTCCCTTATTCCAAATAGCTATTAAGAAAACGGCAAATCAAGGTGATGCCAAAACCAATATTCAAATTTTCTCGCGCTCACCGGAGGGCGGGGTACGTGTATAACATACGACTCGAGCAGGCAATCTAGAAGAAAAAATAATAATGATAATAATAATAATTATTATTATTAATATTATTTGTGCATGATTTCTTTTTTTTTTTTTTTTTGTCGTTTGGCTTGCGAGAGCTTAAAAGGGGTCATGAAACGATATCGGGTTGGAATGTTCATGTCTCTGCAGAGGCGTACTGGTCCTTGTCTGGTCCAAGTATACTCCCATAGACTGCCACGGATTCAGAAGCTTCTTTGTCGCGGTGAAATTGCGAAGATAAGAGGGGACGATTTCTTTCAGTCTTGCATTCGCAAAGCTTGATGACGTAATTGAGGGATCAAAACCATCCTCCTGACGACGGTAGAGCACGACATATGGATTGGACACGAGAAATGCGGAGCAGTATTCGACTTCGGCTCGTAACAATAGTGCCTCAGCGGACACTTAAGTAATGGCTCGTGTCCAACCATTTCGGTGATGAGAATATCCGAACTCGATACCAATGCCTGGAGCCCAGGTTGCTCAGCACGCGGTTTCTCCTTTGCCAACCCCAGCGCGTGGCTATGGTTAACGATGGCGGCATATATGATAGGTACCAGGCTAGGTGGTCGCTCGTTCTGGATCCGAGTTGAGGGGATGAACGATGCTCATATTTCTCGAATATTTACCGACTATCATCGCCTAGGAAGAAGAACTAAGGCAAGTTTATTCATTTAATAAGGTTAGGGAGTGATTCTAAGCTGTATTTAGCGAAAGCAAAGAAATCGTTCCATGGCCCCTTATCCAGATTGTATTTCACACCACTACACTTCTTGTAACCCGTTGGGAACAAGCCTGCCCGGTCCAAATTACAACATTGGATGGATGGATGGATGCTGATCAATGCTAATGGCTGTACCCTTTACAACGGGCGGTAGCTTGCGCCACCTAGATTACGTCACGTTTTCAGCGTTGCCAGTTGAGTCTCTCAGCCTCTTGGATCCAAATTTAAAAGTTAAAAAACTCACGAAAAACAATGATGTGACTTGCAATTTTGGTTACTAGTTTAGATGTTTTTATTAAAGGGGTACGGAATTACGTAGGTAGCAGTAGAACCTCAGAAACGTCATCATTTTGTTGGAGAACTTAAGAAAACATATTTTAAACAGATTCAAACGATGACCAAAGACCAGGTGGTTTATGGTTATGAAGCTTCGATGGAATGTAGTGAGGTATCGGCCTCCCGTATTCTCGGAATCCGATGTGATCTTTCGTTACGCTTGTGTTCACAAGACCCATCTGTGTCGTGTTCGGCAAGTTCTCCGTCTATCTATTAGTATTAACGTAACTAATGCTCACCCTCCGATGGACGGTTTTCCCCATGAGGCACATCCCGGCCATTCTCGCTGGAGTCATTTAGAGTCTTCGGATGATCCTTTCTTCGTGTAATTGTTTTACGCAGCAGTAAAATTTTGTTTTAAACTGACTTAAAACGATAGAAACACACAAGAGGACGAAACAGACGACAAAGCTGTGTCGTCTGTTTCATCTCTTTCGTCCTGTTGTGTGTTTCGTTCGTTTTAAGTCAATGTAAAACACCAAAACGCTACAGTCTTTAATTTAGTTTTAATTTGTTGTATTCATTACAAATTTGCCTCCAAGTTCGTTAACTCTTCGCCGTCGGCCACAACAAGAAGAAGTCTTCTTCCACGACCACACCCTTGGTCCCCAACGGCAGACACACTCCAAGGTTGCCCATCGAGGTCCGGGACGAAAGCAACCAAACGTCTCTACTTGCAGGTTGGCGCATCGACAAAATGAAAGACGTTTTACGCATTATTTGTGCGCTGCTCGAAGTAGTTCTTACAAAATTTGGTTGTCTAAGGATGAAACAATGCTTTTGGCGTTAGAAACATATACTTTTCAACACAATAATATGGCGCTAATCCAGGATGTACCTACATATATCTTAATTCAATGCATGAATGGGGTAAATTAGTAATAATCCGCGTAAAGACCTTTTTCTCTTTCCAGCTTTTCTGCTGAAAAGCGTCCCAATAATTCGAAATGCGATAAATATCACTAAATCTTTAAGGGGAACTGAACTCCAGAAAATCTCTTTTAAGTACGTGGATAAAACTAAGGGCAAGCATGTACAAAATACTATAGTATGTAAAAAAAAAAAAAGAAAGAAAGAGACAAAGAAAGAGAGAGAGAGAGAGAGAGATTAACAGTAATATGCGCGTGTGTACTGTAGGAGGATCTATGTAGGAAGTTTATTACGACGTTTCGAGCGGGGACCGCTCTTCACCTGATGAACAGCGGTCCCTGCTCGAAACGTCCTATAAGAAACTTTCCCATATGAATCCCTTTACAACACACGTCCTTTTCATGGGTATTTAGCGCAATGTGACGTCGCGAGACACATTTCGCGTTAGGAGTGATAAGACGTATGTCTCGCGTCGTAACTATAGCGCTACAAAATATTTGTTATTCTTTCTAAGGTCAAGTTTTATTTTGCGACGTGCGTGTTCTCCCCTTAATTCTCCTCTTTTTTTCTTCTTCTTTTTTTCTGGGGGAAGGGGGGGGGGGGAGGAAGCCGGGAGTTCAGTGTGCCTTTAACTTATGGTATCGTCTGACACTGAGTGACACGTGTTGCAGCTTCACTTGCGTTATTTTTTCCGTTTTTATTTTTATATAACTTTTTTTCTCCCCATGTCGCTCTCCGTCACTGAATGGTTCGCGCATTACTGCATTCCACTTTGGCACGCCGAGAGATTTTCAACGCACGCATACATATCGATCCTGTGTTGCAACTCGTGTACGCTGACGTACGGAATATACGAATGTTCGTCGACGTTTTCTCGCTTTTCTTTTTAGTTATTATAATTTTACGTAATTTTTCTCGCCGCATATCCTCGGGCAAAGCCGCCGCCGCCGCCGTCACCTTCGCCGAGCACCACAAGAATGCTCGCCGCGACTTTCCTTGCCCTGCCATGTCGCACCCCGGGGGAAACGAGAACGAAGCGGTCGCCCCGACGTCGACGACGACGACGACGACGTCGGTGAATTAGTAAAAAAAAAGAAAAAAAGAAAGCCCCAAGCTAGAGAGCTGATAGATTTAAGAGAGGGGTCAACTCAAACCATGGGAGAACTGTTGCTCAGTAATGGCGGTCTTCTCGTGCACTGGTAGGTCGCACGTGCGCATGCGCGCGACCTACCAGCGAGAGCGTAGCGGCCGGGGAGGCTAAGTAGCCTGCTTACGATTCAACGCCTCCTACAAAACAAAGACTTCTTAATATCACTAACATCTTTAAATTAATAATAATAACAAAAAAAAAAAAAGAAAAAACGCAGTTCATGGTTTATTCTGTTTACGCTTCAACCGCGTGGCAACGATCGAGATGTTATGGAAACACTCTCGAATCCAGGCACACACTGCCCCCGAGCAACTATCCGAAGCGCCGCACCCGATTGCCCTGACATAAGTGGGATCTTTTTCGCCCGTGTTTCTGATGCAATGCAACCTTCTTTTTCTTTTCTTCTTTTCTTCATCCGAGAAAATAAAAAAAAATCGTCCGGCCCGATTCACGGTGCGTACAGGACAAGCCTCACGGCATTTCCTTTTGCAGCTTGTCGCGGGCGCGTTCTCCTTCCCACGCTATGTTTCCCCGAGCGCCGTCCAGCTCTTGCGGCACCAGCGCGTCGTTAATGGGTGTGTGGCGGTGGTGGTCGTGGTGTCGACGTTTGTCCGAGCAGACGCCTCGGGGAGGTGGGGGGTGGGGGACAGCAGGCACTGTGTTGGGGAAACTGTGTCGCGTTGTCTCGAGCTATCCGAGCTACGAGACTCTTCTAAAGGGACGCCCTCCTTCTTTTTGGGTGTTGTGAAAAAGTTGAGGATGAGCGCTGTCGTTCGTTGCTCCAACCCGTGGCTTTGTTCAATAAAGATGTTTATTCTCTTGACGGCCGACGATACATTTCATACATCAGTGCGCTGCTTTGGCGTCGCGCCGCTCCGGCGGTCTCTCTTGGGGATCAAGTGAGAATCCTGAGAATTCCATCATTTGCCTAGAATCACTTTCATCATTAAAATGTCTCCTACCACGAAAAAAAAGTTGGAACACGTGTACGACGCTATAGCTCTCGGTGCCTCTTGAACAAGTGCTTTAGATCCTGTTGATCTTCGTTGGAACTGCAGTGAGCGACAGATCGAGCCCCAAAATGTCGTTCCTGTGTCCGTTGCGAGTTATCATCCTCTGCTCTTCTGCCCTTCCATTTCAACGAGCACCAAAAAAGAATAAGCAATTTTATTTTGACAGGAGGTGACGTTCTACAATGTAGAAACTGGGATGTTGAGAGGGCGTTTTTTTTCTTCAAATCAGGTATGTCCAAAGGTTATTATGGTATAGAAGCAAGTATGCTTTATAAACCAAATCGAAAAGAACAAGTGAGCTCTCCTACTATGTAAGAATGCTGTAGTGGGGAACTTTAGCGACTTGGTTGCCAAAAAAGATTGATCTTACTTATACTGGTCAGTACTATTTATTGTTAATTGTACACATTTATTGCTAAATATAAGCTCAATAACATATTATTCGAAACAATTTCTTAAAGAAACAACTATTTTCTTTCCCGTTTATTGACGTCCAACAAAGCGTCCGATTCACTCCACATAATCATTACCGCAACAGGACAGGTTATTGCCCTTTCAGATTCTACTGTTTCCTTCCTTCCCTTTGTGAAGCCTCGCCCGCTTCAGTGACTCGCCATCTCGGAGAGACAAGAGAAGGTCAGAAATGGCGGCTGTATTTGGGTGGGTGTGTAAACCGTCTATAGAGGGAACTCAGTTAACCGTCCACTTAACGACGTAACAAAGAAAAAAAGGAAACTTGAGTTTATCAGTGTGGTATGTGCTAAACACTGTTAGCGAAATTCGAGAGGAGTTGTCCCTCTACAAAAATTATCAATAAGTTTCGATTGAGTTTCTGATGTATTGTTCTAGAATACAGTGGAAACTTAAGCGAAACTCGCTGATCATTTTCGTATGGGTCCGCGCATGCGCATTGCCGACGGCAGCGCCACCGTAGGGGCGTGACGTCAGAGAGCTCTGTCGTGCGTACGTCATGGCTGCGCGTCACGACGCGTCGAGGCTGGTTCACACATCTGCGTCGACCGCGTCGTGCTGCGCAATTGCGTCGCGCGGCGCAGCGCCTCCTCCCCACTTGGCTCGTCGTAAGCTTGGTCGCCATAGCAACAGCTCGACGCATTTGCGTCGACCGCAGTCAAACGCAGCCCGTGGGAACGAGGCATTGCGCGAGGCACGACGGCGTGACGCTTCGCTCGATGCGGGAGGTGCCTCACGCCGCGGGCGGTAACGTCAGCTACGTCGAAGTGATGCCGCAAAGGGAGGAGTTTTATCGCGCCCGCCACACTATCTCTATATCGGCTGGCACCTGGCTTAATCACTTGTCAAATTTTCATTTTTTTTTCTTTACGAAAAAATGCACTTCGCGGCACTACCCGCAAGATAAATTAAATGAAAATGAAACGACAACATACGGCCGCTGTGCAACTACGTGAGACGTGCCTAATATATATATAGGTTTTTCGCGGAGTGGGAAAAAATGATTAAAAAGAGTCAAAATAAACCGGATTTTATTGATTTAAATGAGAGTTATTTGATTCAAATCATAATAATTTAATTTAATTTACTAGCTAAACATTAGTAATTCTTTATCACTACATGTATATTTAAGCGTGGTAGATTGATTGATCAATTCGTCCGATCACTGATAACACTAGGGAAAAGAATTACTGTAAATTTAAAGTACAGGTAAATAAGCAACATTTTATTCATGTAGCCTTTCGTTCTGATTTGCTTGCAACAACATTACCTTTCTAGTTTTTGTTTCTTTGTTTCTTTCTCTCACTTGCTTGCAATAGAACGTTATGTAATTGACAAACGAGGTGGAAGGTAAAAAAAAACACCTAATTAATTCGATTTGCTTAGAACAGCGATGCATTTTGCTCGCGTTTATCCTGGTAGCGTTTATCCTGGATTTAAATACGAAACAAATGCACATATGAAGCGTCAAATTATACACAAACGGTAAATAGAAACTATTTTTGGAATTAGTTTTATGTGAAGGATCCGGCTTATATCATCATAGTAAAACTGGTCTGATTTGAAGTACAATTTAAATCATCACAGTAAAACTGGTCCGATTTAAATCATCGTAATTTGTATTCTCCACCTTGGGTCCGAGTGCAACCACCCGGGAATTTTCAAGCGCTTTTATTAAGTGAAAGCGAAAACCTGCGTATTCATATTCAGGAGAAGCACAAGGACCGCCATATTCACGACTATTTCACATGTCTGCCCCCCCCCCCTTTTTTTTTTTTGTAATGTTCGCATCTCCGGTTTTTAATATGTGCAAGTACATTTAGCATTCCTGATTGGTCAGGCCTCTAGCTCTAATGTATTCCTTTTGATTTCGTAAGTGTGTCTTATGTATTCCTTATGTCATATGCAGAAATGTTGCAAGTTGGGCGACTTGGTACGATGACATACCTACTCGTCTTTTTGTACGCTTGCTCGTCTTTTTATGCTCTGTTCTGTTCATCGTGTCATGTCATGTCTACGTCTTATGTCGTATGTGTTGTGTATAACTTACGCATGTCTCCTGTGTGTCTTAAGCCGGGGTCGCACTGTTTATACGTCATTCAAAACACAGTCTGCATGCAGACGCGAACGCGGGTCACTGCAATATCCGTGCTGCGAATGCGGCATGACAATGCGTTCAAGGAGGAAACTTGGCAAGCGGCATTCGGACCACGGATACTGGGTTGTCTTGTGTTTGCTGACTCTCTTTTGTATGATCTATTCATGTGTAAATATATTCAGGTGACTTAATACTTCCCGTATTAAACATTTCTTCATTCATTCATTATGTATGTCTCTTTCACCGAAAAACCCGTTCCTATATATTTCTATGTGGCAGAAAAGTAATGAGAATCATTTTCTTTTACCCGTGAATTTCATTATATTTACAAATCAAGGTTACCCCCTTCAAAGTAGTTCCCCTGGTCAGCAACATACCGACGGAGGCGCTGTTTCCATTGTTCGGAGTAGTGTAGGAAGGCTTCTGCGGGAATGCCTTTCAGGTCGTCGGTTACGCTCCGCTGGATATTATCCAAAGTACCAAAATGGAGGTCTTTCAAGCCGACTTTGAGCCGGCGCAATAAAAAGAAGTCACAAGGATTGCAATCCGGCGAATAGAGGGGCTGGGGAACCACAGGAATGCCTTTTTCTGCCAAACATTAATTGATGGAGATTGCCGTGTGACTCGGGGCGTTGTCGTGGTGCAGCATGCCTGATCACACACGTGCCACTCCCTTCCTGAGACTTTCAAGGGCTTTCCTGTTAAAGGTTTGAATGATAGTTTGTCATGGAAAGTCACATCCTTTGTAAACAATCCCCTCACGCAGGGGTTAACTTACCTGCCATGTGAAAAGGGGAGCTGCAGCCTTGTCGGTTCGTGCACAGTGTTGCCAGTGTCATTACTTTTCTGCCACACGTATATTTACGTAGCACGTCATGTCTTACAAGCACAAATGGTTCTGGCGATGTCAACGCAGCCTGTGTATTCGCAGGATGATAATTATCGTCCTCTCGGGTGCTCGGGGTGGGGTTGGGGGCTTGTCTCGCGATACGCGATCACGTGACTTCCCGTTGTTCCTATGGTTCGAGCCTCTGTGCGGAGCGCAAGTTCGTCTGCTTCTTGCACAGGGGTTGCGATGATGTCAGAACGCCGAGCTCTCATTGGCTGATAACAAAAAAAAAAAAAAAAAAAAAAAAGTGGGTAGACGTCAAGGCATCTATGCCCGTTTCGGCGTCGTTTTGACGTAACCGCAACCCCTGCACAAGTAGCAGACGACTGGCTCTCCGCATAGCCACTGTGGCTATGCCTTCCTTATTTGTTTCTCTGTCGTTACCACTGGTCACTGACCACCCGCAGAGAAATAATAACGGAGCATAACGATGACGCTGTCGTGTTACGTTATCATTACCCCGTCAGCCCATGATCCCGGCGAAGCGATAAGAAGGGTTCGCTTCAAGCACTTTGTCCTCACCGCTTCTTTTGTCGATAAATTTCGATCGACGTGATCGTGCCAGCTGCGCGTCCTTGGCCAAGGAGAACGGACCACGGAGCGAACTAAGAACGCTCTATACATGGCTTGCACCTGACGTCAGTCCGCCCTTCGTTCTGGTGGCCAAAAGCGCCTCGTCGACGCGGCGAAAGCTATATACACCCTCTCACAAAAAACCCCTGGGTTTTTCGGCTTGTCCAAAGTTTGCAACCTAAAAAAAAAATCTTCAGAAGAGTTTTTTGTCAAACCAAAAAAAAAAGAAACAAAAAAACCAAAGGATATGCTTTAAGCTGCTTTCTTTTTATGCAGAAAAGTTCTTAATTGCTCAATTGTCTCTCTAGTGTGCCATTAGGGGGCGATGGTGCTTGAGGCGAAACCGTTCTCCCGAGTTCTTGAAGCGTCAAAGAACTATTCAAGAACGAATTTGTTTTACAGTGTATACGTCCAGGGCGTTCTTTGGGAAGCGGTTAGGGTATACCGGCGGGGTGGATGACATGTCCAATCCCTCAGCTTCCTCCCTTCGACAACGGAACGCGTGCTAGAGACCGGGCGTTCCAGTCATTCCCATAAGTAACTATATGGACAAAGAAAAAAACGGGAAAAGGTCGGCAGCTCGTATTATTTCGGCTTTTGTTGCTAGACAAACCGAAACAAATGTGGCGGTACCCGTTCCGACGCGTCTTCAGCACAAAACCGGCCGGATGTGCTGGCCCGCTTATAGTGTTTGTTGTTCTAAGTGACGCTTTCACGTGGACACGAAGTCTCTGGTTTTTCCGTGCCTTGCAAAGAACGCAATAATAATAATAATAAAAAGACACGTAAATCAGTCGTTCGGGCAAGATCGGTCCGGTGATCCCGGAAAGTATATACACGACGACTCTCGCTGCCTGCAGAAATCCTCCAATTACCTCGGGAGGAAAGTCTTAAATAAATATCTCGATTGCTCGTGCAAATAACACGTATATGGTTAAGGAAACGGGTCTGCGTTGCTGCGGTGCTGCGGTGCTCAGCCGCATACTATACGTCGAAATGCAGTATCGCGTTTCGACCTATAGTCCGCAGCGTTAGTCACGGAGGTGTAGGCATTGCTTGTCTTCTATATATGAACGGCTCTATATTCGCTGATTAAGTGCCGACGAACCCATAGCGGGTAACTAACTGTCAAGACCGGTTATAACGAAGTCAACGGGAATCGGAAATCACGTCGATATATCCGCTATTTCGTTATAACCGACTCCGGTTATAACGAAGTGCAAAAGGGAACGGGAAATCGTGATCACTTCGCTATATCCATTATTTCGTTATAACCGAGTTTCGTTATAACAGATCTCGACAGTATATTCCATCAAATGTCCGCACACCTGCATCCAATAAAGCAGGTCTTACTACGCACGTTGCCGCTTCTTCTGCTCACTATTTCCTCTTACGAGGCGTTTTGAAGAAGACTGCGACGCATCCAGTGAGGGGTCCTCATCTCGCAACCCGCGTGTGTGCGCGGAAAGCAGAGGAAAACGGAACGGCGTAACTGTCGCCTCACAGTCACAAATCTCTCTCACTCCACACAATAGCGGAGCGTCGCGGGTTCAACATTGGGATTCGTGCAGCGTTGTACCCCACGTTTCTCCGAAAGAGGAACGAAAACTCGTTCCATCATCTCTTTTCAATCTCAGAACGCGTTCCCGTTACCACACCGCAGTGGTTCGAAAGGAACGCGTTCCGGTTGCTTTCTTCTTAAATTGGAACGTGTCGTTGCTTTAACGTTGCGTTTGTGTATGTTAATTTAAAGTTGTGCCGAGTATTCCGTGAGTGAAATCAAGCGGGCAAGTGAAAATATCTTTATCTAACTGCGTACTTGTCGTGTCTCCAGGATCACATGTGTTCCAGTTCTTTGTTTTCGACTATCTCTCTGACCCTTTCAGATCGCTCGAAGTGCAAGGTTAAAATAGTGTATAATTAAAAAAAAAAAAAGACTAAATTCTAGCTAAATCTTGGTAAAATTGCTGACAAATAGGCAAAAAAGCAACGCAGTTCCTCGAGCCGTTCCGTCAAAAACGCAACGAGTTCCCGTTCCAGTTCCACCAATTTAAGAGGGATACGGCGGCGTTGCTACGTTCCCCCTAAAAATAACGCGTCCCAGGAACGCCGTTCCGTACAACACTAAATTGATGTGGTTTTTTTTTTTTATGTATTTTTAAGAATGGATTTGGACGAAAAGCTACAGCAAATTCACGAAGGTCCCAGCCCCCCTGCATCTCGTAACAGAATTGGAAGGTGCGATTCTCTTAAAACGTTCAGAATTGTTTGTTTTTTTCTTTTCTGAATTCAACCACTCATCACTTTCCCGCACAACACGCGCATCCGTTTCGCATTACAGATCAAAATTTTCCGAACCCGGAGGGGGGAGGGGGGGGGGGGGACGTAAGAAATGCGACAGCAATCTACCTATGCTCGTACCGCAAACTCTCGAGCAAACGCTTAACCCCGATAGATCGCCCACCTCATATTTTCTCCCTTTCTCTCTTCACCGTTTATGTTTTGTTTTTTTTTTTTTGTTTTTTTTTTGCGCGGTAACGCGTAGCGTATTGCGTTCACTTTAAATGGTGCCAGATATTGGCGACGAGCGCGACCGAAAGCGTCGCTGTGGTCGGCCTTCCACGATTGGCCGAACGCTGACTTATGACGTCAGAAAGGGTATATCATCGACGGAAATAAGAGGAATGAAAGAACTTTAATTTTGACGGTGTTGGCAGTGTTCCTTTGAGAGCGCAATGATTTCAAGCTTCCACCATGCTATTTGCAAACGCCATCAAACTTGTTGTTTGCAAGGTAATGACGTCACAAGGGGGAACCGTAGGAGGGCGCCACCATAACTTCTCGCCGCTAATTGGAAGCGCATTCCAATGATCTGCAAGTTACGCGCATTTTCGCGTGGCCCACAGCCACCTCGAGCTCCCGCCTGGGGGCGCAAGGGAAATTGAGTTGAATGTATCGGGCAGTACGCCCACTGGGCTGTCAACTGTCAACGTATTTCTCCATCGATGGCCACTCCCCGCTTGCAGCCGTCTGAAGCCTTCCAAGCCGGGTCTTGTTTGATCTATTCTGCTTCACCTTGCGATGGACCGCTGCAAACGCTACCGACCATACCAGCCTATCCGACGCTATGGACATACCACTTTAAGTATATGCGTCCCGCGCCCCCTTTCTAAAGTCACGTGACACCCACAGTGTTTTACATTGACCTGGATGGCTCGCGGCATTCTCAGCGGTTCATCGTATGACCTGGATGGCTCGCGGCACTCTCAGCGGTTCATCGTAAGGTCAAACGCCCTCGAAAGTGTGACGAACGAGCTTCATCGAAAATTTTTACGGAAGCTGCGGATCTGTCCATTAGAGTCGAGCCGGGAAGTTGTACAAGTTCTTGCATTATGGCCGCAATTCAAGTGCGATTAACTTGATCGAAGCATAATAAAACAGTGAACTATGGTTGTAGTTTTAAACACCTCCCCGAGCTCTAGAATAGGAAGCGCGACTTTTTCGTAAGAACACCGATTTCTCCGGCTAATTTTTTTATATTATCTGGCATTCAAATGTCACTCTAAAGGTCACGTTTTGTTGGAGTAAGCCCACGCTCGAGTTGTGTTAGAGAAACATTCCCCTTGTACTCGCGAAAACGGGGCCATTGCCGAAACGTTGCTACGACGCACGTTAATTTTCGTTTACCGTCGTGTTCAAAGTTTCATAAGATCGAACTCATTTCTGACGGACGTCTATAATTTCGTCCAGGAGTATGGTTTTATACAAATATTCCACTGGCATTTTCTTTTCTTTTCTTTTTAGTTTTGATATCTGTTTCAGGTTTTAGGACCCGTACGTTAAAGTTGAGTTTTCTGTTTCCTGTCATCTCGGCTCTACCGCGGGACCTATAGCGCAAATTAAACCCGGTTCGGTTTTTCGATCAGCATAAATGAACTACGCAACGCAGGAAACTACAAATTTGTAAATATGTGACACTATGCACAGTAAAATAAAAAAAAAAAAAAAAGGTTATTGAAAGGTTTTTTGATGCCCCAAGAACTTTTTCGGCTCGTGAAGAAGGGAATTCGCCTCAATTACTATCGCCCCCTGGCGCACTAGAAAGGTAAACTGGGCGATGAAAAACTCTTTCGGATAAAAATATTAGCTGAAACGAATCCCTTTGAGATTTTTCACGAAGAACTATTTAAGGGGACGCTTGAAATATTTTTTTAGGGTGCAAAATGCCGAAAAGCCCCTAAAAGTTCTTTTACGACCAGAATGTTTTTTTAGAATGTAGGGGTTTCGACAGAATACGAACGTTTGAGAACATGACATTTCCTGGATCAAAATACACAAGAGAGAAAACAGAATTGTTCTATGAATCGACGTCCACCTGGCATAATATTTATATACAGGGTTTTCTTTTTTTTAGCTGTACCAAATTTTCAAAAAGAAAAAAAAAAGGAACGTGAGATAGAGTAATTTGAGTTCTGGGGAAGTTTTAGTGGCCATGGCGGCCTCTAGAGAAAAAGTGAAATTAGTTAATTAGTTAGCTAATTAACTAAAATGTTTTAACTAACTTCCTAAGTTTTCACTTGAGGGCACATAATGTATTAAGAGGATTGAAGATCGACCACAGTATGGTCTAGCCGTGTCGTCAAATTTGGATAAAAAAATTCCTGGTAAGCGCTACGGGGTCGAGAATTGTCACTTTGGTTAAATGGCGTCAAACCGAAACTAAACAAGAAAGAGCGCCGGTAAAGTCATCGCTCCGCCCTTCCGGGCATGCGATTCGTCATTATTGAGGCCCGCTCGCCTAAGCAAGTGGACCCGGCCGCGATAATGACGAATTGCGTGCCCGAAAGGGTGGAGCGATGACTTTACCGGCGCTCTTTCCTGTTTAGTTTCGGTTTGACGCCATTTAACCAAAGTGACAATTCTCGACCCCGTAGCGCCTATTAGGAAGTTTTTTGTCCAAATTTGACGACATGGCTAGACCATACTGTGGTCGATCTTCATTCCTCTAAATACCTCATGTGCCCTCAAGTGAAAAATTAAGAAGTTAATTAAAACATTTTAGTTAATTAGCTGACTAATTACCCAATTTCACCTTTCTTGTAGAGGCCGCCATGGCCACTAACACTTCCCCGGGGCTCAAATTACTCTATCTCACGTTCGCTTTTCTCTTTAAAAATTTGGTGCAGTCAAAAAAAGAAAAAAAAAAAAGCATCCTGCTTATGAAAGAAAAAAAAATTCTGAACTTCTGCAGCATTTATTTCACTGGAAAAGACTTGTCAGCACGAAAGAAAGCAATCTCGCTGACAAGCATTTTTTTATTGGCATAAATGCTATATATGTCTATTATGTCACTGCTTGGTTTGGTGAATATTCAGCTTGGGTTGAGGTTGTCTTATAGAGCAGTTTCGTCGGTCTCTCGCATCCTTTGATGCAAGAGACCGACGGCGTTCTCAAACTTTCGCATTCCGTCACCAGCGTCAGTTTTACATTCTTAGCGAGTTTCAGCTTCCCGCGATGCGCATTCATGCGGGCCGCAAGAACCGGGTCTCATTTTCTCGATCGGACCCGGGTATACCTCTTTTTACACAAGCTTCCGCGTGCATTTACAGGCATAACCGTATAGGTACGGGTAGGGAGGCTTTCTGCACAGGGAGTGCTAGTTCGCTTAACCATAGGGGCGACAGCGCGTCTACTCGCTCGGTAATTGCGCGACTTCCCGTGTGATGTAATTTTCCCCGGACAAGAGGCCGTTTCTCATGCTGCGATTGTCGTAAGAGACGGCCGTGTCTTACACCGCGGCGAGGGTGGTGATTAACGTTCCTGCAATGCTTGGCGGACGGCGTTTTCTTTTTTTCCCCTTCTGTTTGTTACGTTCGCCAATCAGAAAGTGCCGGGGATTTTGGGGACACAATAACCATGGTAACGTGCCCAGTCGACCCGACCTTCACGTAAACATCTATACATAGAACTTATACCCGTGCCACACGGGCAACTTGAATGCCATTTACAACGAATGACATTTGTGTGATCGGCGAATCAGCTCGCAGTCTGTCGCGCGTGGAATGCGCCACGCCCGGACTGTCGCTCGCTGATTGGCCGTCCGCTCAAATGTCATTCGTTGTAAATGGCATTCAAGTTGCCCGTGTGGCACGGGTATTACATATACATAGAACTCCCGCCAGCACCTTATTATCCCTCTGCAACGAATGTGATTGCGAAGCCATCTGTGACTATATGTATGTAATACGACTATAAACCGTATACAGTGTGTTCGATTTTAATTCGATCATGTATATCTTTAAAATTATGTAAAATGTGCACTAATGTGGTTTGTGCAGGTGGTGATAAATACGGCCAGGGGGCGACATTGTGTAGAGGGGGTTATTCCTCGCCTTACACCACGTAATTAACTGAAATGTGGTAATTAAATTTTAGAGCGAGGCTCTTAGGCGCCCGTTTCCGGGTTTTGTGGCGTCGCCGTCGGCGTAACCGTCCCGTTAAATTTAGTGGGGAATTGAATTGGTGTTGACGTCACGTGACGTCGATTTCCCCGCTAAATCTAGCCGAGAAACTGAATTTCTTCATGGGTGACGTGGCACGAAGTAATATAACGTCATTTTCCCTGCTAAATTTAGCGGGGAAACTTAACCCGCTAAATTTCCCACGCTAATTTTCGCGGGTTATAAAGGACGATTGGAGGGTACGGAGGCGCATACCTCCCCCCCCCCCCCCTCCCCCACCCAACCCTCTTTGTTCACGGCATTTCGCGGCGACAGTGTGCAGCGGCTCATTACAAAAACATGTTAACCCACCTGGCCCACTCGTACTCGCCGCTTCGTGGCGGCCGACCATTCGCTAAAGCGTCTTTCGATGAACAGTCGAGAGCGGGACTTCGTTCGCTAAAACGTCGTTCGACTAACTGAGTGCCACCCCTCTCGGGAACCCCCATTTTGGATTATTTTCGTTCTCCACTAATGTCTCGGGTGTTTTATTAGGAAAATGGTAAATCGCCTCCAACTCTATAGCGCTCTTTTATCGATAAACGAATGTTGACGCTCTAATTTTGTATATAGTAGACCGATAGCTGAAGGAACGCAAGCTCTCACTTCCTACTTCGTGATTGGCCCTTCGGTGCTCTTTTCGGCTGATGCCTCATCTCACTGACTGCGACCGATAGTTCAACACTCGCCACAACGCTTAAAGGCTTTTATTTATTTATTTATTTACGAAATATTTCTACGTTATGTCTCCAGGCTGCACTATACAAGTCTTGCTTGCCACCTTGCCATGCTTGACAGCTATGAAGCCCAGGTCAAGCGACGCTTAAGGGTAGGGTTTCCACTGTCCGTTTTTCTTCGTGTCTCTCAGACACTCCTGAAAAGAGTCAAGAGTGGTTCTCAGGACCTAAAAGTAAAGCCTGAAGAAATGCCCCAGGTGATCCCATATCTACATAAGGATTCACATAATTAAAAAGAAATAGTGGCTAACCGGATCAATCTGCCGTTGGTGTTCTCGGCGCCTCGCAAGTTTGGGACAACTTTGCCCGCCCGTAAACCAGGCCGATCAGGCAAACAGTAAGGAGCGGTTATGCACGTTTAAACATACCAACAAGTTCGTAGATTGAGTGGTGGGTGTCATCTACAAAATCCCGTTGTCATACGGCCGGGTTTATATAGGGCAATCGGGACGCTGTGTCAATGAGAGAATGCATAAACATCTCCTTTCCTTACGGTCAATGACCGGAGGTCACTTGTACGTACACTGCAGAGACTGTCTCTGTGTCACCCTATCTTCGAAGATACCATTATCATTGGCAGGGGGCGTACAAGAGTGCAAAGAGATGTGCTGGAGGCGCAAGCGATAGAAAAGGCTGGCTCGGGGTACTGCGTCAACCAGCCTTCAATTTATCTACAAAAAAAAAAAGAGAAAAGATTTTCGACACGCCATTGGTTGTTACGGCGTAGGTTGGCTTTGTAGTGTTTTTCCTGTTTGAGCCGTTCTTAATAAAACGTCAGTTGATAGTCCTGTGCTCTACTCTCGTTGTCCTCGTCTTTTTGCGCGCTGTTCCTAATTTCTTAAGTGATTCGGCTGCGGAGCCCTTCCTCGTTTTTTCAGCGCTTTCCGTTCCATGACTTGCCCTTCGCTTTATTCCAGAAGCGCGACTTACCGTCGCTGAGGACTCTTTCATCTTGGTATCGCTCTACGCAGTAAATAAGGTTGCCATTAGCCGACGAGAAGGGCGAAGAACGAAATCACAAAGACGGAAGCACGAGGATATCAGAGCCCACGCCCGGCGAAGCAGTGCAAGTTCGTCAGCTCCTTTTGCGCCTCGTGCGTTCGTTTACCCGGTGAATATACTGTCGAGACCGGTTATAACGAAGTCGGTTATATCGAAATAGCGGCTACAGCGAAGCGATCACGATTTCCCATTCCCTTTTGCACTTCACTATAACCGAAGTCGGCTATAACGAAATAGCGGATATATCGAAGTGATTTCCGATTCCTGTTGACTTCGTCATAATCGGTCTCGACAGGATCGCCCTCGTGCTTTTGTTTCCTCACCGCGTCAACCCCTATGAGAAGGCGCTTGGCTGGCTCGTCATCATCGCTCGTTCTGTTTATTTTATTTTATTATTTTTTTTTTTTACGTTGCTTTTTGAGTGGCGTGCCCCTCTTCGAGTTTTAATGCGCCAAAGACGGATTTCGGAACACTGCCACGGCATTTACATGTGGCATGCGCTTTTATACGTTCGTATCAGCTGGCATTGTGGTGTTTTGTTGCTGAGCAAGCACACTCCTGGACAGTGTTAGCGAGAAGAAGCCATCGTCGGTTTTCTCTGTCTTTCTTTCATTCTTGAAGGTGGGGTACTAACCTCATGAAGGACTGTCATACAAGCTACTGTAGCGGTGGAAAGCGCTCAGTCGGGATAGTAACCTAAGTTGTAAATTTAAATGCTTTCCCAGCTCCCTTTCGAGGTAAAATGCCGGAAAGGGCCGAAGTCGCGTTTCGCGCTAAGAGTGCCGCGCAGTGTAACCCTGTGCCGTACCCCTCTTGTACCAAGAAATCTGCATTGAACAAATAGAAATGGCCACAAACATGGCGCGATGACATCACGTGCAAGCCACGTATAGGGGGTATTCACTGGCCGCCATATTTGAGTGCGCCGTTCATGGCGCATGTTGTTCTACGAGCGTATTGATTGATTGTTAGGGTTACATCGCAAGAGAGGCTCAGAACGAGCTCACATTCATAGGCTTCGAATACCGGCAATCGTGATAATGTTTAACATGCACGTTGCGAAAAAACAAAAAAAAAAAGTGGTACTGGCCGTCAGTGCGCGCTCAGCACGCGCACAGAGCTATGGATGCCAGCGAGATGACTCAGCGGTTCCGACAAACCAGGTACCGATCGGGCAACCGACTCTGTTGCTCGTTCATGCCGTTTCTAACGGACGCAAGCTCTTAATAGAGGACGACATATTGACGGGTCTACGTTTTCGCCGATTTACCTATACATGCCGCTCGCTAGTTTCTGAGATTTTCCTCCGATGTATACCAGTCTGACCGAGTTGCAGCAGAGCGTGTGATCCCAACAAGGCTCTTCTCCCCCCACCCCCAAGAAAAAAAATAATTGTTGGCGTTGTTGTTGTTTGTTGCGGGCACAGTGGCACCTCTGCGATCCTTTGTATGACATCACGGGAACAAAACGCGATGGGGGGCGTCACCTGCACACCTGTTGGCCATTGGACAGCAGACGAACGCGCGTGCGCCCGAAGAAGAGCTCTCCCCGTCGTCGTCGCAACCGGAGCCGCTCGCCGAGCGCGTCATCCGAGCGGCCGACGAACGGACGAGGCTGGGAAGGCCGGACGGATACCGGCTGCTCGAGTCGGGCCAGGACGGCGGGTATGACGTCAATGATGACGTCAAAGGCTCACTTCCCGTTGGCGTCAAGGCCGTAACACGAGAGAGAGCCCCCTCCGATCCCCCCTCGCGACGACGACGGCGTGCGTGCCCCCTTCTTCGACAGCTTTTTTTTTTTCTGGCCGTACTCCGTTTCGGATTGCAGCCGACACTATGAGCCATCCCCAGCCAATCCAGCACCGTGACGGTGCACTTCTGCCTCTGCTTGATTGGCTGTATCGGGCAGTAGCGTCGACTTTCGTGTAGAGAGCTTCGATTTAAGAGACGGAGCAACTAAAACCACGGAGACCGTTTGCGGTTTAATAGCGGACACGGTCCGCTCAGAATGGTTGCTCGTCGCGTGGCGGGGATGGATGCCCTGCAGAGAGGACAAAACTTTGCAGACGGTTGCTGACGATAGAACACCTCCTCCCTCCCCGAAGCTTGTGTACTGCGAACGCGCCCCATTAGCCACGTGACCACCGACGAAGCCGTTGGAAACACCCTCAAAATCTAGGCACCTTATTTCTGGCGTCTGACGGCGGGCGGTTCCAGTCTCTCCCTCCCTCCCCCCTCCTTCGGGCCGACACGCTAATAAGTGCGGGCGGATTTCTGAAAAAAGCAGACGCAATCATTGTTGTTTTGTCTCGCGCCACTCTCCGCGTGCGGAAACTTGGCGGGGGCTACAATGGCGGCCTCTCCGTCCGCGTTTGTCTACGCATCATCCCCCCCCCACCATTCCCCCCTTTCTCTTACCCTACGCAATCCACGTTGTTTGCGTGCGCGTTTGCGTGTGGCGCATCAATCATGTTGATTGTGGACGACTCTTAATTGCTGCTTATTCGTGGTTCCGGTCACGTAGGCCGCGCCGAGCTTAAAAAGAACTGCAGGGGCTGTTCGGCCACAAGGGTCTCGCGTGCGGGTTCACGGCTGTTCGACGCGGCATGAAAGTTCCCTTGACGGGGCATTAGCTTATGCATAGATGTTTGCTGAAACTATTAAAAAGCGGTCCCTCGATTTCTGCGCCCCGATGACGTCGTAGGAGTGTCACGTTGCCGCCGGTGGCGATCCTGGCGGCAGCACGGCAACGGTAGTAATAATCATAATAATTTTGTTTTTTCAGACAAACTTGTGTCTAAGGGGCTTCGACAGTAGACGACGCAAAGTCTTCTTTCAACAGTCAGCAGGCGAAAAATACAAAAGGTAGATACAAAAAGTACGCGAAATATAAAACCAGAAACATCGACACCGCGGCACAACGAAAACTAAGGCAAAAACGACTGGGCGCCTTCTACATGGTCATCGCTTCTTCTACAACTCAAAATAAACGAGCAACCTTTGTATTGTCACATAGATAGGGGCCTTTTAGTCTTCGTTCGATTAATCCAAATAAAGATTTATTAAACAACTGACACAAGGTTAAAGGTTAGAAAGCGCACATAAGAAATTGGACTTTGGGGGAAGTAATTCTAACTTAAGGAAACTTTCCCTGCCGCCCTCCTTGCCCACACACACCCTCCGCGGGGGCCCCCACCACAGCCAAGCTCGACAAACAAGGATCCACTCAAAGGCGGGCGAGCCGAACTCACAGCCGTAAGGGGTCCCAAGTTTGCGAGTTAGCGGGCGGAAGACTCCACAGCCGAAGGGGGGTCGGACGTGCAGGTTGGCTTCCAGAGGAAGGGTGATGGACAAGGGTTGGTATCCGGGAGCCAAGTGCCCTGTGGGAGAGAGAGAGAGAGAGAATGAATGAGCTTGGAAACGAAGAGTTAGTCCTGTGGACTCACTCAGATGGGATTCGTGCTAACTGCCCTGTGGAATGGATGGATGGATAATACGTTGCCTTTGGTGGCTGCTTATATTGCGTTTAGCAGTGTTCTGGAGCAACTTTGGCAGCCAATCTCAGAATGTTTTCTTAGAGCCAATCAAAAGGCTCGGAGCCCAAACCAAATATGAACACTCCAAAAACAAGGGCATACACAAAACAGAACACATTCTGAGCGAAGCTCTCAAGAGCAGCTATAAACAATGCGAAGCACCTTCGTAGACAGAGAGGTTATACACGGGGCAAAACGGCAAAACCAACTCCGGAGTAGAGATCCCAAAAGCAGACATGCACAAAACAAAACATCTCGGATGCGGGATTCTGTAAACAGGGGTAAGGTTACAGCGTTCACGTTCGCCCCCATCTGGGGTCCCCGACTCCGGCAGAGGCCGCGAGCCGTGCCGTATGAGGACGAGCGAACCCCCGAAGAAGGTAAAGACAAAGTAAAGCTAAACTAAACATTCGCGCAAACAAAACTTCGTGACAATATTAAGAAATTAGAGTATCCAGGAAGCTTTAACATATAAATATAATATTATAAGCGAACATATAATTATTTTTTTTTTTTTACAGATGACACGTTCATTTGGCGTTAGGAATAAATGCGTTTTTACTAATTTCTCATACATGGGGAGCGTGTTACTCCCTTTGGGCTATTCCGGTTATGTTTGAGTGCTTATTTAGTATAGTTCAGGAGTTTGGTAATTTGGCGCTTGAGTTTTATGGATTGTTCTAATATTTTTGTTTAATATAATACGTGTGTATGTGTGTGTGCGAGGCGGTGTTCTGCATGCTTTTTGCAGACAGGTACTGAAGAAACGTAATTCATCGCACTTTCGTTCCTTAAATATAACATTTGTAAATTAAGAGAGAGAACATGCTTATGTACTCTCTCTTATTATATATATATATATATATGTTTTTTTAAACGAAGGTGCTGTATGGTGAATGTAACCTATATTAAGTTGTTGATGAACCTAACGGCCTTCTTGTTTTTCAGTTATCATTCCCGTCGTTGTCCCCCAAACTATAAGACAGTAATCTTGCCGGGAATATACTGGACTGTAATATGGTTGCAATTTAAGCCAGTCTGGTTACAAGTGTCCTAGTTTGTTCAGTAATGCAAATGAGCGCGATACGTCACATCTATAAAGTTATCTACTTGATTAGGCCAGCTTGAAATTTCCTCCAGCCAGCTCCCAGAAGTTTGTGCGCCGCAGTGCACTGTATTCCTGTATTAAATAAATTAATGCATTGGTCAGGCTGAATAGGCTTATTTTTCGATCTGAATATATTTCGTTTTGTTTGTATTTCACTCCCATTGATTAGACTGTATACCTTAAAGATACTTTATTAGGCCGCTATTTAAGACTTTTTTCTTTAGTACAGTAATTTTTTATGAATAATTTGATAAGTAATTTCTTATGAGGTCGAGGGCTATTACTCCTTATACTGTACCGTAACAAAGCTGGTTCTGTGGATTGTCCTTTTTAAATACACATTGAGCAAACCTTATAATGCCGTTGTAAAAAAATTTTTTTTTTTAAACTTTGTGCTTGTTGCTTTTCCCCTTTTTTATAATGCCAATACAAATATAGGTACCTATAATTGTTCCGGTCGTTTATAGTGTGCCACCTTTGTGTATAACACAAGCCTTGAGTAAGATGTTAGGTAGGTTGTTTTCCCCGACCTCGATGGACCACCTTGAAGTTGCCGTCGAGGACCGGGGGATCGTGGATGAAGCTAGTTGCTGGAGGGCTGGATGCGTTGGTGGTGATGCAGAGGCGACCGACAACTCGGAGGGTTAACGAGATGAACGAAACTTTACTTCGATAAAAAAAAAAGAATCAAACAGTTACATAAAATACAAGTGCGAACTGTAATAAACTGCCGCGCACGGCTTACAGACTGCACAGACGCCTCGGCGTCGGATGGCCCTACCGCGCACGGTAAGGACGGCGACTACCTTGTATCCGCGAAGACGAAGACGCTGTCGCGCACGACAGGTAACGCGGCGCACCGCGGGAGCTGAACGTCAGTTGGGTCGCTCACGAGCCCGTTCCAAAACTCAAAGATTCCCCTGTCCGACCAGGGTCTAAAACACCGTGCTCGAACCTGCGTAGGCCAATCAGGGTTCGACCCTGGTCCCATTGGCCAGAAGAACCAAACTACAACGCCTACACACAGCGCACTTTCGACCAATCGGGTGAGAGGTCATTGCTCCGGGAGTGAACCATAAGCCGAGCCTTGGTTCTCAGAAGCCGAGGATAAAATAAGACTTATGGCTTTCCTATCTGGCCACAGAGGATACACATTCGCGAACGGCAAGAACCATCGAGACATATCGGCTGGGGCGCGTCAGTGCCACCGCCAAAGGCCACCGCCAGGCATATGCAGATTATATAGGGAGCGCCTGGTTCCCGGGCGTCACGGAAGAGTTCCGAGACACGACTTCAAGAGCTCTGAAGCACTTTGTTTCCCAGCAAACGACCTGGCGACCGGTGACGTGTTAATGTCTCGGCCGTGGGTTCCCCGGCAAACCTTTACGTCTGGCTTCGCGTCTCAGGGTCAATGGGTAGACGCACGCGGCGCCGAGACAGCAGCCTCTCGTCGGCAAGTTAAGTGTTTTCACGTGGGTTCGAAAACCGGGGTTCCGCATGAAATGCAACGAAGAGGGCGAAATGCCCGCGGCCATTTCCCCGATACCGGGAAAAGCTCATAAACAAGCAGAATTCCAACTTGTAACGGCACGGGACCCCTTGAAACGCGACACTCGACTTCCAAAGCGCCTCCCCACTCCTGACCGAAGCGCCGTCAGGCGGCTAAACAAAACAGAGCGGGGTATGCCGTCCTGTCGGTCAAGAAAAAAGTAATAAATAAAGGCGACCACCTCTACACCTTGGTTAGTTTTTTTTTTCTTTTTTTTTTTTTTGGGGGGGGGGGGAATATACGTTTCAATAATTATATTACATACACGCGCAAGAAGAAAACATACCAGGTCTTTTACTGCTTTATTTGGGCCTACCGTTGGTTCATCATAACCACAGGTGCTATACTGCTCCTCAATTGTAGATTTATATCCCGGATTTCTTGTTCATTCATGGGCGTCAAGAACATGGAGCTCGGTGAGCGTATGGGTTTAAATGTTTCATATAGTAACTTGCTCATCACGGAGGCAACACCAGCACTCGCTGTCAGAAAAGTAGAGTTGAACTTCTCAGCCAGCGACTTGCGTAAGTAAGTCTTACCCGCTCTTTTAATGAGCTTTCGAATAACTTTCGAAACTAAATAAATCTTTTGCAGCTTTTTTTAAAAAAAAAATTATGTGTGAGGTGTCTAATCGTGGGTTTTTAGGGTCTGCGGCCAGTTTATTACGTTTAATTTTATACTCGACGAGAGTATTAATGTCCCTGTTTTTTTATAAATCCATCGACGAGTTCATTACGTGCTTTTATTTTTTTATAATTATAGAGTAGTCCGAGTCTTCTTCAATTTACTGTGCTTTCATATTGAAATCGTACGCCTTATCAGGGTTCATTTATTTTATAACATCCTCCCAGGTTTCATTTGAAACGAGTTTGTAAACCTGTTCAATATTATTTTGTTATTAGTGCTGCGGTAAGCTATCTGTTCATGTACGCCAGATTGATGATTCCTTGGGTGCTCCTAGGGAATACATAATTGTGGCGAATTGCTAGACAATTGTTTTGCATACGTGAAACGTTTAACATCACAAACGTTTAGCGGTACTCTGAGTTTCCACACGGCAGGCGCCTACGTTCACGGCGCTCGTCATGAGATAGCTTAAGGCGTACCATGTGTAAACTCGAGAGTTGTTCCTAGAATGAAGCGATACGCTAATCGGGCCCATAAACCGGGCGATCCCTTCCATACTGTCGAGCTCCCTCTCCCTCAGTGCGCACAGGTGGTCGAGTTCCTCCTCGCCTACCTCACTCCTCCTCTCCTACCCCTCAACCAATCAGTGTCGAGCTTCGCAGCCACAGTTTGATCTTGGCTTCACGAAATGCCAAACGCTTAGCCAATAGCAAAGAAAAAAAAAGGTTTCACGTTAAAACGAAATAGAGAAAATCGATCAGTTATATCAATACACCTTACCTGCACTTGTGCCTTGCGTTTCATAACTAATCTCTGCATGCTTTTTCGTCCAAGTGGGCAAATTAATTACGTTTTCGCGAACAAAAGTATAAATTATTTCAAGAAATTCAACCTTTGAGGTATCTTTCTTGCGACATCAAAGAGACGTTGAAATCTCCCACCACGATGACTTAATGACAATTCAAGAAATCAACATATTCGAATAAACCACTAGTAGACTCGAAACAAGTTCTCAGCTGAGATCCGCTTGGTGGTGCATAAAAGAGCAGCGACCGCCATTTTACCGCTTTTGACAACTAATGAATCACAGTTCTACTCTGCGCCTGTGAACTCTGAAATACATAACTACATGGTTTAGATCTTTCGAGACCACGTTTGATGTATGGGCGGCATGAGACGCTTAACACACCAGCGAAAGACGTGTTCCATGTATCGTGCCAAAACTCAACCTGCAAAAATGCAAAAAAAAAAAAGAAAAAAAAGAAATAGCTCCGATTTTTAATTTTACAGTTTTATAATGTATATTTAACGAGCGAAAGTTTAGATTTCTTTGGGGGGACATCAAACAGTCGTTGCTGGGGAGTGAACGAGAACATCTACATTGTTTAATGACTGCCCTTCTTAATTTAGCGGAGAAATTGAAGTCACGTGACTCCGCCTGACGTCACGTGACGTGATTTCGCGGTGTCACGTGACCCCACGACTCGACCCCTTTATCTCTAAAGCCTTATAAGACGTGGAATGCGTCACACTGTCCACGTTGCGTCACATTGGCCATTCTGCGTTAGTGACCACTCTGCGTTACGCAGTCTACATGAATGGTTTTCATAGCTTTTTAATCGTGTACTTGCAACCTGGCGCTTTTTTTTTTCTATAGCTGAAGTGTTTCCCTTTGTCGTATTTGACGTCAATCTCCTATTCCCCGCCCAAACGCAATGGAAGTTAGCGAGCACGTGCTGGAAGCCGGCGGGCATAGGAAAAAGACGCGCGACTTTTCTCGTCTTAATAACTTAGTAGAAAAAAAAAAACGCAAACGAAAGTTTTTTTTTTTTTTTGTTCATGCTTCTGATTTCTGGCGTAATAAGGCGGCTATATTTGTCGCTTTTAAAATTAGTCACACATAAGGGGGAAATGATGATACGGAAGCAATGCACCCCTGCTCTGCCGTCACAACGTTGCATTAGGCGAAGTGAAGAGCAAACGTTTTTGATAAGTTATTACGGAGCTTAGAAAAATCATGCATTCCTCATTTGAGCAGTTGAACAAGGAAATATATATATACAGTGTTCTTTTGTTTTAAATGATGTTTTTGTCAAAGCGTTTCCGGGCCCTGTTGCCTCCAACTGTACCGCAGCTCCAGTTTGTAACTTTTTTGCCAATGTGTCCTGTCATTATAGGATCTGAAAGGATTGCTAACATAATCGAAAACCTTAAAATCTCTTCGGCTGCCGGCATCGACAATGTTACTGCTAAGTTTCTAAAAAAAAAACAAAAAAAAAAAACACTAAAGCGTGTTCAAGCATTATTCTATCTCATCTTTTTTTCCCAGTCTCTCGAACAAGGAATATTACCCGGTGACTGGAAGGTGGGGAAGGTGATTCCAATCCACAAAGGTGGCGATAAACATAATCCAATGAATCTCCTCCCGATCTCTCTAACGGGCATCCCTTGCAAATTTGTTAAGCACGTAATATATTCACATCTTAACTTTCTTGACTCCAACTCTTTTTTCAACATAGCTCAACATGCTTTTCGAAAGTTTTATTTCTGTGATAACCAACTACTACATTAACTCATCATCTTCACCTCACTCTGGACCGGGGTTGTACGACTGAGTGCATATTCCTGGATTTCTCAAAAGCTTTTGACAAGGTCTCTCACCAGCTACTTCTTCATAAACTTACTAACCTTAAAGGGATACTACAACGAAATTTCGGCGCGCATTTTTTGGTCTATATGTGTTCAAAAAAGCACCATCAAATCGAACATACCAATATCTTGTTAAAAAAGTCACGAAAAGGAATTTTAAAACGAATTAAACGATTAGCAAAGAGCACCTGGTGGATGTCGCTAACGCCTCGCTTGTCATGCCCGTCTAGCAACCTTGGCAGCTAGTGACGGAGGTTGTCTCGCCTCCGGCCACGACGAGAGAAGAGGGGCAGGAGGAACTCCCCTCTTCCCGAGAATGCCTTTTGTGTGTCACAGAAGTCGCTATTGTCCCCCTACAAGATTATAGAAGATTAACCCGTCACTCAAAATTTGTACAAAAGCAGCCGCTTCGGTGGCTGGAACGACTAGGCCAACCTCTCGACGTCAGCCTCGCCGTAGCTTTGCTCGTCTTGAGACGACCTACGTCACGATTGCGTTGGATGTCACGTGGTCTCCGCTGGGCCTTCTCCGAGCGCTTGCCAGAGTGGGCCGTTTATAACGAAAAATACAGCCACCAGGCTCAAAATACAAACGTGCGATTGTCATTTACGGATATTGTGGATTACATTCAACCTATTTTTGAACACAACGGGAATATTTCAAATTTCGTTGAAGTATCCCTTCAACATAGATCCCAATGTCCTCACCTGGATAAAATCATTCTAAACGAATCGCTTCCAATTTGTTCGTACTTATGGCACTAATTCTTTGCCCTCACTTGTCAACTCCGGTGTCTCTCAGGGCTCTGTACTCGGACCACTCTTCTTTCTCATTTATATGAATGACCTTCCTCTGCACGTTTCTTCCTCTATTCGTCTATTCGCTGACGACTGGGTAATTTATAAAGAGATAGTTAACGACTCTGGCATTTCCGCCCTTCGGGTTGGTATTAACAACATCTGTAAATGGTGCAAGGAATCGCTCATGGAGCTTAACAGCACTGTATCGGGCAGGGGACCTGGGTCAGGTGTTTTAATACATCTTTTGTCCCTGCCACCCCAAAATAAAATGGCAAATAAAGACGAATACTAAATGTACATCTATGAGAGTGTCTCGTGATAACAACACTTGTCCTTCCTACTCTATCAACGATTCTACTCTAGTGTATGTGTCCTTCTATAAATATCGCGGCCTTCACATAACCAACGACCTCTCCTGGATTATCCACGTCCACTGACAACGCCTATCGATTTTCGGGTTATCTCAAGCGTAACTTTTTGTTGCTCCCCTTTTGTTAAAACTTCTTCTCTATCAAACCCTAGTTCGTCCTAAACCTGAAAATGCAGCTTCTATTTGGAACCCCGGTATCACCCTTGCATCAGCTGCCGAATCTGTTCAGAATCGTTCTGCCCGTTTCATACCTTAGAACTATCATCGCACAGCCGGTGTAACTTCCATGAAATCGTCCCTCTCCTTGCCTGATCTCCCATTCCTAAGAAAAATATCTCGTCTGTGTTTATTCAACGAGATTTATCACTCTAACCCCGCTCTCCGTCAATCAAAGCCATCGTACATATCATCACGTGTAGACCGTGACGTAAAGGTAGGGATTCCTCATTGCAGCACCTCCACTTTTAATGGTTCTTTTCTACCCCAGACCTCCATTGATTAATATCAACTTCCCGCACGTATAGTCTCAATAACTAACACTCTTGATTTTAAGAATATTGTTACCAACGTTTTAACATACGTGTTTTTTTGCCTCACTCAACTACGTTACCTTTATGTGTTTTGAGTAACCGCCCACTCCCCTTTGTAATGCCTTCGGGCCCTGAGGGAATAATAAATGAAATGAAGTGAAATATATAACACGACATAATATTTCTTTACTCGTTTCTTCCCCAAGATTTTGCCTATTAAAAAAAATAGTGTTTTTGTGTGTGTGTGTGTTCTTTTTCTCGTGAAGTTTCGCGGTTGTCACGAATTTTCGAGTACCTCAGAACACTTTATGCGCAGTTTACACTAAATTTTACATGTTTCATTCTTCTTCTTTTTATTGAATAGGGAGCTTTTATAGCTCTAATATTCCCTCGTACCGATTTTATTTTAACCTCCCAAACATGGAATCCGTGACAACATAATTTGCCGAATTCGGTTTGCATAACTGATATCGAACCTTGAACGAGATGCATTTTTCAGTTCTTTTGTCGTAAGGATGGTCGTGTCTTCGTGGTTTGGGGAAGACAATTATTCGTGGCTCTCCCGACCCTTCTGGTTTTTGTCTTGCTTGTCAACGAGAACACTCTCTGTACTTATATGTATATCCAAGAGAAATGTTAGAATGAACTAACTCGTAATAATTAATCGCTTTAAAAATATCATAAAACAAAAAGCAAATAAGTCGTATGTAATGAAGAGGTGAGATGCCGCATTTACATACACTTTTATGCTTGTAAATTCTCTTGATTCGCCGCGATTGGGCGTCTCCGTGTTCTGCAAAAAAAGAAAAAAGAAAGAAGCTCGCTGTTTTCTTTTTTTTTTTTTTAGAGTGTATGCGTAACGCAGGAATGAGATTGATGTCGCATTTGTCTCCAGCGAAGGGTATGTTCAACCCGTTTAATAGGAAAAGAAAACGCCCGTCCAAGAAATTGGTCAGAGTTGCACAGTTTTGAGCCGGAGACGTCGCGAGCCTGCTGAAAGTTTTGCCGTCACAAGCAAGAGGCATGCGCTACTCGCGGATTGGCCACGAGCGGCTGCGTGAGCTTTCGACTCCAACTCGTGTTCAATCGGCGAGAGCACGGGTCCCGGCCGAACACTGACGCCGCGCTCGTGTCCAACCTCTAGCCCCGCGCTTCTCTCATGTGCGTGACCCCTAATTTTCAGCACTTTACGACCTTGCTATGTGTATACACCTTTCCACCGATTATCAACAAAAAAAAAATTGAAAAAAAAAAAAGCATCAAATTGTTGCTACAGACGACTGGCTTCGCTCCATTAGCACAGGGGAGTTTAGGTGCCGTTTGGGGCTGGTTCAAAAGCTTATAAAACAGGCTGGCCCCATAAAACAATTAATGCATTTGAAAAAAAAAAAAAAAAAAAAAGAAACACTGGGTTGTGGACATTGGACAGACGCACGGCAGCGTCTGATGTTTCGCAGAAGAGATCTGCGACTGCGTCTGCTCCGAACGCGTTCATTCCACACAATCTTGCACACGTTACTAAAAAGTGTACACGTTACTCAAAAAAAAAAAAAAAAAAAAAGTCGATTACAATTACAATTACACTTAGTTAAAAAGTACTCAATTATATTACTTGAATCTTCGAAAAGAAAAGGTAATCGGCCCTTACTTGAAAAGGTAGCCCTTAGTTTTCCGATGTCTTGGGATTTCCAGAACGACTGATTTTTCCGCCCGTTTTCCGTCCGTCGTCTCCGGTTTTCAAAAATGTGTAACATCAACCAGCTCGCCTGCCTACTTACTTTATCTTGAAAAACGAGCCTTTTTTAACTGTCCATTATCGAATTAGATTCACGGAACTATAAAATACTTATCTTCTTCGTTTAGTATTTTTTAGTAGACCCTGGAGGAAGGATTCCTAGGGACAGCGTTTGCTCTCCCCCCCCCCCCCCCCCCTTCTATAGGGAAGGAGTGTCCCTGCACGGTTCCGGTCGTCGCCGGCGCCACACTTTCTTTACGAGTCATCGAATGATTCCTAAATTAGCCCTAAACGTAATCTATTACAGGTAGTTTGATTACGTGTAACCGTACCAGTCCGGTTCTATACAGCCGATTCGCCAAAGACGCGGCAGCTCGCAGAAGGCGAATGTTGGAACGATCACCCGTCACTGTGGCAGCTAACAAAAACGCAGGGCGTCGTGAGTCTTGAGGAAGGTCACGTGACACTCACGCAGCGATTTGATTGGCTCGCGTTGCTCGTAGCGTCCTCAGCGTTCCCTCGTAAGGTGAGACGGAGCATAATTCAGTCTATTGTTCCTCGACGGTCACAAGAGGAAGCCGTGTAGACGGTAACTATATACTTCTTACGACGTATCGCAACGGACACTAGGAGCTATATCCCAGCCTAGAGTAACTGTATATGCTCCGCTTGCGGAGCGGGGTATCGCAATGGTGCTTCCAGGGCGGCCATGTTGGATCCAAGCCCGCACTGCGGGAAGCGACCGTCGTTTTTGCTGGAGACAAGGAGGCGCGGCTGGCGGTTAGTGGTCCGAACCATGCAGATACCAAAGTTTCAGAACGAACCGGGATTTTGTTCAGAAGTTATAAGTGATTTGCTAAAAAGTTTCAATGGGGAAATGGTGCCTGTTTCGTCCTTTTTCGGTAACTGGCGCCCATTCAGCTCCAGGTATTCGAAAAGCTTCTTCGGCCGCCATTTTCCCATGAAATATTTGAATAACTTATAACTTTTGAATGAAATGACGGTTAGTTCTGAAATTTCGGCGCTGGGGAATGAGCGTTCGGCGATGTGTAGTTACTTTTTGCAGTACAAACGAAGTCGAAAAAAAAAAAACTGTAAATATTTTTTAGGCACTTTGTACAATGGTATAAAGTGGTCTCGCTTTCGAACGCCAGACGTCGCGGCGTTCGCAGTTCAAACGCCGGACCAAATACCGCAGAGTCTCCGAAATATGTGGCCAGACGATGCGCGAGGGAGCAGACGACGCTCTTGTTCGCTCTGCTTTGAGGGAGACAGTGGGTCTACCAGTCTACACTCCAAGAACCGTTCTGGTCGTAAAAGAACTTTAAGGTGTTCATCGGCTTGTCCATTGTTTGCACCAAAGTCATTTTAAGCACCCCCTAAAAGGGTTCTTCGTGCAATACATTTAATAGGTTCTTTTCGGCACCTTCTTTTGATGCGAAAGAGTTCTTCATCGCCCAGTTGACTTTCTATAGTGCACCGCCAGGAAACGATAATGCTTCAGCCGAAACCGTTCTTCAAGTGCTGAAATAATTGGGGCGTCGAAAAACCTTCCCAAAACAGTTTTTTTTTTTATATATATAATGAATCTATCAATTCTTTTAATCAGAGCTCGGCGTTCCGTCGTCACTTTACACCCTCATCTCCTCGTCCTCCTTTCCTTCAGTTTCTCTACGTATTGTGTATCGGTGGTGTGACGCCCTTTCTCGGAGCGCTGCGGAAACTGTAGACACTATAGCCTTGACAACGTCGCGCACACAATCGTTGACGCCGCGAGTACGATTACTTAACCCAAGTCGTTTTCCGAACGCCTCCTATATATAATTACCAGCGTGTTATATGGTAAGTATGCGGCGCTAACGAGGTATTCTAATCACGTGCTCATCCAAGGTTCCTATTTACATGTGCTAGTCACCTATAACGCATGCCGTCTACAGCATCCGCCAGCCATTTCTCGGGCATCGACTTCGGCGACACGTACCGCGCTCGTAAGCAACAAGAGACGAGGCCTCCGCCTTTCTCCATCCCGCGTCATCACAGTGGACGCACGCAGCGCCGCCTATGTTGCGTCGGCGTCGCCGCAAACGCGTCTTGTAGCGCACCCACGACGAGTGCGACGCTAGCTACGCGCGGCGACGGCGAGACGGACGCGTCCGTTTGACGCTTTGCGGCAACTCTTGACGAGCTGCGGCGTGTTGGCCACTTGGGGGGGTCGGGGGCGGGGTCAAGGTCCACGAACGATGACGTCGTGCACAGGCCTTTTCTTCTCTAGGTGGTATTTGCACAAGGCGACTTCGGAGACGGACGTATGCGTGCGAGCGTCACGAGGCACCCGATATCGGCGATCAGTTGGTGAACGGCCAAGAGTTCAATATCACCAATGACGCGTGTTTAAAGAGGGAGAGAGTCGCATTTCGATGCGGTTCGTTTTTTCCTTGAAACGTTGAGGGGCCACGCGCGCACTTGCGCGCCTATGAGTCTCAAAGTGAATGTTTTGGTCTCGCTTTTACATAATGCTGCATTCTAGAATTTTTTTTTTTAACTTACGAATGTTCTTTTTTTTTAATTTTTTATGGATGTTTTAACAGGGGCCACAAGCTCCAATGAGACGGCGCGCAGAGCCGTTTATAATGAGAGATTTTGGCTTTCTTAAGGGGATTTTGACAGCCTGGTAACCACAGCAGCGTAGTCTGACAACCGGGGGATGACTGGTTCCGTCCGCCGTTTTGTGGCTCTGGCTCATGGGAACTCTAAGCGATTTCTCAGGAAGAAACAAGACAAAGAAGTAACGCCATCTTGTGTTATTGCGACATCTGGTAGTTCTAGTGAGCAACAAGCTCCGCCCATTGGCCAAACTCTCTCAGTATAAACGGTTTTGATGGCACCTATAGCGCTATTCGAAGCGAGTCTGAAAAAAGTGAATGTTTTTTGGTCATCGCTTATAATGCTGCATTCTGGAAGTTTTATTTTTTTGTTTAATGCGAAAGCAGTAACTATATTTCATGGAGCGCAACCGGCAGCGTCTGTAACCATAGAGTTATATAATGTACGCTAGAGGTTCAATTGGCGCTAGTGTGCTGGCGCAAACTGAAGCAGACAGCAACCAGTCGAAAATTGACTTCCGGTAATGCATTTTTATGGGAAAAAGCGAGTGCATTTTCTCCCTGCGCTCGATCATAAGAGCAAATATCGCGAATAATTCGTGCGTATTAGGTAGCTTGGAACATTTCTCAGTCACACAGACGAAATAATTAGTCAGTTACGACGTTTTTCTTTCATATTAATTGCATTAAAAACGCTGCTAAAACGGTTTCGTACTACGTGTATATCTGCACTGTCGGACACTCAGCGCGAACACGACGTCGGCGCTTTTTAGCATGATGTATATTCGTGCCAAACGAACCAAGGACACCTGGAAACTGAGGGAGTCGGCAAGAACTACGCAGTAACACTGGATCAGTGTTACTGCGTGCGTGTACGATGAAAATAGATTGAAGGCCACGTCATATAATCCGATTTTAAATAAGTAAGTACCGCTTTAATCCTTCAGCTCTGTGCGAACATGCTTGTTCTACGTAGAAAACATCCCCCGCACGCTCGAAATCTTTGAGAACAAGTGCCCGATAAAAGCTGCCCTGCAGAGAAAATAATACAAACAGACACCTTTCGTAGCCCACGTGCTTTATTCTTCACGTTTTTAATTTTTTTTACCCGCTCATTAAGATGCACGACGGGGTCATTTTCATATAGCGACAGGACTGGCATATCAGCGATATACAAGCGTTACCAGCATGGCGGCGAACCTTGAACGTTCTCTATATTCCTTTTGATTGTTATTTTGCTTAGAATCGTCGCTTGTTTTTACAAACCTGCTGTGGAACCGAGGTGTTGACCCGTAATATAGCAAAGTTAAACGTCGTTCACCGATGCAGAAGAATGCGCTAACTAAAGCAATTACACTTTTACGATGTTAATCAAGGCACAGTCACGCAGAAATCAGATAGCTCCGAGCGAACGAGCGTTTGTTTTCTGGGGAGCGTTATCCTGACGGTTTTGCTTCGTACTAGTGCTGACGTCAGGACTCGTCCTTGTAAAGCAGCGGGGCAGCCATCAAAGACAAAAAGCAAAAAAAAAAAAGAAAACTGTTGTTATCATTCGCGTCTTCGCAGCGTGGTCTGATTGAAGGGGAAAGAACGCCCGCTCGCTTGGAGCTATTTAGTCTCTGCGTGACTGTACATACTATTCGGTACGACCCAAATAACCAAAGTGTCATTTATGTTATTTTCCGGCGGAGAGACAAAATGCACACGCGTTTTCCCATAGGAATGCACAGGAGCACCGCAAAAGGATAGACTGGTTTGCTGTCTGCTTCAATTCGCGTCCCGGAAGTCGCAGACACTAGCGCCATTTTAACCTCTAGCGTACATTATAATAACTCTATGCCTGTAACCGCAAAAAAAAAAAAAAAAAAAAAGCCCGCGGAGGGAATGCTTATTTTTCTATTGGCTGAGCAAAACGGCTCCTAGATAGACATTGGCGGCCACTTCACGAGAGGGCGCGCTCGGCCGCCGGCCGCCAGAGCCGTTTATCGAGAGAGTTTGGCCATACATTGGTTTGAATAGGCGAGCATCTCGGGGCCAACCACAGGCCGCGGAACAGCCCCTAGCGGTGGTCGTGAGCTCTAAATTTGTGACACGAGTAATTCAAGCCGTTTTAGCGTCGCTAATGTTAAAAGGTGTAACTCTCAGTGACTGAAAACTTTGTGCGTGCGAGGTTTTCGTCACGCCAATATTCAAGTGTAAAATAAACGAACGTGCGCTCCAAACCAGGGCCAACTTGCTAGAAACAGAGTCTCAGCTGAGACGGTGAAAGAAAGCACTGTCAAAGCCAGCGCACGAGCCGAGCGGGACTCCGCGTTTCCAGACGCTCGCGCGCCCCACCCTTTGCACTGTTTTCTTTCCGCCAGTCACAGGACGCTATTCTAACAAGCCAACATCAGCAGTGCAGAGAAAGGCGTGGGCACGAGCGCGTGGCTTTGGAAAGTGGCTCCTATGCACGAGTTCTCGTACAAACAAAAGCGTTTTGCTGAGCTAGGTTCACGCGCCTGTACCTTTGTCTTCACTGCCGACATTTGTGAGATGGAGCAGAGAGGCCGAGATTGAACGCCTCTATTTCACGCTTTGAATGTCGTTTGCAATATTGTGACGTCGCGGTCTCCTGATTGGTCGACGCTGTGTCACAAATTTAGTTTACGCTCTAAGCGCGGGGGGAATATTCGGCGCTGGCGGCGGCCTTTGCTCCGCCTATTGGCCAAACTCTCCCAATAAACGGCTCTGCCGGCCGCAGCCTCGGCAGTAGCGAAACATGGCCGTCCAAGCCAGTACACCGCAGACGAACTCAGAGAACGGAAGAACGCCATTCATGCTTTCGCATTCACAACACACCAGAAGTGCTTAGGTGTCCACCGGAATTTTTATTTTCTTTATTTACGAATTTTGTTTACTCTATTTGGGATGTTTTAACGGGTATGCAGGTATAAAAGCCTTAGACACTTAACAAAAGTTTAATCAAACTATATACACTGTAAACCTACAACAACAACAAAAAAAAAGGAAAACAAATCTTCGAAATTTGAAAGTGGATTTTGAGTTCATCGTTTTATGACAGATACAAAACAACTCTAAAACCACTTTAGTGTCCAATTACCGGATGTTATAAAAACCATTTGGTACACTCACGCACATAGCAATAACATAAAAAAAGGAAAATACTGCCTCCACCTGGTATGTCCGATAGGCGAGTCACTAAATGATATAGTGAATATCCCAGAGGCGTGGTAAATTCGGAGCATTTCTAGACCCTTTGTGGCGTCATGCATGGTGTCATTCGGAGTGCCGCGGCGTCACGTGTTAAATTACTTCAGGTTACGCGACACCATCACGGCGATGGCGCTCCATGAACACTGGCACGTAATCGCGGTGTTCACGTGATGATATCGCGGCGAACCTTGGATTACCTGATGACGACACGTGCATTTAAAGTCTTACGTCATCGGCGTGATGTTGCCAACGAAGCTACCTGCCAGGCGCACGAAAGCGCCGAGAAAGCTGTCTCTACGAGTGCGATGCATTTCAATTATGCAAGCTCGTTCCTGAGCCTCGTGTTGTTATTTGAGAGGCTGGACTGCGCGTACCCCTTTCAAAATTCAGAGCCATCTATGGGGGTAGTTTAAAAAGCTCCGATATTGCCGCTCTAACACCGGCGATCGGGGAACAAGCTCGCCTAAATCAAGTAACTCTCGATTTCGTGTATCGAGGGCGACATAAATATACCAATTATGAATGGCGCGGCGAAGCGGACAGAGTAAACGATGACCGACAAACATGAGTGTTGACTTACAACTTTTTAGATCATATAAGGCCACCGCGGGCAAGTGACATTGTAGGAACACGCGCACCCTTTTTGCATTCGTATACGTGTTTTTAACGCGAAACGAGGGGCTTGAAAACGGTGCGATATAACTTTTTAAATAGCTAAAGTACGTATCAAAGACCACACAAAGAAAACACTGAGTTTTTACAGTAGGGCCAAGAAAACCCCGATTATTATTATTTTTTTTTGTAGTCAGTAAACGTGAATTAGCTATTAGTAAGTTATATCGCACCGCTATCAAAGCCCTAATAAAATTTGGGGCCGTCTGTGCGACTCTAGGGCGCTGTACGTCGAATTGAAGTTTTGGGGTGTATTATATGGGACAAAGGGTGTAACAATGCACCCTTTTACACCTTTTTTTTTTTTTTTTTTTTTTTTTTTTAAGTGTAGAGCCTAATTGTGTATACCTTGTCTAATCAATTTCGCCGCTTTCGGCGCTGTGCTTTCGAGGACACTCCTTTTTCGCGGCGCGAAGGAGCTGCAGCAGAAAGACGCGTTCTTTGCTCCAGACACGATGCCAGACTTATCCCCGGAGACGACTCCGCCGTATCCGCGGATATGATGAGTGTGAAAGAACTACGTCATACGAGGCAGAAACACGTTTCGGACGGTGTCTAAAACTTGCGGGGTTTTTTTTGGTTTTTTTTGCTTGTATGGCGTATTGGCAACCTGATTGCGGCTTTAGACCGAGGGTCTGTTTGGTTGCCCAAGAAAAGTGAGTCAAAATCGGCGATCGCTCGTTCCTGTTTGCACAGTTTCGCGCTGAGTATGCAGGCTGCGGCGCGCTCGAAATACGAGCAGTAGCGCGCGCGCCCGCCTTGCTGCAACGCGGGAAACGCGAGAGGCCACATACGCATCGACGGAAAGCGCATGCAGCTGTGTAAGCCAGCTGACGAAAGACAGCTGTCGCACATCGAAAGACTAAAAAGGAAAAAAAAAAACGCCATAAAGACAAAAGCGGGTCATTCGCATACGCGAACAAAATAAAGAAGAAAAACGCGGACGGAGACGCAAACAATGCGCCTTTCCCGTTCCGTTTCCTCATTTCTTTCCACAACGTGAAGCTATAGACTGTACCAAAAATTGGCAGCTACTTTTCGATCAATCTATCAAGCCGTCACGTGTAGTGTTGCAACGTATGAGAAGCGGTGGGTTTTCGTGACGCCTTGTTATTAGAGCGTTCCTCACATTCACGTGACGTCCGGTGATCTGACGACAAGCGACGTGGTTCACGTCACACACCAAAGTCATGGGTTCAGGTGACGTCACATCCTGTCGCGTGGTGTTACGTGAGAGCGTGACGTCAAGGCGTCAAGTTACGGTGACGCGTTACGTCGGGTCTCCTGGCACAGTGTCACGACCTGGCGTCATGCGACGTGGCGTCGTGTTACACCACGACTCGACACCCAACGTTACCTGATCCAGTGACGCTGTGGACACCTTGACGTCACGCTCTTGAAGTGTCACATAGTCATGTGCCAACGAAGTTGTCTCGATTCGGCTGAAGTCTTCGTTCTCTCGAAGACTCGAGTTTGGCTAGGTGGTTTCATTTCATCTGGGCAGTCCAGTTGGGCGTAGTATTTGACTCGGCTAGCATTTTCATTTCGGCCAGAGGTTCCGATTCGGCTAAGGTTGAAAGTCTCAGTTCGTCTCGGGCATTTCAATTCGGTTGGAGCCTAATCCTAGTCTGTTTCAGCGTGACTTTAGTTTCACTGAAATATCCTCTTTTTGGCAAAATGAAGTATTGCTGCAGTACCTTGCTTTAACGTCTTGTCGCTAAGTTACCGAAGTTGTGAAGGCTTCATAGCGCGTGGTCTGTGATCAGTGAACACGTATGTCAGTATTGTTCATCGCGTTGAACTGCAAACACATCCATGCTTCAAAATAAATTCGTTGATTGGTTGCGGAAATACAGACGGGTTTTCCTGAACGTTTGTCCTAGCCGGCTACTTTTCATTGGAGTTAGAGGAAGATGGAAATATATAGTGATTTGTCTTTGTCGTTTTCTTATAAATAACTGCCGACACTGAAAGAAGAAACAGAGGTGCCTTGACAGCTCTGCTTCAGTTTCGGTCGAGGTGACTTGAGGATCCCGGGTTCAATCCCCACCCCTGCCCGTTTCGATCTGGATGAGCATTGTACCGGCGTGCGGTCGTGTATCACTACTGCGTGGTGCACGTTAAAGACCCCAGCCTAGCGGTTGTACCGCACTGGCTAAATTGTTCATCTACAGCTGAGACACCAGACGCCCACTGAGGCTGACTAACATCCGGCAGTATAAACATACCCACACCAATGTATTCATTGGGCGAAGTACTCTTCCACCTTAAAGCATGCGCCTGGTGTGTGCACAACAGTTGTACACGATTAAAAAAAATGTTATTTGTGCCAGTTAGTCGAGAGTACCGTCCTGGGCCACGAAGCCGTCTCAAGTGCAGAACCTTAATAACGTAAAATCAAGTCGCTAAAAAGAACGAAAAAGAAAAGGTAAAGACACACTTCAGTCTCCCAGTCACGTCGTGTTTATGTTTACATTAATATGCGCCCACGTGACATCTGTTTTGTTCTTCCCCCTTTTCGTCCCACCCAGGCAATGAGGATGTCTGCTTGGACCACTAGCCTGCTTTAAGCGTAAAGCGCGTATGTGCGGGTAGAACGCCAACATTTATAACCATCAATAATGCAAGTATGTGAATGTAGTATCTTGAAGAAAAATGCCAAGCTATGAAACCGACTGCCACATTACGATAGTATAAACCAGGGGTGCCCCGCATGCGGTTCTTTGCGTACTAAAGTGCGGTCGCGGCTTCCCCCCCCCCCCCCCCCCCCCGCTTCACTCCCCCGCCTCCCTCCCGGTCACGCGAGCATTTACCTCCCCCAAAAGAAAAATTAAACGCGTTTTAAATCGGAAGACAGGTTGCGGTTTGGTAGTCTTGGGCTACTGCTACCTTACGCACAGTCGGACTGCTTTCGACTCGGATAGATTGAAAGTAGTCCGAGTTTCGTTTATTGCTCTGAACAGAAGTTTGCCCAGAGTTCCCAACCCTCGCTCCCCATGGCCGTAGCTACGTTTGGAGTAAAAAGTTTCTAAAGTAGCTAGATTTGGAGCCGGTATTCCTAAAGTATAATTAAATTCGGAGCTAAAATAAAATTAAAAAAAAGCAAATTAATTTGGAGCCGTACACGTTTGTAGCGTCAAACGCAACGCTTCTTCCTCCGGGAAACTGCAGATCTCGTAAGAACTATTTCGCGTGGCGTATGTATAGTGCGCAAAACTTCCTTTTTTCATGAGATGAAAACGAGTTCAGAGCTCTACTTTTCTGTCAAGCTTTCGGCAAAGCCAATCACTGCAATCTCCGCAGGGAAATAAAACTGAGTGTGTGTACATACGAGCTGGTGATCGTAAGTTATAATGCAACACCTAAAACTTTCGTGCGAAAAAAAAAAAAAAGAAAGAAAGAAAAAAAAAGCACTTTCGAAGCTAAAGGAAAAGACAACGGTAGGAGAGTGTCTCAAGCGCGGCTAATTTAATTTATTTTTCTCGCTCCTTGTAGATACACCCGGTACTGACGTCACCGACTTCCTCAGGGGTGCACTCTTTTGCGGACACAAAGAGTGTACCCCGCGTATGCCATTATGATTAGGTATACGGACGGAGCTCGTCAAATGGCGAAGCTGAAAGTATAATCATACCGAAAAGAAAAGTCGGCTCTATATGACGCTGAACGTGACGCTTGACGTGCTTACGTCATGTGCGAGGTGTATTTTTAGGTTTAAACGTATGTCTATCTTCGTCGTTCGCCTAGCACCGTCCGCAGATTACAGCGATTGGATCTTCCACGTGCTTTGCGGAAAATTTGAATCTCCAGAATTTTTGAGAGACCCGCAGTCGGCTGTGTCGTACTATAGCACTCTAAAAAAAAACGTGTAAATCAACTTTTTTTTTATTTTGCTTTTTTTTTAAAGTAAATAATCTAGATATAGAGATGTGTTTAAAGAGGTTTGTCCTTCTCATGTTTTTGGTATACGCAAAACTTCCCGAAATCTCGAGGGACTCTAGTAGCGGCCCCAGCGACCTAAAGGGGTCGCTACTTCTCGACTAATGGGTGTCACTCAGTTGGTCGAACGACGTTTTAGCGAACGCCGACTTTTCATCGAAAGACACTTCAGCGAAACCCCGAAACATCTGTAACTCACGCTCTCAAAAAAAAAAAAAAAGTGCAGTTTTACACTCATTTGTCCCATACAATGCACCCCAAAACTTAAGTTCGACGTACAGCGCACTGCCATCGAAATAATTACGGTCCCAACTTTTACGAGGGGCTTGATAACCGGTGCGATATAACTTATTAAACTGCGAAAATACGCATCAAAATGTTAAAAAAAAAAAACGGATGTTTTGCAGTAAAAAAAAGCGATTGATTTTTTTTTTTTTTTCAGTGACATGTTTATTAGTAATTTTAATAAGCTGTTCCACTCGGCTATCAAGCTGCTCTTGAAAGTTGATATACCTTCGTTTCAACGTCAGTGCGATGTACGTCGAACTGAAGTGTTGGGGTGCGTTACATGGGACAAGGGGTGTAAGTACTCTACCCCCTACTTCCGAAAGTGCATGCTTGCTCCCAGAGGTTATATAGTTCTTGCATTGGTGGCCACGTTCTGTACGGAGAACAGTTGTCTCTGTCACTTGGTCATTGCTGTCGTTGCGATCGCTTTAAACGCATCCCACGCAAACGTGTGAACCGGCTTATCAAGAGCATTCCCTGGCTGCTATATTATTTGAGGGCGACGTTAGGAGCGCATGCTCAGAACGAGCTCACGATACTAGCCTGCTAAGACCGGCAATCTCGATGGTCAGAAATGCACGTTACAAAAGAACTGTGGAAGCTCGCCATCACCACACGCTCACCATGCCGTGCACACAGATATATGGACGCCTTAGTGAATACTCCCTCCTGCAGGTATGCGCTGATACGACAATAACGGAAAGGTCACACCGGGACAACTGTTCGCCCCTGCAAAACGCGAGCGGCAATGTAAGAAGCGCACAATTTGTAAGACCATTGTGAGTTGCGAGTTTCCCTGCAGCCACATTTTGTTGCTACCGTTTTCGTTGCCGTGAACACAACCGACGCGACTTCCCCCGCTTCGATGACTATCGCGCCAACCGCGGACGACATACGCAGTCACGGAAATCGGAAGTGACGTGCAGGTGTCTCGAAAGGGCCTATTCCGGCCAGTTCAGCATTTCCACTCTAGTTGCCGTTCGTTTCGTTGGAGTAGCGCAGAGCCGAATATGTATAGAGTGTGGCCTTTAATTGGGAAGTATAGGAAACAAATGAGGAGGCGCCATTGGCCTAAAGCGGGCTGGGCGTGTTCCAGGGCGTCCTCACAAATTCGAATTTTTACCAACCAGAAGCCGGAAATAATACCCTGGCGGTGGTCGCGAGAAACAAACTCAATAAGTGCGTCGGAGTAACTTTCGGTGACTGAAAATATGGTGCACGTGATGTGTCAATCACGGTCATCCAAAATCATGGTGGAACAGTGCGACTACCGGAACGATCGACATAATCCGCACGCCAGGCACCGAAGGCCGTGAATCTGCCGTTCGAGTGGTCACACTCTGTCCGAGAAAAACAGAGTTCGAGTGGCACATCCGTTTCTAACATCTTTCTGCATGATCATGATCGAAACGTCACGTGCACCCTATTTTCAACCATGAAGGGTTACTGCATCTAACTCTTACGCGCGTATTAAAACTACATGCCTACGATTAAAACTGTTTCTCGCTACCACCGCTAGGGGATTCTTTTCGGCTTCTGGTTGGTTAAGAGTGCATTGACTCTCTCTATTCGCGACTCCAGCAAAACTGACGCCGCCAAGCGGGAAAACCGGGAAGTAGCCGGAACAGGTCGCTTTGCGCCTCTTCGCGTCTCTGGCGGCTTTTGCGGACATGTGTTGTCAGCGCGGTGGCGAGCAATGTTATTTGACGAAGGTCCGATTATTTATTTTGCCTGAGTGTTCATTAGTGTGGTGATGCCTCAGTAGATTGTTTCCTTCCATCAAGTGTTTGAAAGCCCGTCTATACTCCACAACACACGGTCGCGTGCTTTCGATTTCTTGGATGGGGAGGAATCACGGAAAGACGTTTTGATTTCTTGTCTGTCTCGAATTGCATTCAAAGTGACGACTACTTGGTAACTGATAAGTAGTTTCGTTGTAAGAATGTAGAACAGTGGACTGAGGACGACAGACGATGTGTTTCACTGCAGGGAACACCAATATTGCAGTCAAGCGAATGGGAAGATTGGATAGCTGCTTTTCTTGAGTTTGATTGTGTTCGATTAGCTTCAAGACTGAGCCACCTACGCCGGTCGGTGCGATGGCTATTCATCTTGGCTGCTTTTCGCTGAAAAAGCCTCTGGACCACTCCAAAGGAGTTGAGCTGATTTCACAATTACTTGATTGCAGAAAACCTGCTCGCTGCATACGCTCAATGAGGGAAATTGTCTGCTTTCAAAAGGTGGCGGACGCGTCTCGCAAAGTTAGAAGCTGTGACGACTTTATGATCTATCGCGCCTCCAATATTTATATTATACGCCTGTGGAAGCCACCAGCAATATACGTCTACATTGCTCAGCTTGTCTGGCCACAAAAAATACTCAATTTCTCTATTCAGGATTCGAAGTCAAGTTCAAAGCAGAGGGGTTCTGCGTGAATCTCAGATGAAGACCCTCTTCACTTTGTCCGCATTCGTCTCCGTGCTACCGGCTAGAATCATTTGGCTGAGTTTGAGTAGTATCTCTCTGTCTGTCAAATAGACTTTTATTCAGGAGTTCACCTAATAGCTAGTCAAGAAAGCTCATATTTCAACCCGAAGAATACACTAATATCGCTTTAGTGGGACCATAGTACGTAATATAATACATAACCTGCATATTCGTCAAAATGACTTCTCGATTGATACTAACACCTGAATTGAAATACGAGTATCAGCTGCTTAGTGGGGCGCCAGCGGGTTAACGTGCTCATTGGCTCAAGAAGCACTTGGTTAATTTTCGTAATTTTCCTGCAGCCTGTGTTCTTGACCGAGCAGACGACTAGAGCTGTTTCTTAAAGGCGGGTACTCACAAAAGCTAGATTTCGCGGACAGGTAAGTCTCATGGTCGAGGCATGCGAGTTAACTGAAAATTACTCTCGGTGCAACAATTCTGTAGTCATCGCTGCTTTCCTTACCTGATCAAAACGGAATAAAGTCTATTACCGTCTCTCCGGAGCCCGTAGTTTCAGTTTTAGACGAAATCTCAGAAACAAAAGTTTGACATGAAAAGAACAAAACGCACCGGTGGGAAAACAAAACTATGCGCTGCAAGTTTATTTGCACCGGCTACAGTTAACCGTCACAGTTCAAATACCTATAAAATAGGGCATTAGACAAAAGAAGATATGCTAAATTGAATGTGCCACCTGTTCAGGCGGCCCGGCAGACCCGACGACGCGACCTGTTCCCAGCCGCCATGTTTGTTTGGTGGTGGCGCCCCCTATAGGCCGCTGAAGTCCTGAATACACGGCTGGGGTAGCGAAGAAACACAGAGGGTGGGAACGCGGCAGGGCATCCCTTTCAGACGCCCGGCCTTCAGCGCGCGCGCGCCTTGCCTTCCGTCGTGCTTCGGCTTCGCGTGCTCGTGCACGAGGCTCGCGAGATGCCGGAGCATTACCGAAGGCACGAAGCTCATGGTGGAGGCGGGGAAACTTAAACTCTTCCCAGCCTTTCTCGTCTTGTCGTTGAGTACAGCCATTGCCTACTGCTTCAGAAACTGCCTCCCGGATAGATGTCGGTTCGGGGGAATTCGTTGGACGCTCTCCGAGAACGTTCTGCACGATATCTAAGTCTACGAGTCTCTTCAAAACACTCCAAATAAGCCGCTTCTGAGAAACGGACGTCAATGGCGCGAACAGAGTGCTTGCGTGAGGCACGACAGGTACAGTCAAGGACATTGGCACGGAGAGTAGTTTTTCACGTAGCATTGACCAAAAAACAAACAAAACAAAAAACGACCCCGTCTTTGAGGGTAGAATAAATTGTTTGAACGTAGTTTGTTTTCGCTTACATCGTGAAAATACGTTCGAGTTCCTCTTATCCACCTGCTTGAGATTCCTGTTTATTTTTATTTTCTATTACGATTGTTGTATTTCTATTCCGTGACGCAGCTTGTCCGGTTACAAAAACTACAATTGGAAGTTATTTTGTTCAATTATTATTTATGTTACGCACATTTGGGTGAACGTTTCTTTGTATACGTTTTCTTTTGTACGCCTTGCGTCAGCGAACCGTTGCAATTTTGTGTCCTGTGATGGCGACGGCCTATTGTTAAATAAATAGAATATTGCTATAGCAGTGTTTTGTAATATTTTCTTAATATTTGTGTGGAACTTTTTTTTTTCTTTTTTACGTGTCTGTTTAACTAGGTAGACCACGTATTTTAGGTGTATTTTTGTTTTCGGAGTACGTACGGCGTTTGATTGAAACTATATCTCTTGCATATAACGGGCCACGTCATACAAGCATCACAGGCCATTAGGAGCTGGATCGTTTGTATTAAAAACGTACACAAATAATAATAATATTATTATCATCATTTGTTTGAAGTTAGATGCAGCTAAGACCATATTGATTTTTTTTATTTTTCAGCAGCTGGGCAACGAACTTGATTATCAACGGTTTAAGAACGACAAGGCCCAGGAGACCATTCCTATAATCACCTTCTCAAACACAGCTGCTCTGTGTCAAATGGAGACGTTGTGATTAGCCACGTTTGATACGTTGCGCTTGACCCTCATTTTTTGCCTCCGTCTTGGGTTTTTGTATGGCCGATTTGCTTTGTGTTAAATGGCTGATATGTAGACTAATCACCGAACCTTGGAGTGTTGTTTACAAGTTCGTGTCGTACTGTGCCGAGTTGACGGAAAGCTGCCAAGGAAACATTACACATACCTGCTTTTGACCGACCCAAGGTTTTGTTCATGGTAACACCAACGGGCTTTAAAATATATAATTATATATATAACAAAAAGTAAAAGCACGAACCAGCTTGTGTAAATTTAACATAATTACGAAGAACCTTGAGTCTGAGTCAAGAGAAGAATAGCACAAAGATAAAAATCTCAAACACAGGCGTGCTTTGTGTTTGTGCTAGTAGTGCCTTGCCTCAATCTCGGGGTTCATTAATTATGTATTTGAACGTTCACCTCACACTTATTTACCTTATTCGCAAAAAGTTTCGGGGCCATTACGCGATTTTCGGAAGAGACAGTTTTCTTATATGATCTCTCCAATGGACATATCAGAACAGCTTAAAAATAATATATGTTATAAAGAAGAATATATAGTTTGTTATACCATCTCATATGGTCTTGTATGCTGATTATACACATTCGTATTTTTTTATTACTATGGTAATATGGCCTACCCTAATCAAGCAAAAATGTATTGATGTGTCCAATAAATCTACGAGAACATACAAGATTATGTGATGCCATATAAGACTTTATAAATTATATAAGTTATATGCCTATTTGGGAAATTATATAAGGTATTTTTTCTATCTTCACTCGGGGAGATTTCTTTTGGTCACCGTTCCCGATGAGGGTCATCGAGGCCGCGGGTCGAAACGCTAAGCCTCTTCGCCGTGAGTTCCGACCTGGGACTCTAATCTGAACACTTTACGAAAGACTCCGTGATTGGCCGGCTCGAAGGTCAAGCGCGGCGCCGGCCAATCACGGCCGCCGTATCCCTTGCCAACTTTGTTTTGCCAAGTGTCCAGATCAGAGCCCCTGTTCGCGAAGCGTCGGAGGGCCGCCTGCCTTGGGGCGGGCCTTCCTCTACACCCTCTCCCTGGGGGGCGACCTCTTTCCATTTCCCCAGCTCGGACGCGGTAACAACGACCGGCAGACAGGCAAGGGGCGTTTCGCCACTTCATTTCCCGCTTTTGGGAAGGAGTGACTCGTCCGGCAGCCGCAACCGTGTTCGGATGTGTTGGCGATCTCACCGATGCCTCCCCGACTCTCAGGGACCTCGTGCCTGGCAGGTAAGGACCACTTCTTACCTCGCCGGCACATGGGGGGGAACATTCCGGACGGGGACATTGTGGTTCGTTTGAAGAGTGTACGATGAACGCTCTTGAACCATTCGTCCTTACTCTGGTGTCTTCTGTATGTTCGAGAGAGAGAGAGAGACAAGGTAGCGGTCATCGGCAAGGACGAAGCTACTTATCTTTCCGACCCGCGGTAATGTAGCCGTTGTCTATAGTCCCACGTCACACCACTGCGGCGGCGCTGCTGTCGGCTCTGCGCATGCGCAGAGCCGCGTTTGCCCAAACCGGATGTCGGCTTTGCGCATGCACAGTGCCCACATCCGGTGTGGGCAAACGTGGGCATGTTGGCAAACAGTGAGTTGGTCGATTGCCTCAGAGCAAACACGAGTCAACGGAATATCCGTGGTTCGAATGCCGCCTGCCCAAGTTTTCTCCTTGAACTTGTTGCCGTGCGGCACTCGAAGCAAGAATCTCGCGGTGACTGGCGTTTGAATTCGTGAGCAAACTGGCTTTCGTAGAATGTATAGCGAGTTTTTCACTGGCGGCCATAGCTGTGTGCGCGAACGCTGAGCGCGTTTCGATGGCGAGGTTCCACAGTTCTTTTGCAACGTGCATTCTGCACCATGGAGATTGCCGCGGTCTTAGCGGCCTAATAATGTGAGCTTGTTCTGAGCATGCGCTCTAAACAGCGCCCTCAAATATGGTGTACAGTGGATACTTCCTATAAGCAGTGGGGCACCGGCTTTAGAGATTGCCGCCGCTGTTGAAATAACCCTTTGGTTAATCTGCCAGTACCTCGCTGTGTGAGAAACGAAAAAAACAAAAAAACAAAAAACCACACACTATGGTCAGTTACAGCTCAAGAAACTAAGGGTGTATCATGTTCACGCTCCTTGCTTCACGATTTTTGATTCGACTCACCGCGCCTCGCGTTTCTTAAATTAGCAGTGACTATTTTGTTGTTTGCGTACCCTTCAAGACTGTTTACGCAGCGAGACCAGCGCAATGCACGCGAATCGCTTGAGAATGCTGATTTATTGTGCTGACCGTAAAGGCCTTTAAAGATACGAAAGCACTTCGCTTCTTCTTATAAGCCATCCTCGCACGAACGCCTTCGCACAAAGGGTTACATCCCCCCATCCCCCCTCAAACGTCCCGACACAGCAACAGCAATGGCAACAGGAGATGGAAAGCCCTCATTGTCCAACGCCTGTTGTTTTCTTTTACATTTGTGTGTGTGTGTGTTTGTGTGACAGAGAAGGGGCTGTTTCAGCTGCGTTTTTATCGAGTTGCGCTGAATGCCGACTGATGCGTTCGAGCCTGCTTCCCGCAAGTACGCAGAGCGCACGCACAGACACACACAAAGAAAGAAACGCTCAACAACAAAGGAAGGACAGGGGGGCGTGGTTTAACGGCCGCCTGCGTCACTGATGACGTCATCGGTTTCGAACGACGCTCGCCCGCGTGTCCGGAGTCTATTTTTAGCGCAGCTGCATGGCAGCCGGAACGAAAACAAGAACGCTGTGCGCCGCGGGCGCCGCCGCTCACCCCATACAGCGAGGCAACACAGCGACCTCTTGACTTGGGCGTCTGGCAGGGCTGGCAGCGCTTACGCACGTCGGATGGAGATGCAAATGTGGCGAGTCGGGTGTCGCAAGCTTTAGTCCAACTGGGAAATTCGACTGGTTGCCTTCGAACTTTCGGCGAACTTTCGACTAAGTTCGATTTTCGAACATTGTTGCACAACTTCTACATAAACATTCAAATACAAAAAAAAAAATTAAAAAAGTGTTATAGTGTAGTTTGTTTTATATTTTATAAGATACAAAAGAGAACACACAGATGTTTTTTTTTTATTTAGTTTGTTTTTATACAACAAATTCAAGCAATGCGATGAAAGTGAAAACACACGGGCAAGCTGTCGAACTGCATAATGATAAACCAAAGATTATGAAAAATAAAATAACGTTGCAAATGAGTTATAATTCTTTTTCCTAGTGTTTGGCTCATTTTTATGGAGTCAAGCAAAACGTCTGATAGGTATTTCATGACTCCTCCGTTTCTAATTTCACTCAGCAGTTTAACTTGAGCTCCCGCGCACGCGCAGAATAGTCGAACTTCATTCGAACTTTGTGGTTCAAGTTCAAAGAAGTCGAACTTGGACGAACCTCGGTAGGTTCGTTGCATCCCTAAATATGGCTATGGTGCTCTAGAATGTTGGGCAGTGTATCGTCCTCTCCGGTAGCTCCGGAAAGCAACGTTGTCGCCGCGGCGATGACGCACGCAGGGGGCGCTGTCTGTAGCGGGAGTGCTGGAGGCGTGCTTGTTTGCCTGCCGTTCGCTTGGATGCCTAGTAGCGAGCAAATGGCGTCGCATTGTTAGCGTTTTTTTTTTTTTTAGTAAATTATAGTCCAGTCGGTGTTGCACAGTGGTATGTAAACAGCGCGAGAAATGACGGAGAGACCGCGGGACAAGAGAGACAAAGCGTGTTTTGTGTCGGGCTGCATCCTGCAAGGAAACACGAGGTGCCTTCTTCGTGCCCCGCCCAAGCTTCATCGCTTGAGGCGTGGTCGTGTAAAGGTCGAGAGAGGCGACAGGACGCTTGACCAAGGCAGCGTTGTTCGTCAACGCCACTTTGAGTCTCACTTAATTCAGCTCGTACTTCGAACGACGAGAGCAGTCACTGCTGGCCAAGGATGCCCGGTCCCTACGATATTTCCCGAACACGATTCAAGTGCGTTTAAAACTGCAGTTGCAACGTGATCCGTCTAACCGTTAGTTAAAAAACCTTATTAACAGATTATTATGTTAATTTTCTAACTTATTGCGGCGATTATCCCCCGTGTGATGTCCTACTGGCTGGCTCACCTGCACAGGCTGCATTAGTTTAGTGTCGGGGGCGGATTTAAGAGAGGTGGGTAGGGGGGGGGGGAGGGGGAAGGCAGGAATTAAGGGGAAACGCCCCCACCCCCTCTCCCTCTTTCGTCTGCACTCTTGCGACATGTAGCGCCCTCTCCCGCCAGCCGCCGCTGTTAACGCTAGAAAATCCCGCGCTTCGCCGCTACTCCAGTATTCTGCTACACCATAATGTGGCTGCTGTGGACGTTTTCTGCTGTCTTGTCGGTTTTAGAGCGCAGCTCTTGGGCGCCCATTTCCGGCTTGGGCGGCGTCGCAGTCGGCGTAACCGCGCGGTGCACTATGGGACGCGTGACGTCATCGTCACGTGACCCTCGTGAGGTGACGGCGACGCCGCTCGGAGGCAGGAGCAGCAGACAAGATGAGGAGGTGAGGAGGAAGGAGGAAGGGTATACCCTCCTCTCAGTACACTATCCCTCGTCCTCCTTAAGAGCTGCGCTCTAATTCGGCGTTACAGAGAGTTGTAAACGGCTTTCATTTTTTTTTTTTTGTTCACTCGCTCAAAGTGTAACATGGAAAAAGGTGCAGCGGTTGGTCTATGACGTAACGTTTTGCCGACGTTGATTTCAGTTAGGGTTGCCAAAACGCTTTTGGTCCGCATGCGTAGCGCTGATGGGGTTTTCTGAGCGGAGCGACTGACAGACATCGGTCAGAATTGAATCATACGTGCGTAGAATTTATTTTATTTTATTTTATTTTTAGTTAAACAACTTTTTAGGCTTCAAATTATTAGTGGAAAAAAGTAATTCACTACAGTGACTCGTTACTTTTAGAGCGTAATGTACCTACTTGCGATTACTTTCCTCTGAGAACTGCCCGCGACTTGAGCGACGGTGTCGCGAAAAGCATATTTCAGCACTGCTACGCAAAATGTTTTTTCTTCAGCCCAGTATTTGAGAAGCCAGTAAACAGTGTTTTTTTTTTTTTCCTTTCGTATTGTGTTCAGATTTTGCAGACTCGATATTAAAGCGGTTCACGAATTCATTACCTTTCGCTCTCGGTTTTGTTACGCTCAAAATCACGACCTATAGTCGCAAGTTCCGAAAGGTCTATTTGCTTCTGTTTCGGGAAGTTTTGTGCAGACTTGGACGGTATTCATCACAAGTAATCATCGATTACTTTTTGAAGTAATTTTGTAATCATTACATTACATTTATTAGGAAGTAATCGCGAGAGCAATCTGATGAATTTTGGGAGTAGTAAAATTACTTGTAACTGTTACTTTTTTTCACTCTCGCTTCTAACGCCGCGTTTGAACCAAGTCTCAAACGGGTGGACGGTTTACTAAACTCGGTGGATTAAGAAGACAAGCAGTTAACGATTCGGTGACTCTATTCCAATGACGTAGACCCGTTTTCAGACGAGCACAAAGCTCTGCCGTTTTGAAAATCTGAAGCACTAACCGGAGAAGTAACGGTTACTTTTTCGGATAACGACCAATTACTTTTCGCCTCCAGTAATCGAGTAATCTAGTTGAATACTTTTTAAGCAAAAGAGTAATTGTAATTGTACTCTTTCGAGTGACGTGTAACATCCGCTAAATTGAATACGGCTCCCCTTTGGCCGGCCGAAGCGGCCGGTCCCACTTGATGTGTTCCCAGCCGCCATGTTCGTCTGGATGTGGCGCCGCCTGTTGCTCGCTGGAGTCGCGAATACTCATAAGGAATGTTGCTGCGATGTATCCACAACTTGAAAAGATGAGTTATGTAAAACGCGGTTACGTTTGTAAAATAATTCGCTGTTTGTATTTTTTTAAATCCATAAGACCGCGAAAATACTTCTGCACCAGCAACCAAATCTAGAGAAATAGTTCTCTTTTATTTATTCTTTTTTACATAAATTACTGTATATTGAAGTCAGGTATTCTGAAAACAGTAGAGTACGCTATTATAATCACGTCTCATAAACAGAGTGTAGTCACGTAATTACTGGGCCGCTACATTTACAAATTTAAAATTACATACAATAACTAAGGCAGAGCCTGTTGGCCCTTTGGCACCAATACAAAGCTATATTAGTATCTACATTATCACAAAACCGTTCGCGTTGTTTTTGTTATTGTTTTTTTTCTTTGTGGTTGGGGGGTGGGGGTGGTTAGTATACATAAAGGTCTACAGTTATGTGGAAAAAGGCCGACATAAAACGCATAAAAGATATGAAACACGAAAGTGACGTCAACCGCTAGATAGGGGGAGTTTATAGGGAGCTTATAGGGAGTTTATAGGGAGTTTTCGTAAATCGCTTTGGCAGTCCCGCAACGCTTTCCGCAACCGCTACGATACCCGGGACTCTACAGTCAAAGCCATGTTCGCGCAGGCGCAGTAGCGGCTTCTTCGTTGCGGAGGGCTTAACGGAGGGGAAGCGCGGTCTATACGAAAACTCCCTTATGTCCCGTCATATTTAGCGGACGGTAGCACGCGTGGCTTGCCCATGTGACCAGGAGGTGACGTGACGACCCCATAACGCATTCAGCGTACGAGAATTTTATCAAATATAACCAAGACGGGCCGCAAGTATTTTTTTTTTTTTTTATTTCTTTTTTTAACTTAAGTGTATTGCCTGGATGGAGCTTCCGCTATAAGGCCCGTTCACACTCTTGCGACCGACTTCGACCGAGAGAGACCAGACCGGTTTTTAAGCCTTTTGCGACTTCTTAGGACCACATGCGATGCAGCGGAGCTGGTCCTAAGAAGTCTCAAGAGGCTTAAAAACCGGTCTGGTCTCTCTCGGTCTAACTCGGTTGCAAGAGTGTGAACGGGCCTATAGACTTTACGCGGTGTGGCCACTTGCGCGGCTGGCCTTTGACCTTCACCGCCAAACTTAGCGGGAAATTGTGCAAAGACATTAGTGTTTCGCTTACTGTCAGTGGTGAAACAACAGCGGAACCGAATCCGGTCTGTATACGTTTCGCAGAAACCGTTGAATGGGACGCCACATGAGACGGCATGCAGCGAAGCGAGACCGAAACATGAACACGTGCTGCGGGCCGTAGCGGTACTCCGTTTCCCCCTACGATGGACCGCAGCAGACCCTATACTTGGCACTCCAGCCAATCCGGGGATGTGAACGTCTTACGTACCGCGCTCGTTCCGGAAGTCACGTGACACCTGCTCGGCCTTTGATTGGCTCCGACGGCACGTGGAGTCCACCACGGTTCATTGTATGGGGGAACCGAGTGCCGGCTTTACCCGGTTCTGCCCGGTTCGGGCCAAGGGGGGAGGCTAATTTTTCCCCACGTAACATCAGTACGTCCGCTTGACGACACCGGGTTCTCATGGTTGCATCTCGCTGTAGCTTTCCAACGTTCCTTTATTAGACGTTTCTGATTAAAAAAAAAAGTATCTGCAAATAACACGTCGTGTTGTTTCTTTCTTATTCTTTTTTCTTAGCGGTTACGCTGCTTAAATTATGCGTAGGGCAAATCGATTTTTCAATGAACGCAATTCTTTGACAATGTGTAATCTTTGCAAATCAATGTCAGTAAAACAGGCTGTTCTATTTAGATCACGAAGCACAGGTGGTACGCTTACACATGTACAACCTTTCTCTTTGTGGAAATCATGTAGATATAGTAGATAGGATAAAAATACTAGGTAATGTATTTTATCGGTGCATGGTCCGTGAGGAAACTGTGCAACATACGTGTAATAAACTGTCGATGGCTGTGGGCATTAGATATGTATCGAAGTATGCTCTCCGCTTCCGCTATGCTCCTCTTATACAATTTTTTTTTCTACGGTCACTACTATTGCGTTTTAGACTGGGAAAACACGACCTGTGGCAAAATCTCCAGTAAATACATACTCTTCAGAACAAACGTAATTGGTGCTATATGTCACGCAACATACTGTAGCCATTCACTGCCATTGTTTAATAGGTTCGATATTGTACAAATTCGAAATCATTATAATCACAAACTTTTTATTTCCTTTAAAATATAATTTTAGACACACACACACACAAAAGTTTACCAAACAATTGTGCACCTGAAATCTAGGGAATCAGTTTAGGGAACTCGCGGTGCCGAAGTGCACTCCAGAACTATGGTGTATGAGATGTTAAGGTTTTCCTTTCCCCGGCTTCTAAATCGTTCTTCGTGAACTTAATAAAGTCAAGTAACCTACAAGCTGCCTTTTTTCTTTACCTGCATTTTCCGAAAATGGCGACACAAAAAAAAAAAAATTTGACATTGAATCTCTTGTTCTTTCTAATTTTTAATCTTTGGGAAAAGGTCAGCTTTGTTTGTTAATTGTGACATTAGGTTTGAAGTGACACGGCTCCTTTATTCTCCTTGATGCGGGAAACGGAACATATGGTCCCGGAACAAATGGTCCCTTAAATGGTCCCGGAACAAATGGTCCAGGAACTAATGGCCCCAAGTAAAAACTAGAAAAAATGGTCCCAGATAAATATTGCCAATGTGGCTTCTGCGTTTTCAGATAAATCCGATAAAATCCGATAACACTCGCCGAATTTCGAGGCTGCCGATTGCACGAACTCGACCGGTTTTTATATTTTTCTGGGAAGCTCAGAAATGTTTTGCGCTATGGAAACCTAATGCACCTATAAAGGCATCGAGCTCCGCTCGCTATGTGTGCTACCACCACGGGTCATGACGAGGGGTGTAGGAAATTCGAGTTTCATGGCTTGACTATAGGGGGGAGGCACTCACTTGAGAGAATGACGTTTTAGTGAACGCCCACGTTTCACTGAATGCCACTTTAGCGAATTGTCGGCCGGCCGCCGCGAAATGGCGTTTGGGGGTAGGCCAGGTAGGTTCACATTTTTGTAATGAGCCGCCGCAGACTGTCGCCGCAAATAGGCGTAAGCGCAGCGCGGGGGGTTGGGGGGGGGGGGGGGGGGGGGGTAACACGCGCCCCTGTCATTCACTAAAACATTGGTTTGCTCAAATGTCGTTGTTTGCTGAAACGTCATTCACTCATGTGATATGGACCCGTAATAACTCCTAAGGTAACTAACTAAATTAACAGTTAGGAGATAACTGTTGGACAGTATTCATTTCGAAAATATTCTAACGATTTTGAATAAAATTGAGTTCGATACCCGAGCATTTTCTTCGAAGTAACCGGCCTCAAAATATACACGACATCCTTCATACCACCAGGAAATCGCTGATTGCATAACGGATGTAGCATATTGCACGGTATATCTTAATTTCAAAAGAATCTTCTTACGGGGCCCTTTCTTCGTACCTTGGACTTGGGACCATTAGCTCCGACGCCAATTGTTACGGGACCATTAGCTGCGGTACCCTTTGTTCCTACACCTTCTTGAAGCTCTAAGTGTGCTATACGGAGAATGCATCGCAAACTGTCTGCTATATCCGAAATATGGTGCACGCCACGTTAATAGAGCTGTCGCGTTACAAACATATCGCTCAAACTTTCATTCCCATTACATTCACGAATGATTTAAAGGCTAGCTATCATATCATGTATGACGCTTTTAAAATAAGAAATACACTTTTTGTTACTTTTTTTTTGAGTGTTGTTCGTTTACACGTAAGGATATTTGCAGGTGGATGCGATCACTCAAAGTTCCGCTAATCACACGACATATTTCAACGTCTGTAACAAAATGAACGATGAGGGTGTCCGCATGTGCTGTAATTCTAGTTGATCTGTCACATGAACACAGCCAAAAATGTTGCTAGTAAAATATAAAGATGTTTACGCTTCGTATGAAGTAGTACGTTAATGTTAAAATCACCTCCAATTAATTCACTAAAATAGTTAAATTCCAGGATCATGTCAAAGAAAGCAAAACAAATTTTGGAATATGTTGCCCCGTAAGGTGGACGGCAAAATAGAGAAACGGGCGTATATCCATTCAACAAAAGCAAAAGTTTCTATAATCCTTGCGGACAAGACAAAAACTTGCTTGCAGATGACATTTTATACATCCATCCGGTAGTGCACAGACGCCTTTGTCACAGCTAGGGGGCGATTTGAACAATAGCTGGTATGCGACGGCAGATTAAGAACGTCCTCTTCACCCGAACGCCAGGTTTCGGATAACATGATCACATGGAATGGAACGTCAGACCGATTGATCTTTATCTTTGGCGACCGTCCATTGAAACGAAAGACCCTCATCGCATTTTACATTTACGTCGAAGCAAACGTGCCGGAACTATTCGGTAGAGGGAGCGGGTATTTTTCCCCCTCCCCCGTATTGTTTACATTAATTGTTCTTAAAATGCATCAGAAAGCCCCCCCCCCCCCCTCCTCCCCTCCCCCTTCCGATCCGACGTCACTGCGTGCAAGGTGTTTTTGTTTTTCTCGAAGTCAGGATTTAAGCAGGCGAGTCTAATATTTAATCTTCGTTATGACGGCGAAGCAAGGCGTCCAGCGCATGCAAATAGCTTTTGTTCTTCATGATGAAGGAACGCTCGCCATTCTTTCGACAGACGAAAAGGTTTCCGTTCCTACGTCATTCCTATAAGAAGCCGATCCTTCTCAACCATATTTTGTTGTTGTTGTTGTTATAGTTGTTTTGCTGTAGCCGTTAGTGTCCTTGATTGAGTCATTATGGTTGCGTTGAGGCACCCTTCAGCACGAACGCTTCTTAATTTAGCCTTCCGGTCCAACCAGGCATCCATTGTCCCGTGGGTTACAGATAACTCCTAAAATCAGGCTTTAACGTCAAGCGGTGGATAGTCACGATTTCCTTATGACGTCGGTTCTAGTTCGTTAAGTCACTTCAAGTTTTCGCGCTACTTAGCTCACTTTGCTGATCGAGCCTTCGCTTTCGGTTTCTGTAATGACATTTCAAATGAACCCATCTACTTCTCCACTCAAGGTCACGTTCTTCTTGGTTTAATGGCTTCGGTTCCGTCTCCCATTTTGTTCGATTGCATCATAGACCTTCTATGGGTCTTTAACTTCACGGTCACGTTCGACGACGTAACTTAGAGACGTCATAGTTATCCAACGTCGGTTGGATCAATGCTTCGATATTCTTCACCATCTTCTGTAAGGCCGCTGGATCAGCCAGCTATTTGCCCTTGCATGCCAGAGTAACAAGGCAGATATGTATATATCGTCCTCGTGTTTTTATTTGCCACTGGCGCCACCCTTCATCTTCGCGGTACGGCGAGTTATTAATTTATTTACAAAGGAACTGCTATCGCCGTCAGGCATTATGACAGGGTGTGGGTTGTCGTCAAAAGTGTTAATCAAACACACACAAACATTATGTTTAAACCAGTGTGTCAAACCGAAAAAAAATACGGGTTCGGTTACGGTTCAGGTTCAGGTAAATTTATTTTGTTCCGGTTCAGTTCCGGTTCGACTAATTCGATCCGCGAACTGGTTCGCGAACCGGTTCGGGGCGCTGAACCGGTTCGCGAACCGGTTCGGAAATTATAAATGACAAATTGCAACATCAAAATAAATTACAAATAAAACATCTGAAATCAGCACATACGAAACGGGATACATCGTAGTGTAAGGCTCAGGGATTTCTACCAGGAATGGTTTCTTTATGTGCACTCAAAAGTTACCTCACCGACGTTTACGCATTCGGACTTCATCTAATTGGGTCCGACGCAGTAGCTGTAAAATCCGCGACCTCCTTACAAACCCACTTACAAGTAGAACTCGCTAACTATCCCGCCACCTCGGCGTGTAAGCAATTGAAGGAGCAGTGGGGAGAAAATACAGCTTTCTTTATTTGAACTAGCCTTCGGTAACTCAAATTAGACCCTTAAAGAAGTTTTCATTAAACAAGATACGGAATATGAAAAACACTGCACCGAACGCAACGCCAGAAGGGCGTAATAGGATAAATATTAAAATAGAAGAGTTCGCTGTCTCACAAATATGTTAGCTTCTAAGTGCCTATACGAAACCGGATGCATTATTATCAAACTCCACAGCCTTTTCTTTTCTCATTCCGATGGAAGCAAGCTTCAAGAACTCGCGCGTTCTAGAATCGTGTTATGAAATGAGCACACAGCAGCATTTAGGATTTAGGAGATTGTAGGAAAATGAAATCCCGTGACGCGATTTTTTTTTTTTTGCACAGCTTTCTAATTTTTTTTTTTCCGTGCAAGCCGCGACCAGCGCAATGCTAATTCCTATGTCAAGATTCATGGATGCAGCGTTTGTCAAGATTCATGGATGCAGCGTTTATATTCCTAAGACTGAGTGGAGAAGAAAAATATGTAAGCGAGGTGTGTGTCAGTTGACGGCACTTAAGAAACAAATGGCATTGATAGAACATTCATTGTCAACAGCGCGTGGCCGAACCGTTTTGAAATGAGCTGGTAACCGTTATTTCTTTTCCGGTTCAGTTCCAATTCGGGTTCATCGCGATAACAATATAACGGTTCGGGTTCGGGTTCAGTTCCGGAAAAAATACCGGTTCGGTTCCGGTTTTCGGTTCGGTTCCGGTTCAACACCCTGGTTTAAACACAACTACGAATATAGGAGGGCATTATCGGTAAAACAAATGGAATACAAAATACCTTTTCCATCCAACAGAATTGGACGACTAAAAGCACTATTCGTTAAACACATACTTATTCCAAAACTATATCAAACGTATAGTCTCGAAAATTCTTCAGATCATCCTTCGACAGCCTATCCCTCTTATCAATAATTCTCAAAAAAAAAAAAAGAAAAAAAAAAGGGGTTCATCTTCAGGCTTTACGGTACCTCTCTCTGCCTTTACACTTGTGCACGCAGGCGTTCTAGAGCCACGCGAATGCCGACACGTAAAGCATGAAATCAATCATTTCCTGTACAGCATTTCTTCATAGGGCTTCAAACACAGCGTTTCAACAGTCCACACGTGACGTGTAATTGACCGGGTAGAAAATTAGTATTACATAAAGTTTCGCGATAATTTATATAACTCATGGCGTCAACGAGAAACAGTTAATGATAGTGTATCTGGACTTTATTTTATCATTCGTTCATCCTAAGATCGGATCATCAGCGGCAAGCCGCCATAACGCCTGATGGCCGGACGCCGCTCTAAAGATATTTCGGAGTTTGTCTTTTTATGACGATATATCTATTTACGCGCAAAAAACGCCATAAGCAAAAAAAAACAAAAAAAAAACATGTAATTTACGATTGTGCGTAAACGATTTCACTACTATAAAAGTGATCAATGATTGCGACCAGCCCTTTTCCGCAGGAAAAACGGCGACGTGTCAATGTTTAAACGAGTGGAATGAGCTATTGCCATCAAGACAAACCAAAAAGATAAAAAAAAGTCTTTTGCGCTTCTGTAATGATTTCCCCTTAGGCCAACTTTTTTAAGGTAATAGACGCTTGGAATTTACACAGACATATTTATGCGCGTTCAACATATTCGTACATAAACCTTTGACTAGTGACGTATTTCATAAAAGAGTTTCGTCGCAGCACATGGACTCGTGATTGAGTCTGTTTTTGCGCACATGGCCTCTTTCGTGACAGATTAAATAATTTAAGAATCTATGAGTCATTTTGTGGTATATATTCAACGAGCGGCGCTGACGTCACGCTGCGGCGGGGCGCTGCTGTCGGATCGACGCGTGCGCAGAAGGTCCCTCTCTGCTAGTCATGGTTACTGCACGCACATAGAACGCGCGGGCTTGTTTGTAAGCTGCACGTTCGCGTACAAAACGTGGCGGGTCGAGTTTTTATAGCGGAGCTGTTAAGGGCTAGTGTCCCCAGTATCTTGTCCGTGGGCAGACAAATCTCGACAGAACACTCCGGTCAGCTACCGCCTTCTATTAGCGACGGCGGCAACCTTTCCAGCCTTTCCACTTTGGCTTGCCGACTTGCGGCCGACCATTACTTCATTCCCACCATAGTACCGCTTCGCTGTTCTTCCTTCTTCATCAGAGTGGAAAGGATGAAAGTTTTTTTTTTTTAGATCTTTTCATGGGGTTTGGATATCGTAAAAGACGCCCGGGTAACTAACTATCTATTACTAATGCTGACGCGGATAACTTAACAAGCTTATTTTCTTTAACATCGGTCCATGACAAACCACACGAACGCTTGATGGTCGGACGGTTTCATTGGTCCCGTTAGAACAATCACTCGTATGAATGCGGTTTTCGCGCTCAGAAGATTGCTACGCGCGTTTGATAAGTTATTCTTGGTTTTCCTCGTATGCCATAATATATCAGACACATGTTGTATTGAAGTCAAGGTTAGTAAACGAGCGAGCTATAGGTTTAGGGTCACCGATAATTTATACCGGAGACGATCGGACGATAATATGGGACAACACATGGAGCGTCTCAAACGCAGCTGCCCTGTAAATTTTGTCGACACGCCTCGTTACATAGGCCACTCTCCCCGCGCAACCTTCGCACAGGAACGTGCGCAAAATCGACGAAGGTTGCGCGGGACAGTAGTTCGCATTACCGGGTGTGTCAATAAAATTTACTGGTGAGCTGCGTTTGAGACGTTCCGTGTGTATCACTTATAATCATACCAAACTTTCTCGTACAAAGCACTTTTTTAGAGCAATAAATGAATAAAAATGTTAACCTTGATATATGAACGTCTTCGCGAGCCTCTTGTCTAACCTATCGCGCCGATCGAACTCTCGCGCCTCACCGAGAGTTCTTCCGGTTAGTATAGGCGCCACTGGGTGGCGCCACTGACCCGCGGCGTGCGTAGAGTGCCAAGTTGAAAGAGACGGAGCAACTCAGCCATCGGCTTTTGTATCCTTCTCAGCCCGTAAAGCACGTGACTGCGATCGCGCAGTTGGAAACACTCTGAAATCAGGCGCGCGCCGTGGCGGAAGCAGTATCGGCTGAAGTGGTGTCGTGCCTCGACAGCACGTTAAGGCCGGACGCAGCACTGTCTCTAGCGGGCTCAGGGCTGGTCCGGGCCGGCCGGGGCCTTCGTCGCCTTCTGTCAGGGGAGAGATGACGTATAGCCGGACGAACTCCTCTTTCTCCCCCCCCCCCCCCCTCTCCGTCCTTTTTTCTTTCCTTTATTACTTATTGTTGATGCATATGTATGCATTTACGGGCCCTAGGTTGGGTACACAGGCCTTCCGGTATGGGCAGCCTTGCCTTCTGTGGCCCCGTACGCCTTTGTGCAGCATTGCCTTTGGGCAATGCTGCACAAAGTCGTAGCGCGGTAGGTTAAGAAACCGAATTTTGCGGTCGATTTAAAGAGCCTGGCCACTATTTGAGACACCTTGTTTATACATTTTTTGCTTGGAAGCATACCTGTGAAAGTGAACAGTTTTGTTACACGAAAGAAATATTTCACATACTTTTGTAACAAAAAGAAGACGAGTTGTTGTAAAACATGATGTAACATTGTAAAGCAAAGCAACGCCGTGTACCTTAGTTATTTGAATATAGGTCGAGGTTTTCTCTTCCCGCACAGTTCTTTAAAATCGGCGGTTCAACCAGAGTAATCAATTATAGCCAAACGAGGCTCAGCTACAATAGCGAGCGAAATGTCCCGAGACCAGGGTGCCCGAGACCATTGATGAGCCCACCGAGGTGCTCTGACGCGCGTCAGCCGTTTCTCCTAGCACGCCACTGCAAAGCGGCGAAGCCTGATGCCTGTGCGCCCGGGGCTGTGCGGTGAAGCTTGACGCCAGAAATACGAGAATCCTAAAAATATTTAAATGTTAACTTAGTCGAATTTTTTTTTTAATACTGCGTTTTTAGGAATCGTTTCAGTCGCACTCGTCATACCTTGATTAAATATTCTGCTTATCTCTCGGAATAAAAATATGCAAATGCGAATTATCATGCCAATCACTACGCATCTTGGAGGGCGCTCGGCGAATGGGACTGCTCAAAATATGCTCAGATCTAAAGGCTGATTAAGTTTGCACTGCGATAGTGAACATGGCATGAGCATCTGGAACGACATGATGATTGTAACGCCGCAGCCTTTCTTTTCAGTAGACAGCTTTTCAGCCTGAACATTCGTCAAGCTTCCTTCGCAACGCGCATACACCAACGCATTAGACATGCGGCGTGGACAGCCCGTGTCCGAGAGAACCCATGCCCATCGCGTCTGTCCACTGTTATGATCGGCCACCCGAGATTGGGTCCGGCTCCCCTGGCAGCGCTATCGACCACCGATCGACTGACCAGAGTCTCGGGCTCGGCATTCTGGCGCCGCCGCGAACATGACGACCGACGCGGCGTGGGTAGGGTGCGGCTTCCGGGCGACGCCGAGCGAGCCACCCGGCACAGCGGCAGCTGACCCCCCTCTGAGAATCGGGGACCCGCTTCCTCGGCCTTCGGGCCAAGTGCTGACGGACAATGGACACACATAGGCTGAGTTTACATGGATGCGATCGTAGCGAATCGAATCGAGATTAACCGCCTATGATTGGGTAGACGAGGAAGGGAAAGGAGGATCGCGGGCGCGTGACTGGTCACATCTCGATTCGATGCGCCATGGTCGCATCCATGGAAACGTAGCCAAAGACCGGTCTGGTCTCTCTCGGTCTAACTCGGTCGCAACAGTGTGAACGGCGCTTAAGACCGAGAGAGACCAGACCGGTTTTTAAGCCTTTTGCGACTTCTTAGGACCATCGCCGCTGCAGCGGAGCTGGTCCTAAGAAGTCGCAAGAGGCTTATAGGCTGAGTTTACATGGATGCGATCGTAGCGAATCGAATCGAGATTAACCGCCTATGATTGGGTAGACGAGGAAGGGAAAGGAGGATCGCGGGCGCGTGACTGGTCACATCTCGATTCGATGCGCCATGGTCGCATCCATGGAAACGTAGCCATAGAGACATTTGGGTCTCGGTGTGCGAGCGGCTAATCTGCTGTGTTCCCGCGTCTTTTGGGCAAACAAGACGAGAGAGATGCCTGGGCCGGGGTGTGACCACGTGGGAGGTTCGCGTCCGGTGAGACTGCAGAGACGTCCCGCAGTGACGAGGGTGGCCTTTCCCCTTGCGGGACGTTGGCCAGGGGGATCCTCGCCACTTCATGGGGCTACATTAGCCGGTGCTCGGAGTCCTTCTCAGAGACCCGAACCGAAAGATGACGATGTAAATATTGCCGTGTATAAACGTCTTCTACCCTTCGTGAACGACGCACTTCAGCCTCCTCGGAGTCCCCGCGCTTGGAAGTGGGGGGATGCTCCTCCCGGAACCATATGACCACGCTCTCGCTCCTTCACGCTGTGCGGGGGGAGAGGGCTGCCGCCGACGTGCCGAGATACCGGATTTGCCGAGACAGCGGAGACGTCTGTCGACGCTGTCTCGAAAGCTGCCCACGACGATAGATCATCATCATCATCATCATTTATGATGATGATGATGGCGGGAGTCATCCCTCCCATTTCAAAAAAGAAAAAAAAAGAGAAAAACATTAGTGCGCACATCTAGCCGTTCCACCTGCGTAAAAGTTGATGGCGCCAAAGCCATCGAATTTTCGCAGAGTAAGGTGTGTTCCATAGTAAAGTATTCGCGTGGTTTCCATGCATGGTAGGCGCCATAAGTAGGCGCATGCTTTGTCTTCTGGGTAGCATTAAAGTCACCGGATCTTGTGAAAGTAGCGCCCTTCCCTGCCTGCTAGCCGGACACAAAGGACACGAACAGCTACTAACATGCAGACGACCAAACCTAGCAAGCTACCCGTCCCCAGCGAATTTGAATCAGTTCACCAGGAATGGACAGGTCAAGGAAAGAACAGCTCATTTCATGAACCAAAATGGCAACCATACGGGGAGCTGTCAAGCCGAGACTGCAGTGAATGCTACAAGCACGATAGCTCGAGGTGGCCGCTTTGAAGCGTTCTTCCGCAGAACGAGCACTCGCGCTAGAAATGCACGCCCGAAGGCTAGGAGCGCGGGCTAGCTCGTGCTTGTAGCATTGCCTGTAGTCTCAGCTTAATTAAGCGTTGCTCCATGCGCTGCGTTTCCTAAGCGTCACTGGCTGGGTTTACATGAATGCGATCGTAACGCATCTAATCGAGCAGGCACCAATTGCACGTATTCTGTCTCTCCACTTCTTTCTCTTCTGCCCATCTACTACCACTTAATGTAGCCAAATACCGATTTGATGCGCTACGGTCGCATCCATGTAAACGCAGCCAGTGACTGTTCTCACTAAAAAAAAATGGCAGCGATTTTTGCTTTTAAAGTTTCTACGATGCATGAAATGCGGTGTTTAAGAAGTAGTCATTTTAATTTGTGACTATATACAGTCTTGTACGGTATAGGCCACATCACGTTGGGTCACGTGACGTCAATTTCCCCGCCAAATTTAGCGGGGAAACTGAATTTGTGTATAGGTCACATGACGTCAGGTCACGTCTCATCAATTTCCCCGCTAAAAGTAGCAGGAAATGCGCGAACGAGCGGTCGCACGGACAAACAGACGAAATTTTGGGATTGGAGTGGAAGGGGGGAGCGGTAAAAACATTTCATGCTTAAAAAAAAAAATGTCTGTGAGTTTTGTTTTTTGCAGAGCTCGAGGGACAGCTAACCATTTCAAACAATAGAGGGATCCCACCGAATGAAGAAGTTCAAAATAAGATTAGACACACACAAACAACATATGACATGCGCACTGCAGGGTCGGTGGGCATGACGTTACATTCGCTCATTATCCCCGCGAACAATGCATTTTTGAGTTTTAATCGTTAGTTGAGCTACGTCCTTCGCTGGAACTCTGCTGCTCATCGCGGTTTGCTGCCTCCGTGTTGTGCAAGAAAGTAAACTCACGGCAGGGTTAGGCAAAGATACTCTAAAAGTGTATTCGGAAATGCAAACACCGGGATACATGACACAAAAAAATCATTTAAAATATGGATACTCAAATTCATTTATAAAAGAGTATCGCAATATGTATCAGAAATATATTTGGGAATTGACAAGTATTTGAAGATATAAATACACGGTTACATTTTGACGGGGCAGAACTACTGAAGTACATTTTTTTTAAACGAAAGAAAACATTTTCAGATGTCAGCATCCCTATTATCAGTAATAAGTTACTATTCAAAAAACAGCAATAAAATTCCCGTCTGAAACACATATTAACTTTTATATTGTAGCAATACAAAAAAAAAATAAATTCGACTGTGCTGCTACACTCAATTATATTTGAGGAGGAGTAGATTTTGTCGAACCACCGCTGCTGATTTCGGCAAAGCGTCATGTTAGCCATCGTAATTAGGCTTTGCACAGGTGCCAGAGAACACCGTCTCCCCTATACTAAGCGAACCAAAAACCACTTTCACACTAAAAACACGTTTTAAAGCATGCAAGGGTATAGTGCTCCAGGTAAATAAAGGCTTTCGCTCGGAGGTAGTAATGGATAAGTTCAGTAAACACTGCTCTCACATCAAATACAAAAAAGAGGCTTTTTAGCAAAACAAAATTAAAAAGTCCGTACTAAACGTGAGATGTTGATTGAACATGGGCGTTCTCAAGTTTGAAATAATTTTAGCATGCAATTGGCATTTTGTTTTTACTCTGTTGACTAGGTTGGTCCTTCACAAAGTTGGACTATCCGTCTAGAATAGAGAGCAGTTCTTCTTTAGGCACCGTGTACCCCAACAGGTCAACATCCTCTAGTTCGATCCCAGCGCCCTTTCCTGTAATCATTTCAAGATGTCGCTTTAAAATGAACTGGTATCTTTATCTGATGATCTGAAGGCAGAATTTTGTTTTTACCTTATTGAAAGTAATGGGCACAGGGAGTGGAGTATACACTTGTGAAGCTTGTCGGTCGGCTAACTGAAACCCCGGAAGAAATAAGTTATCATTGCATAATAGGGAAGGGGGTCACGAATCTTAAAGACTTAATGTTTGATAGAAACCATGATCTGCTTAATAGCACAGCCTCAAGGCCCTATTCACTCACTGCACTCGTCACCCCATCAAAAACACATTAAAAAAAAAAAGAGCAAAAAGAGCAAACGATTGCATCAGCTTTCGTGTGGAGGAGGACAACGGTTCCTCAAGAATTGTAACGAGATACATTGGGCCATGCTTGTACCGCGAAACGAGGAATACACGAACAATGTATTCCGATACAGAAATACAGATACACTCATCGAAAATCGTATCGCGATACGGAAATATAAATGCAAAATGTATTTCTGAATTGCTGTCGTGATACATTTGTATCGCTATGCTGCCCAACCCTGACCCCTGAAGTTCTTTTCGTTTTTTTCTTTGAAGTGTACGCGATGTGCACTTACTGGAATTCGAACCCCATACGGCTGTTTTTATGAAGCCAGGAAGTTGCGGTTACGCATCTAATACCTCGTCTGTGGACGGTGCCTAATGCATGTTTCTTCCTTGTATCAAGGTCCGGTAACATTGATCATGCAAAAGCTGTCCGCAGACGTGTTCGAATCGTACGAATGTATGAATCGCCAAAGTGCTTTGGGCATGCTTATGGCGAAGTGCGCAGATATTTCTGTAATCCTGTTGGTGGCGAACATCTCGTACATCTGTATGATGTACGAGACGAGGGACTCCGCGTCTTCAAGGAGTTTGAGCAGAGCGTTACCTGGCGCTGGCTACCGCGGGGGGACATGTGATATAGCCCCCCGTGCGCGCTTGAGGGCGATCGAAAGCTTGAGAGTATATCGAATCCTGGACACAAGGGTCACACTTATAAGAGTAGTGGGGTCATGCGAGGCCGTCAGGGATTATAGCTTCTTTAAATAATTAAAAGCGCCGAAAAAGACAAGGACAAAGAAGTGGAACGACACAAGGCGCACTCGCAACTGTGGTTTATTTCGAAAAGTACATGCATTTATAGGCCCCATAACCCTGTCAGTCATCCGCGTGTCCCTCGTAACGCTCCTTTCAAATAATCAAACTCACCCTTTGCCAGGGCGAGTGACGCTTCACTTACACACTCAACGCCCTTATCCTTAATGGCATACGCCTCTCTGCTTGTTCGGTCGCGATAACGAGCCAAAATTTTAATGTCTAAAATCTTAATGTCTTAATGTCTAAAATCTTAATGCGCTTTTAATTATTTAAAGAACCATGAACCAACTGGCTCAACTTTCCACTTTGCTGCGATTATAGCTTATCTCTCTGCACGTCAGGGACAGCACCCCAAGACATGTTACTGTTGCCGCCAAAGAATGTGCCCTAATCGGTTACTGGGTGGTTGACCGCGCGCGCATGCGTAGAACAAAGCTTGATTATCCGTGTTGTCCACCGATAATGGGCGAAAACAAGCGTGTTTGGGAAACATGTATTAGTGTTGTACGAAATTCAGGTACATCGTTTTTGAGAGTGCGCCGTGGCCACTTGAGTGTATCTTCTTTTCAGAATAAACCTTTTTGTGTTATTTTTTTTTGTGTTCAATATGTGGTGCTTAACAGACCGCATTAATTCGTTCTTTGTTTTGTGCTTTGCAGGTGAGTACCTGGAGTCAATGCCCACCTGACATTCTTCCATCGCCAACCGTGTTGGGACTTTGTGAGTACGGTATCACTCACTCCCCCACATACGCGAGCTGATGCACGTCAAACATGGCGGCATCAGCCATGTTTGATGGCTGATGCTGGAGACTCGGATATATAGAGAGAGAGCAGCGACGAAAGAAAGCAACAGACGTAGATATCTTCTTCGTGTGCACTTGTGTCGTCGTACTTTTTCCCAGAAAACCCTAACTGCATCAAGAACAACAAGTTCATACGTTATTTCCCTCGGGCAGTCACGTTTTCAAATGGAGAACTATCGACGCGAGACCATCTTCAAAAGTCCGCGCCATCGCCGGTCCGCCATTGCTTGATCACCTGCTCTGAGCATGTATTGGACAGGACCGCTGCGTCTGCGTTCGGCGATGACTCGGGTCCAATCACACACTACGTGCCCCATGAATGGATGGATGGATGTTAAAGCTACCGCCCTTTGTAATAGGTGGCAGCTTGCGCCACCTAGCCTAGGTCTAAAAAGACCAAACAAGCAATGGTGACAGCCAATGATGCTCGACGACCTCTTGAAAAGGGACAGTTACCACCGCTCTGCAGTAGGCACAAAAATGGCGGTTTCCACAAGACGATCGTAGAATGAATTGCCGTTACTTTAAATAAACGTGTAGCTTATCTAATGGCTTGAGGAGTGCCTGTAAGCCTCGGGCTGGCCCTCTCGGGCCATCTCCGCATCCGACCGCGAGCGGCCGGCCAATGGAGCGCCCAATCGCGCGTCTAATCGTGCGTCCGATGACGTCTGTCCGCAATGTTTTTGATCTCGGCTTTCCCTCGGGGCGTGACAGCGCGGTCTCCGTCGTGCCGCTCCGCCGGGCATGCCCGAAATAGCCCCGCGATCCCCACGGCCGCCCAGCCGTGACGCCGGATTACCCTAACGGGGCAGCGCTGCTCCGCGGAGCGCACCGCGCGTTGGTCACGCCCGTTCGGGTCGTTCGAATCCAGCGCGACGTCGCCGAACGAGGAAGCGGAGCTTTAAGAAACCCAGGGCGTGTCTTATTTATGTTCACGCCCCTTGCTCCGTGGTTGGTTCTTCAGTTTTCTCATCGGTAAATCCCGCACTCTGATTGGGTGCCGAGCGATAATTAGATGCGCGGGACTGCCCGCACCTCGCCTTTCTTACTGTCAGTGACTTGGATAGCAAAGCCGTAGTGCTATGGTGCACCCTTGAACGATTCTCCGACTGGTGCGTTAGCCGCGTCCCAAAAGGTCATGCTGTCGCCGGTCGCGATCCTGGCGGCGTCCCAACAGCTGTGGTCCTTGTGGCACATACCTGTTCTGCAGCGGGTCTCTCTCCAGTGTTGGCAGTCCGCGGAAGCGTCGACAGCCAGAAGTTGGGGCGCTGTGACGACAGCGAAACTCGCATTCGGTCATGCTACTTACAGCTTCTCGTTAGGATTTCTACGACCAACTGCCAGGATCGCAACGGGCAACAGCATGACACTTCGGCTTCTGTGACGTCATTCGTTATTACTTCGGGACCATTTTTGTCGCCTTGGCGGAATAGGACGCTGAACACACCAGTCGCAGAGACGCGTTCTGGGTACTGTATAGGAGTGCTGAATTTCCTGCGTCAACTATGCAAGGCGCCAACGCTGGGCTCGGATTATACACACGTGTTTTAGCGTTCGCCCGCGAGACTCGTGCTCGATGAGCGAGTGTACGAGTGACACCCGAACGCGTACGCGGAATTCGTTTCTCGATCTGTGCCCTGTATTATACAGAGAGTGTCCAACCGCTCGACCGAGGTCACGTTGTTTATGGGCCGCATTTTGCAACGCGAGCTGCGAGGAGGTGCCCTAAAGCGTTGGTCGTCTGCAAATGCCTCCGCCTTTCCGGCTGCTTTCCTCCTCGCCACGCGAAAACGTTAATAATAATGATAATAATAATAATAAACCTAAAACCACGCGAATAATAATAATAGTAATAATAATGATAAGTCGTTTTATTTTCACCAATGTACTTCGTTGGAGGCGACCAAGGAAAAAAGGCTGCGTCCAGACAGCTTGATGGGTCCTTGGCCCCCTTATTTGAGCAGGAAGCGTCTGTCGTTAAAAAAGTTGGGAAACGATTTTTTTTTTTTTACTACCGCTAAATACTATTTAGAATCACTCTTACGTCAATAACTGAATAAACTTACCGTAGTTTTTCTTCGAAGGCAATGGCAGTCGCCAAACAAGAATCGAGAAATATGAGCATCGTTCATCCCCTCAACTCGGAGCCAGAACAAGCGGCCACGTAGCCTGGTGATTATCCTATACCGCCAACGTTTAATCATAGCCACACGCTGGGGTCGGCAAAGTAGAAAACGCGTGCTGAGCTCCGGGCACTTGCGCCGCTCGCGTCAACCTTTCCCGCTGTGCACCATCTCGTGTGCGTCGAGCTTCGCCGCTTTTCATTAGTGTGCTAGGAGCAGCGGCTAACATGGGGGAATCCCTAGGGCAGACCCGTATACAAAGAGAGTTTGGGAAATGGCAGGAGCGGGCAGAGCCAGCGCGTGCAGCAGACGCAGACAGTGGGCTTGACATGCTCACTTGGCCGACCAGAAGCCAAAAATAATATCCTAGTGGTGGCAACGAGAAACACTTTTAATAAGTGCCTAAGAGTTCAATGTAGTAACTATTCGTGGTTGAAAATAGGGTGCTCGTGATGTTTCGTTTATGATCATGCAGAAAGATGGAAGAAGCGAACGTGACGTTCGAACTCTGTTCTGCTCGAGCGGTGTCCGACCGCTCGGACGGCGGATGCCTGGCCCACAACGCCTGGCGCGTGCGGATTACGTGCCGTGATTGAAACACTAGGTGCCCTATATTTTTGGTCACCGAGAGTTACTCCGACGCACTTATTAATTTTGTTTCTCGCGACCACCGCCAGGGTGTTATTCGCGGCTCTTGGTCGGCCCCATATGAATTTGTGAACGCGCCTTGGAACACACCCAGCCCGCTTTCGGCCAATGGCGCCTCCTCATTTGCCTCCTATACTTTCCAGCGAATGGTCAAACTCTTTCCATATACGGTTCTGTCCCGGGGGTAGCACAAAGGGCTCGGAAATTATGTTCAGTTATTGTTGTTGTTGAGTGTTGTTACACACGGCAAGAGAGGATGCCTGCACATAATGTTAGCCTCCTTGGGCAGGGGCAAGACTCGCACAAGCGGGGAAAGAGGCCGAGAAAAGAAGAGAAGAGGGGTTGGGGGGTGATTCGGTCACCAATCTCTGGAGGAGTAGGGTCGAATAATAAGGCTATTTTCTTGAGGGAAAGGGGACACTGCAGAACTGTCTTCTGGTATATGGAGATCACAAATTAGTCGATGACAGTTGAGACGAGAAGACTTGGCGGGTCTAGGTGGCGGGCCGGTAGGCTAGAGGCGCGTTGCAAGTCCAGTAGCTTGGAGGTACTCAAGAAGAGATTTATAAACAAGTTCTCTTCTTCGTCGACCTCCGATTGGAAAAGGGATTTCGTTATTTTGAGTCACAGTTGTGCTGGCACTTAGGATGGTGGTAAAAAAAGGACCATGAAGCTTGATCGTAGTGAGAGCAATTTAAGAGGACGAGGTCGAGGTCCTCTGGGACATTGTATCTGGCACAGTTGGGTGTACTAGACCTGGAGATCTTGTGAAGTGTCGTTGATGTGTATATTTATATTAGTATCAAAGAGGAAGCTTCAATCATGATCAGATAAACTTATTTAGCGATAAAATTTTTTTTTTAAATTTATATGCTATGAGATATTGACATTTACTCTAAAGTCGTCAGGGGCTGCTACAGACACCAATATTTTACCTGCTGCAAAATCTGCTGCGAAAGCTCAAATACCGCTTCCACCAACACTCATATCATTATTACCGAAAAAACTTAGAGCGTCCTCACAGTGCACGGTTGGAGTATTGTATAGAAATATAAAATTACGTTTAGCCCAATTGGTGCAATGTGGCATCCTGCACACACGGCTGTCCATATTACCCTATTTACTCGAGTAATTTCCGCACTGTTTATGTACAAGGCCCCTGCGTCTACTTCTCCACAGAACACATATACAGCCAAACATTGCATTGCGCATAAATAACACAGCGAATAACCAGATCGAGAACAAGGTTCTCCATACAAATGCAATCTTCACAGATGGTAACTTTGCGCGAAGACGTTATCTCTGTCCTGTAAACCGCTGGAACCATGCTGTCGATAGCGGTGATTGGCCATCTGAGTGCTCCACGGAAAAGCGAACCCTCAGGTTTTCTTTATAAACAGTGCGGCTATTACTCGAGTATATACGGTAATAATTTATTTATTCTTGATGTTAATATCTTGCACTATCCAACCATATTTCTCACGTCTCCAATACAATATATAGTATAAATAAATAAAATATAAAACCCGGTTTTTAGGGCGCATATATAAGGATATACAGGTTCTGGTGCTCTAAAGATCCGCACTCACTTGTCGAAACGTGGACCAATCAATATGAAGCTTTCTGCGGACTGTCATTTTGATTGCAGTCCAGAATGAACGCTCTCCCCCTAATTATCGCTCATCCGATATTTGTCACCATTTAGCTCTTCACCATGGGTGGGCATTCATTTGGGATTTCATGGTGTGCGATGTGGCGCTGTGAAGGTACCGTTTCTTTTGATGAAACATCTCGGGCGTTTCCGGGTGACTCAAGTTGTGCTTTTTCGGTCTTGCAAGAGCCGTCCCCGCTTGACACGATGGTTCAAATGAATGTTCGTTTTTCGTTTCTCGCGTTCTCCCGTGGTGCCCCAATTCGTGCTGTATTCAGATGTCGGCCTAAAGTTAGAATTATTCTCTCTTTTAGTGCTTGTGAACTCCTTCGGTGTAATTCGCTCAAATAATTACATGGCGACGCCCTCTTTTTTTCTTTATTTCTTTATTAAATGACAAAAAAAAAAGAAGAAATTGGAGATGTTGGCTGCCGTGAAGGCATGGCCGGCTACTCCACATTCACTTACTCGGTAAGAAAAAAAATTAGAACATCCCCCATGACCCCGTATACATTCTACCCCCCCCCCCCCCCAACAACTATTTTCCCGCAAACAGAAACAGTCAATTTTGGGTTACATTGAGTCCACTTGAAATGTCACACGATCAGTCAAACAAGTTCGGTCTTTTACATGTCACATTCCTTATCACGCCACAATTTTCACCGAGCATGTAAAGTTATTCAATATCAATCACTTGAACAGATGTACATATGTATTGCATTATATAATACATCCCATTTTAGTAATTATTTACAATATCAGTCTCTTCAACGAATTGTCTGATTGCCGAAAATGCTTGTTTCTCGGATCTATGGTTAGGCCACGGTCTGTACTTGTTGAGAGAAAATGGTCGGTTGTCAATGATGTCTAGTCGTACTTTCAGTCGTGATCGATTCTGGTCGAACCGAGGGCAATCGATGAAAAGATGTTCTATTGTTTCTGTCGCGTGCCCACAATCACAGCTAGGGTCATTTATTCGGTTAATTTTATACAAAAATTTATTCGTGTATGTTACTCCCAAACGTAAGCGCTGTATTAACGTTTCGATCTTTCTTGGAAGGTCATTTTGAACTGGAAAAAAGGATATTTGGGTCTACTTGATATAATATAGAGTTTCTATCTCGATTATTAAACCATATATCCCATGATATTTGTTTGGAGTGATTCTCTATCATAGATTTTATGTCGGTACTTGCATAAGGTATCATTTGCACCCTGTCACAAGTGTGTGCGTTTGTAGCAAGCTTGTCCGCCTCCATATTTCCTTGGATACCGCTATGGCCTGGAATCCATTGTAACCTTATTGCTTGTCCAGAATTTAGGCAATCATTGATAGCTTCTATAATTCTATAAACAAGTAATGAGTTTGGGCTTTGAGGGCTTATTGCATTGATAGTTTTAAGTGCTGCCTGAGAATCTGTACATATGAGCCATTTGTTTGAACCGCTTGTGTCTCTTATATGCTCTACTGAAGAGAGGATAGCGTGTAGCTCTGCCGTTGTTGATGATGTTCTGTGGGAGAGTCGGTATGAGTTTTGGACTTGAAGTGTTGGTATGATATATGCCACTGTTGATCCGTTTTCCTTTGTGGATCCATCGTGTATACATGTATATGATCAGGATATGCTTCCTCTATATATGTAAGGGCGCTTTGAGCAATAACCATTGCGGTCGTTGTTGCTTTTTGATTTGAAGTCTGGTAGATCTATTTTGATTTCTGGAGTCTGGTATATTCAGGGTGGTTTGTTAGGTTGTTGCACCCACACCGTGTAGTCGGGTAGATGAAAAGTTGATGTTGCAAGCGCATAGCTAGTGCAGGATTCGCTTCCTGTCAATAATGCGTCAGCAAGTGGGTGGTTACTGTGCTGCGTTGATACTCGTAGGAAAATACGCAGTAGTTACCGTTCAAGTAATGATGATACTGGTAATTGCTTTACTTCTGCTAATACGACGATCCCCGACGTCGGACGCGGTACGTCGAGACAAACTCGCAAACTTCGAGCCAGCATGAAATGTAGTCTATTCTCTTGTGTAGCTAATAAACCAGATAGTGCTGGGATTGATTAAGCCATTGTTTGTCGTACCAGAGCTGTGTGTAAAATTAACATGGGTGTAAAATTAACTGTTGAGGCTCCCCAGTTTTGCCCACCAAAATGACGGATGATGTTTATTGTTCTTTTTATTTTGTCGACCAACAGGTTCACATGTTTGACTCATGTAAGACATTGATCCATGATTGCACCAAGGAATCGGTGGCATTTTACAGGTTCAAGTGTCTGTCCCTTCATTGAGAGTTGAAGTACCCTCTTTCCATTTTTGGAATCACCGTCGCGCTCCTAATTTTGGGGTGCTGCTTAACACTTACGTCGTTCTTTTTTTAATTTCGTCGACATCGCAACACCTTCCCTTTCCCTCTGAGGTGCATCGTTTTTTGTTTTTTTTTTGCTAAACACAACTGTTTTTTTTTTGTGTTTTTTTTTCTTTTTAACTTTCCGTTTAGCCACGTACCACGCGTTCTGTTCACTGGGAACCGTCTCGAGTGATTGCTGCAGTCTTTTAGGAGCTGAACAGTTATTTTTTATCGCCCATGATGACCTTTAAAAAAAGTGCCCCTAGGTCTTTGCCTTTGAACGATTTCGAACAGCACGATCTTGAATGTTCTGTAGCTTAAAAGCAGATCTAATAAACACTTGTTGCGCATGCCACTTTTGGGAACGTTCGAATATGGCCCCTCCTTATGTATATTAACTATTGAGGCCAAAATGAGGTGCGACAGTTCTTCACGCTTCTCTGGCATATCTACCAGTTTTGGAAAATATTTGTTTCAAGCAAGGGGTAGATCGCGAAGTTTAGGTCCCATTCTATGAATGGGACCTAGACTTAATGGACCTGAACAAATCGAGAGATAATGGAGCCTGTGGAGACCAGAGACGCAGAAGAAAGTGTGATGAGTTGTTGCAACTCACATTGTCGGCGGTCCGGGTGCATCCTTTAAATTAGTTTCGATAGCCATATCATGTCACGAAGGATCACCTTCCTTATATTTGATTTCATTTCGCTTTTAGAAACTCTACAGCACTTTACGTTCGTATCAGCAATCAGCGATATCCAACAGGACACCCGTCGTACCTTGCGACACGTTCCGATGCTTCCGCACAATGTGATCGGGCTCTGGGATTTCTCAGTGGCAGATAAATAAGCAAGATCAGAAAGTTTCTAATTGTAGTCCTCACGAACTTGCTGCCTCAAGTTTGTTTCGACTCGTCATCTCCAAGTGCGTACGTATCACTGCGTCGGTTCCCGTCCACCGACCGCATCCCCGAACAGAAGAAAGACACTAAGCAACGGTCAGACGGAAACGAACCGGAGTGCCAAAGGCGCTCTTGCTCGGTCAGCCGTGAAGACAATTGGCGGGGCTGCGTTCCGCCCCGGAGCGTTCCTTGAGGACCGTCCCAATACAGGTATCAAACACCAACTGCGGAAGTAAGAATAACAATAACAACAACAAACGACGACAGTAAAGCAGTTTTAGATTTGACACTAGAAACGAAAGAAGGAACGAACAAACAGGAGTAGATTACGTCGAAGAAGGATCGGCCCCATGTATACCCTGGACGCTCGACGGGCGATCCCACGGTCCATGTGACAGGAAGGCACCTCCAGAGGAAGCTCGCTCGGATGTGACAGTGTGTGCGCAAGCGAGGCTGCCGCGCCCATCCCGCGGCTTCTCTTTTGTACGACCCCTCGTTGCCGGTTCGCTGGCTGAACGTCGGACGTCGCGGAAGAGGCGAGTGCGACTGCGATTGCGACCCCCTTCCATTCTCTTTCCTGCTTAGCGATCGTCGCGCTGCATGTCCCTCTTGGACGTTACCCAGGAGCGTAGACGGCGCGTCCCGTGCCGGTCGTCTGGAGTTTCGCTCGATCCTCTTCGGTCTCTGTCAACTGGCCTGCCTGGGAATTTGAAGATCGTCGTCTTCTCTCCGGGCCATTGCTGCGGGGTTCGCTACACCTGTCCGCTTTCTTCTTACGCGCTCGTTTCTTCGTGCCATCGGCGCTCAGAGGGGGGGCATCGTCGTCTCCGCGGGTCTTCTACCTCTGGCATCTGCAGGATCGGTGCCAGCCTGTCTCCAAGACGTCAGAGCTTCCCTTTGTCTGCTGCTTACGTTCGTTCGCCGAGTGTGACGTGATTTGGAAGCGGTGTTCTTTGAGCTGTGCTGTGACCCGAGGAGCTCCCTGGATGGCATGGACTGTGTCCTCGACGACCTGGCTGCCCCACTTGTGGCACGTTGGTTCGTGAGCTGTTTCCTCGGTACGGTGCATTGGATTTGGAATTTGTTTTTGTAACTTCCCGTGGCTCGTTACTGAGAAGAAACACTGAAATCAACTTCTTTAAACAGATATCCGACCTGAACTACAAGAGCTGATCAGTGATGCTGTACTCCACTTTGAGTGCTCATCTTCTAACTGGTACGTCATAGCTTTATATTCAGAGGAGCACTCGTTTTTGAACAGTCCTAAGCTAGTGGTTTGTTGGATGGCTGGTCTATGTGAACCATAACTAGAGTTTAGGTTGACCCTAGTGTGAAACGCCTGCACTACCACTGGAGGATACTTTTGCACACACGAAGTTCTCGAGGAGTTCGACTGAAGTGTGGAGATTCTAACAACTAGCGCTAGGAAGCGCATTTCGCAGCCCTCTAGGGGATGGCAAGTTTCGGAACGACAACGATATTAATATCTGAACAGTGACCCCAGTGTTCGGGTTAACACGCGAAGGAGCTGTGAAACCATACCACTAACGCCACGAAGAGATAACTCCCGTAGCTCTCACCCTGCAGAAGCGGACGGACTTTCTGCAAAGTGCGCCATAGACCCCGTTTAGACTCGAAGATGAGTACGTCGAGCGGAGAATATGACTCGTCAGTTTCGCTCTCGTCACTCGATGCCGACGACACTTGTGACTGTGACGATTGCTTCCTGGGCATCTCCGACGTTATGAGCAATTCCATCCTGGGCATCCGGATCAAGGTGAGTTTGACCCCGTGGTACACGCGCGCTCTTGGGGATTTTGGTATTGGACATAGCGTAGAAGACACCTTGTATTGAGGTCCTTCCCCTTGCTGGAAATATCATGAAGGAGACTGGGGGTTTCACTAAACACTGCTTAAATAGTGTCCATAGATCGTACTCATTGACTCGTAAAATTGCTCTCCTTAATTTTAAATATGGATTAATACTGAAAAACGCACGTCCACTCGCCCGTCGCGATAGGCGGCAACATATTTAATAGTGACTGCAGGTAGTCTTCTAAAGCACGTATCACTGGCACGTTTTACACTAGATATTGTCACGGTTGGTGACCAAAAGAAAACAGGAAATAAACAGGGAGAAATAAACGTTTAATGTGGCGAACTTGTGCCGAAAATAAAGAAGGAAACAGAAGAAAGCAGAGCGTCGCGGGCGTCGAAGTCGGCGTGTCAGCAGAATCGAGCGCTAGGGCGAGACTGACTCGACAAGGTCGCGGGCGGCCTCTTATCTAGAGTGCGCCGCTATCTCGAAGATTCGGCGAAAGCGGTTCGAGCGTCGCGTGATCGGGGCGACAATGAACACGCACTTTCTAGAAAACAAAAGCAGGGATAAATGATAGAAGTTACGTGCGGTACATGAATAAACGGGAACTTTCTGGAGGACCGTGACCGAGCGTTGCTTTCTCAGCCTTGCGCGCGGCATTACTCCCCCCTTTAAAAGTGCATCGCCCCGATGCAGTGTAAAACAAATCAAAATAAAAAAGAACGATAAACGAAAGAGTCTTTTGGAGCACAAAAGGTCCACAGTCCTATCGAGCGTAGTACGGCTTCAGGCGCACGACGTGGACGACCTCAGGTCGTGGTGGGCGGCGTGACGATGTTCGTGTTCCGTCGGGCATCACCTCGTAGTTCAGCTCGCCGAGGCGACGAAGTACCTTGTATGGTCCAAAGTACCGTTTCAGCAGTTTCTCACTGAGGCCGCGGCGACGGATGGGCGTCCATACCCACACCCTATCTCCGGGCTGGAAGTGGACGTCCCTGCGACGAAGGTTGTAGCGGCCGGCGTCGACGCGTTGCTGGTCTTGAATCAGGAGTCGGGCGAGCTGGCGAACTTCTTCGGCGCGTTGAGCAACCGCCTGGGCGTCGTCGCTCTCGTTGTCAGATGGCTCATGGGGCAGCATGGCGTCCAGCATGGTCGTTACCTTCCGACCATGTACCAGCTGGAAAGGGGTGAATCCAGTGGTCTCTTGAACCGCCGTATTGTAGGCGAACGTGACGTAGGGCAGCACCTCGTCCCACGTCTTGTGCTTTACGTCGACGTACATAGAGATCATATCGGCGATTGTCTTGTTGAGTCGCTCCGTCAGCCCGTTGGTCTGCGGGTGGTACGCAGTTGTACGACGATGGCTGGTGTGACTGAGTCGGAAGATTTCTTGGGTCAGTTGTGCCATGAACGATGATCCGCGATCTGTAATCAGAACTTCTGGAGCGCCGTGCCGGAGGACGATGGACTCAATGAAAAACTTGGCAACTTCCACAGCAGTCCCCGAAGGAAGAGCTTTCGTTTCGGCGTACCGCGTGAGATAATCTGTGGCGACGATGATCCAGCGGTTCCCCGACGTCGAAGGCGGAAAAGGACCAAGTAGATCCATTCCGATCTGCTGGAAGGGTGCAGTTGGAGGAGAAATAGGCTGCAGGAGTCCGGCCGGCCTCGTCGGAGGTTTCTTGCGTCGCTGGCACTCGTGGCATGATCGTGTGTACAGGTGGACGGTCTTGGGGAGCTTGGGCCAGTAATACTTTTCACGAATACGGGCCAGTGTCCGGCTGTATCCAAGGTGTCCGGACGTCGGGTCGTCGTGACATGCTTGAAAGATCTCCCCTCGAAGGTCGGTCGGGATTACCAGCAGCCACGGCGAGTTGTTGTTCCCGAAGTTCTCTTTGTAGAGTACACCTTGTCGGATGGCGAAGGTCGGCAGTACTCGTGAGAAGACACGTGGCACGGTACTCCTGCCCCCTTCCAGGTGCTCGATTAATGCGCGCAGCTCAGGATCGTCCCGTTGACGTCGTGCCATATCGTCGGTGTTCACTGCTCCTAGGAAGCACTCGTCGTCATTGTCGTCGCTGCAGCCGGAAGGGGTTTCGACGGGGGCTCTGGACAGGCAGTCGGCGTCGCTGTGCTTGCGGCCTGACTTATAGACCACTGTCATGTTGAACTCTTGTAGTCGAAGACTCCATCGAGCGAGGCGTCCTGACGGGTCCTTCAGGTTCGCAAGCCAGCAGAGCGAGTGGTGGTCCGTGACTACACGAAACGGGCTCCCGTACAAGTACGGACGAAACTTCGTTATTGCCCAGACGACCGCAAGGCATTCTTTCTCAGTCGTGGAGTAATTTTTCTCCGCCTTGGACAATGTCCGACTTGCGTAGGCGATGACTCGCTCGATGCCTTCTTGCACTTGGACTAGTACTGCGCCCAGTCCCGCGTTACTTGCGTCCGTGTGAATTTCTGTTTCCGCATCCTGGTCGAAATGTCCAAGCACAGGAGGAGTCTGGAGTCGTTGTTTCAGTTCGTCGAATGCCTGCTGTTGCTCCTCGGCCCATTCGAACTTCTCGGCGTCCTTCGTGAGATTCGTAAGTGGTGCGGAAATCCTTGCGAAATCCCGAACGAAGCGTCGATAATAGGCACAAAGTCCAAGGAATCTTCGCACGGCCTTCTTGTCTGTCGGCGCTGGAAATGCCGCGACGGCGCGAGTCTTCTCGGGGTCTGGGCGGACGCCTTCGTTACTAACCACGTGGCCAAGGAACTTCAGTTCGTCATAGGCGAACCGGCACTTTGACGGCTTGAGTGTGAGTCCGGCGGTCTGAATGGCTTGAAGAACAGCTCGGAGTCGTCTCAAGTGCTCGTCGAAGTCATCTGAAAATACTACGACGTCGTCAAGGTAGACGAGACAACTCTGCCACTTCAGCCCTGCCAGCACGGTGTCCATGACACGCTGGAAAGTTGCTGGCGCCGTGCATAGTCCGAAGGGCATCACCTTGAACTCGTACAGTCCATCCGGCGTGACGAAGGCTGTCTTCTCTCGGTCCCGTTCGTCGACCTCGATTTGCCAGTAGCCGCTCTTCAGATCCATCGATGAAAAGTATCGAGAGTGGCGCAGCCGGTCTAGAGTGTCGTCGATGCGGGGGAGTGGGTAGACGTCTTTCTTCGTAACCGTGTTGAGCTGCCGGTAGTCCACGCAGAACCGAAGAGTTCCGTCCTTCTTCTTAACCAGCACGACTGGAGAGGCCCATGGACTGCTTGAAGGTTGGATTATGTCGTCATTCAGCATCTCTTGAACTTGCTGATGGATCACCTCCCTTTCCTTAGCGGAGACTCTGTACGGCGATCGATGCACAGGGCGCGCGTCGTCCTCGGTAACGATGCGGTGCTTGGCAACCGCGGTCTGGCGCATCTTCGACGACGTCGCAAAGCAGTCGCGGTATTCGGCGAGGAGGTTAGCCAGCTGACGCCGTTTAGGGTCTGGAAGCTTAGGGTCAATGTCGAGCTGCGCTGGCGACGTACTGTCTTGCTGGGGCGGCGAGGATTCGTCAGTAATCGCGGTGATTTCGGCGGGGTTTCGGAGTTTCTCGATGTGGCCCACGGCTGCACCTTTTGTGAGGTGTTGCGTTTCGTTTCGGAAGTTCGTCACGAGGGCCACAGTCCGCCCGTCTTGAAGTTCAGCTACTCCCCTTGCGACGCCTATGCCTCTTCCCAGGAGCAATTGGAGGCTTCCCTCGAGAAGAACTTCGCCACAGGAAGCTTCATCGATCCCGACAAGTACGAAAACACTCGACCGCGGTGGTAGGTTTACGTGGTTTGCGAGGACTCGGACCGTGGGTGACGTCGCTTGGGGTCCCTCCGCTGGTGGAGCAGGTTTTCGTAGCGTCAGCCGGTTTGTTCCGAGATCGATGACGGCGCCATACTCGCAGAGAAAGTCCATTCCGAGGATAACGTCCCTCGAACAGTCTTGCAGAACGACGAACTTGAGAGGGCACGTTTCACCGTGGATGTCGACGCGAGCAGTGCATCTCCCGACTGGTGTGATGAGATGTCCTCCGGCGGTTCGTATTTGGGGTCCTTCCCACGGCGTCATGACTTTTCGAAGGCGGCGGGAGAGCCTCCCACTCAAGACTGAGTAGTCTGCTCCGGTGTCCACGAGTGCCGATGCGTCGAGGCCGTCGATCACAACGTTCAGGTTGTTAGACACCGATGCAGGAGCGTCGTTGTGATGCTTGGGGTCGGGAGAGTGGGAGCGCTCCGTCGTTCTTGGAGGCTCTTTACGTCGGTTGTCTTCGGCAACTCCACCTCCAGGGGTTGCCGCGCCTAGTTTCCCCGGTGAGGAGCGAGGGGTGACAGGCTTTCACGTCGGGGTCGGTGCATCGGCGAAGCTGGACGTCGGGGCGATGGCGACCGGAACTCTCGGCGGGACGCAGGCTCGGGGGACTGGGGTCGTCGCAGGTACTCGTCGATCTCCCGAGGGCGTTCACCATACCGGGGGCGCGGGTCGTTTGGGTGGAATCCGCGCAGCCCGAGTCGTCGGTATGGGCATCGGCGGTACACATGGTCGGCTTCCCCGCAGTGGTAGCAGAGCGGGCGTCGGTCGGCCGTTCGCCACACATCGGTCTTCCGGGGTACACGGGTCTCCTGGCTGGCGTACTGGGGCTGGTCGTCGCGGCGTCGGTCGTGCTGCGGCGCAGGAGACTGGCGTCGGGGCGGCGCGACATAGGCGCGAGGAGGAGGCGGTGGCCGTCGGGCCACTGCGGCGTAGGTCACGGTGGGCTCCTCGGGTGCAGCTACGTTGGCAGGAGCCTCCAGTTGAATTGCCCGCTGAACCTCGTCGCGGACAACTTCGGCTATTGACACCGAAGCCGGCTGGTGGGTAGCAGGCAAGAGCTTCTTAATTTCCTCCCGGACGACGTCCCGGATGATCTGGCGAATGCTGGAGATGCTGGAGCCAAGGTCGCAAGCGGACGGCGGAACCGCGCTGACGCCGGGTAGCCTCTGGTAGTGGCTGGCTCGGGATTGCAGTGCACGCTCAATGTTCGTCGCCTCGGTTACAAATTCTTGAATCGTCGTCGGTGGGTTGCGTACGAGGCCACCGAAAATGTCGTCCTTCACGCCGCGCATCAGGATACGCAGCTTCTTTTCCTCGGTGGACTGAGGGTCGGCGCGGCTGCTCAGGCGGAGGACGTCTTCAACGAAGCTGGTTACCGTTTCGTTGGGCCCTTGAGTTCGTACTTGAAGGAGGTCTTCCGCTCGCTGTCGTCGTGTCTGGTTCGTGAATGTCTCCTTCAGGCCAGCGGTACAGGTGTCCCACGACGTAAGCGACGCCTCGTGGTTCTCGAACCACTGCCTCGCGGTACCCTCCAAGGAGAAGTAGAGGTTTTGGAGGCGCTGCTCAGTGGTCCATCCATTATGGCGTGCTACACGTTCGTAGTGCAGGAGCCAGTCCTCTACGTCTTCGTGGGTCTCGCCATGGAAGGTCGTCGGGGTTCGCTGGGCAACAGGCAGGTAGACGACGGCGGCGGCGGTCGGGGACTGCGATTGCTGGTCGTCCATCGTCGGCCTCGTAGGCTGCCTGGTCCTGGGTGGCAGAAGTCCGTATTCCGGGTGTAGACCTTGGGTTCGGCGACTGGTCCGAGTTTCAGGTTCCGCGTTGAGTGGTCTTGTCACAGGGCTTGGAATCGGGCTTGCACTGCGGGCCCCGGGAGGGGAACGCTGTACGGGCATGCGGTACCCCGCACCTCCACCAAAATGTCACGGTTGGTGACCAAAAGAAAACAGGAAATAAACAGGGAGAAATAAACGTTTAATGTGGCGAACTTGTGCCGAAAATAAAGAAGGAAACAGAAGAAAGCAGAGCGTCGCGGGCGTCGAAGTCGGCGTGTCAGCAGAATCGAGCGCTAGGGCGAGACTGACTCGACAAGGTCGCGGGCGGCCTCTTATCTAGAGTGCGCCGCTATCTCGAAGATTCGGCGAAAGCGGTTCGAGCGTCGCGTGATCGGGGCGACAATGAACACGCACTTTCTAGAAAACAAAAGCAGGGATAAATGATAGAAGTTACGTGCGGTACATGAATAAACGGGAACTTTCTGGAGGACCGTGACCGAGCGTTGCTTTCTCAGCCTTGCGCGCGGCAATATATAGACCTTGCCAGCGCTAATCACACGCGCAAAAGAATAAAGAAAACACTCAGAGACACACGCATTAAGCCGCAGTTACACCCCTAATAGATCATACATCTGACAGTTTACAAACACTGTCGGATGCGTGTTTGTCTTCCTTGTGTGAACAGTCATGTTTACATTGGTCTCACATAAACTGTCTGGCAAACATGTTGGAAGCGTATACATATGTGCAAAGCACACATGCTTGGGACATGCCTGAGGCCGCAGCTGGCGTGTCCCTCAAGTAATTCGGTCATCATGCCTGCTGTGGACACCGCGTTTCCAAGGTAATGAGCACCGAATCAAAAGCGCGAGGTCAAGGCCCGTGACTGTTCTTGATTGGTTGAGCCGCGGTGACGACATATACGCACTGAAAGATGACGAGAACCGTGACGTCTTGTGGTCGGCTTTGCGAAATGGTCTCCGTCTGCTCGTGTCGATATGCGGAGCGCAAGTCCTTCCGCTTCTTGCGCAGGAGTTGCAGTGACGTGAGAACGACAGCGAGCTCTGATTGGCTCTGATGGAAGGATAGTGGGTAGACATCAAAGCTCGCTTGAGGTCAACCCACTATCCTTCAACGAAATCCAATTAGAGCTCGGCGTCGTTCTGACGTCGTCACAACTCCTGCGCAAGAAGCGGAAGGACTTGCGCTCCGCATAGGGCCCTGACTCGATGTGAAGCGAAGTATAATATATACGCACGGACATAGAAATACACATAGGGACTGCCCTGCAGTCAGAGGGCGACAGGCCCATGGGTGGGCAACGCGTACGGCTGGCTGCACGGGGCGCAATCAGAAGGAAGAGGGCTCGATGATTATATGGTGGGCTATAGCCCCTCGGGCATTCGTGGAGCAAATGTTCCGACTCTCGTATACCAGAATCCTCGAGTCGTCAACGTTTCGTCTCCTGGCACTTGGGTAACGCGC